>NC_086329.1:75944690-76268440 GCF_036172605.1 Pelobates fuscus | reverse complement strand
AAGTTACAAGTTGCCTTTGAAACATCCTCCTGGTCCATGGGGAGAATACTGGCTCACAACACCCCTTACATTATCGTCTTATCTAATCAGTAGACGAGATCTCGACTACTTTACTCATTGATGATTTCATTGTTTCTTTGGGATTGCGGCTTTACCATTCTGAGACTTGAACACAGCTCACAGCCTGACTTTCAATTTTATGCTCTGGACTTTCCTGACTCTTTGTTAATGCAATGTTTTGGGTTAGTTTTCTCATCCATTTAATTGCCATTAAATATTATTATTACATGTATCTAACAATGACATTGTGATATATAACAGTACATTATTATGTAATCCTGTACATTCATAATAAATGCTAATAGTATTAAACAAATACAATATTACACAAACGTTACTGTATAGTAGAAAACATGGAATAGTGTGACAAAAAATATATAAATAAGATAGGCCCACCTCTCAGATCACCAGTAAAATCCTTGACATAATGTCATACCCAGGGGTGTATAACACAGGAGGGTCTATGTAGCAAACCTCATAGGATACTGTAGCACTTCAATATATGTGGAGTATAAACTGCAAGAAAGTCCCCTTAATTCAGTGTGCCAAAACAAGGCTGCAAGATGGTACCTCCTTAATCCAGTGTGGCAAAACAAGGCTGCAGGATGATACTTCCTTAATCCAGTGTGCCAAAACAAGGCTGCAGGATGGGACCTCCTTAATCCAGTGTGCCAAAACAAGGCTGCAGCATGGTACCTCCTTAATCTAGTGTGCCAAAACAAGGCTGCAGGATGGGACCTCCTTAATCCAGTGTGCCAAAACAAGGCTGCAGGATGGTACCTCCTTAATCCAGTGTGCCAAAACAAGGCTGCAGCATGGTACCTCCTTAATCCAGTGTGCCAAAACAAGGCTGCATGATGGGACCTCCTTAATCTAGTGTGCCAAAACAAGGCTGCAGGATGGGACCTCCTTAATCCAGTGTGCCAAAACAAGGCTGCAGGATGGTACCTCCTTAATCCAGTGTGCCAAAACAAGGCTGCAGGATGGTACCTCCTTAATCCAGTGTGCCAAAACAAGGCTGCAGGGTGTTACCTCCTTAATCCAGTGTGCCAAAACAAGGCTGCAGGATGGGACCTCCTTAATCCAGTGTGCCAAAACAAGGCTGCAGGATGGGACCTCCTTAATCCAGTGTGCCAAAACAAGGCTGCAGGATGGGACCTCCTTAATCCAGTGTGCCAAAACAAGGCTGCAGGATGGTACCTCCTTAATCCAGTGTGCCAAAACAAGGCTGCAGGATGGGACCTCCTTAATCTAGTGTGCCAAAACAAGGCTGCAGGATGGGACCTCCTTAATCTAGTGTGCCAAAACAAGGCTGCAGGATGGGACCTCCTTAATCTAGTGTGCCAAAACAAGGCTGCAGGATGGGACCTCCTTAATCCAGTGTGCCAAAACAAGGCTGCAGGATGGGACCTCCTTAATCTAGTGTGCCAAAACAAGGCTGCAGGATGGGACCTCCTTAATCTAGTGTGCCAAAACAAGGCTGCAGGATGGTACCTCCTTAATCCAGTGTGCCAAAACAAGGCTGCAGGATGGGACCTCCTTAATCCAGTGTGCCAAAACAAGGCTGCAGGATGGTACCTCCTTAATCCAGTGTGCCAAAACAAGGCTGCAGCATGGTACCTCCTTAATCCAGTGTGCCAAAACAAGGCTTCAGCATGGTACCTCCTTAATCCAGTGTGCCAAAACAAGGCTGCAGGATGGTACCTCCTTAATCTAGTGTGCCATAACAAGGCTGCAGGGTGTTACCTCCTTAATCCAGTGTGCCAAAACAAGGCTGCAGGCTGATACCTCCTTAATCTAGTGTGCCAAAACAAGGCTGCAGGGTGTTACCTCCTTAATCCAGTGTGCCAAAACAAGGCTGCAGGCTGATACCTCCTTAATCTAGTGTGCCATAACAAGGCTGCAGGGTGTTACCTCCTTAATCCAGTGTGCCAAAACAAGGCTGCAGGCTGATACCTCCTTAATCTAGTGTGCCAAAACAAGGCTGCAGGGTGTTACCTCCTTAATCCAGTGTGCCAAAACAAGGCTGCAGGATGGTACCTTCTTAATCTAGTGTGCCAAAACAAGGCTGCAGGATGGTACCTCCTTAATCCAGTGTGCCAAAACAAGGCTTCAGCATGGTACCTCCTTAATCCAGTGTGCCAAAACAAGGCTTCAGCATGGAACCTCCTTAATCCAGTGTGCCAAAACAAGGCTGCAGGATGGTACCTCCTTAATCTAGTGTGCCATAACAAGGCTGCAGCATGGTACCTCCTTAATCCAGTGTGCCAAAACAAGGCTGCAGGATGGTACCTCCTTAATCTAGTGTGCCATAACAAGGCTGCAGGGTGTTACCTCCTTAATCCAGTGTGCCAAAACAAGACTGCATGATGATACCTCCTTAATCTAGTGTGCCAAAACAAGGCTGCAGGATGATACCTCCTCAATCTAGTGTGCCATAACAAGGCTTCAGCATGGTACCTCCTTAATCCAGTGTGCCAAAACAAGGCTGCAGGATGGTACCTCCTTAATCTAGTGTGCCATAACAAGGCTGCAGGATGATACCTCCTTAATCCAGTGTGCCAAAACAAGGCTGCAGGATGGTACCTCCTTAATCTAGTGTGCCAAAACAAGGCTGCAGCATGGTACCTCCTTAATCCAGTGTGCCAAAACAAGGCTGCAGGATGGTACCTCCTTAATCTAGTGTGCCAAAACAAGGCTGCAGCATGGTACCTCCTTAATCCAGTGTGCCAAAACAAGGCTGCAGGATGGTACCTCCTTAATCCAGTGTGCCAAAACAAGGCTGCAGGATGGTACCTCCTTAATCCAGTGTGCCAAAACAAGGCTGCAGGATGGGACCTCCTTAATCCAGTGTGCCAAAACAAGGCTGCAGCATGGTACCTCCTTAATCCAGTGTGCCAAAACAAGGCTGCAGGATGGTACCTCCTTAATCTAGTGTGCCAAAACAAGGCTGCAGCATGGTACCTCCTTAATCCAGTGTGCCAAAACAAGGCTGCAGGATGGTACCTCCTTAATCCAGTGTGCCAAAACAAGGCTGCAGGATGGTACCTCCTTAATCCAGTGTGCCAAAACAAGGCTGCAGGATGGTACCTCCTTAATCTAGTGTGCCAAAACAAGGCTGCAGCATGGTACCTCCTTAATCTAGTGTGCCAAAACAAGGCTGCAGCATGGTACCTCCTTAATCCAGTGTGCCAAAACAAGGCTGCAGGGTGTTACCTCCTTAATCCAGTGTGCCAAAACAAGGCTGCAGGATGGTACCTCCTTAATCTAGTGTGCCAAAACAAGGCTGCAGCATGGTACCTCCTTAATCTAGTGTGCCAAAACAAGGCTGCAGCATGGTACCTCCTTAATCCAGTGTGCCAAAACAAGGCTGCAGGATGGTACCTCCTTAATCCAGTGTGCCAAAACAAGGCTGCAGGATGGTACCTCCTTAATCCAGTGTGCCAAAACAAGGCTGCAGCATGGTACCTCCTTAATCCAGTGTGCCAAAACAAGGCTGCAGCATGGTACCTCCTTAATCCAGTGTGCCAAACCAAGACTGCAGCATGGGACCTCTTCCATTGTGCCAAACCGAGGCTGCAGTGGGAAACCTCCTAGTCCCACATTGTTGTCATGCTGTAGGTTTCCACGTGTTAGCGTAGTGAGACTATTCAGAATCAGGGAAATCCATTAGATATCTCAGTCTTGAGATTTACAAAAAAAATGGCGCTGCTCCAAAGTAAAAACCAAGTAGACCGTTTTAGTCAGCCAACAATCTGTACAGGTGTTGCAATGTATAGCAAAGTAGTTTTAAAAAAAAAAAAGAAGCTTTTTACTACTACTTTGCCGTACTATTATACATTGCAACACCTGTTCAGATCGTTTGATGGCCATTGTTCCATAATAAGACATTTTTAACATTACTCTATACAGCAGCTCACAAACTACATTTTAAGTTGGTAGACGGGCCTTATGCCCTACAATGGCCTTATTTATCGTAAACTCACTTACCTGATTCTATTGGATTGGTTACACAAATTATTTATTGAAGACACCTCTGTAAAACAATTCTTCCAAATCTGAGGCCAATATGTATTTACAATAAACATCGCTATCCAAATGAAAATCAAAACCACAATATCGATCTATATCCTGTTCAAAAGTTGTAGCAGGTCAACACCAAACTACTCTACCCACATATAAACTTGGACTCACTCATCGTACAAACTCCATTCTTTACATTATTTGTTAGACAAAAAAGACCGACAGCAGGAACATCATTATCAACATGTTTTTAGTGAATTGGTTCTAGTGTTATTTCACATATATCTCTTTGCTTATATTCAGACGGTATTACCTGGCTGACTATAAAGTTGTCTAGTTTTTTATTTTCTTTTGCTTTTTTTACAGAATACAGGAGATTAGACTCCTTTGATGAAAGCAAACCTCTAGAGCTTTGTGTAAAGCTAATAGATGAACCTTTATATTGTCTGTGTATTGACCAAAGCTACGTAGAAATGTTCTTTAAATTAAAATACTCTTAGCCTTTTAAGTTGAGTTCCTGAAATTTCCTTACAGGTGAAGTCCGTACTCAGCTGAAGATCGATCATATTCCAGTGGGTTCAACAAGTTGGAAAACTGTTTCTAACCCATCCTGGAATAAGACATTTAAACTGGATTTAGATAAGGTACATATGGCATGCGTGTATTATTTTTTTTTAGCTTGAATTCATTTTTGGCCCCAGGTAGAATTAATATGTTATAAATCTTCAAATCCTGTAAAGAGTTGTCTAATTGAACTCTTATTTCTAAACCTTTTAGGACCTTAATGTGTCAGACAGTTAAAATGTAGAGTTGTTTAACATTGGGTTAGTTTATCTTTCTCTAGATATTGTTAAAGGATTTTTTAAACAATCTGTGATATATTGCATATTTTAGAAAACATTTGCCACCTTGACTTTTTATAACTTTTTAGTTAAAGGCATTCTGTCAAGCATTAACTAACCACGTTGTTTAATTGCTTATTTTCCCCAATAAACAAGCTTGCCATGTGGATAGAAAATTTATAGGTGCAAACTGATTTTATGTTTACATACCCACCACTTCTGGGTCTGCTTAATGCTCTGTACACCTGACCTGGAATGAACTGCGATTAATCTCTCAAAGTTAGCAAGTCCTGCTGTGTCAAGCACACACATGGAAGACTAGTAGTGTGGCTAGTAATAGGGCAAAGAATATAACACTTTAAACAAATATATATTATATCTATTCATTTACTAACCTATATATTGATGAAAAATAATTTTGTTTTTTTTTAATGTGAAAATGGTAAAATGTGGTTTAAATGTGTGGAAATGGTTCCTTACGAAAACATGATTGGCCAAAAACTTTTTTTGTTTAAATAACTATTGCTCATTTAATTTTTACATAGTCTCGGGAGCTAGAAATATCCTTATATTGGCATGATCAGAGATCACTGTGTGCCACAAAGACTCTGAAGTTGGAAGAATTCCTGTTGAACCCCAAACAGGAACTGTGTCTACAACTGGAACCACAGGGCACCCTTTTCATCAAGGTGAGAACCAATCTCTGGCCACTATCAATTTATAGTTATATTTTAATGTAATAATACAGAAAACAAAAGAATGATTACGTTACAGAACTTTACAAGCTGGTGAATGTTCACACTTAGTGAATAAGTGTACAAATCTAAATCAAACTGTACTGAAGTGTAAACTGAAATGCACAACTTAGGTAACAATAGGTGATTTGAAAGCATTCCTTAAGTCAGCAATAGTAGTACCTTGGATTTTTAGCCTTTAAGGGACTCTGTTTTTTAATTCACGCAATTCTGCATTTAGTGAATAAACCTTTATATATAGGTCATATTACCTACATTACCACTTATAGCATCTTTAGCAATCTTTGACCTTTTTAGATAAAGGACACTATATTAAGTTATAAACTATTTATCTATATGAAGGGCTTCACTTATTGTGATTAGCTGTGAACAGATTTGAAGCTGTTTACTTTTCCAATTGTGTGTCTGTTTATATGTTGGTTTGGCAAAATAAGATATTGCCATTTACTTCCTGCAGTTAACTCTTTCACCTTGTTTTGGAATAGGTGACGTTTTCCAGTCCTTTCATCCAGAAAAGGCCAAAGCTTCAAACAATTAGGAAATTAATCTCCACAAAACAAGGTAAGTGTATGTTTAACATGCCTCGCATTAATTAGCAAACTGCCCATGGGCCTTTAAAGGCATCTATCAGGCAGAAATGATTAATGATTGGTTACTGACAAGCGGCGAACCCTTGTACCCCAGTACTAGCCCCCAGTGTGATAGAACACATCAAGCTTGTCAAGCAGTGTGAATGCACTCAGTAACCAGTGTGGGATTTCATGTTTCATTATCTTACAGGTAGAGAAACTGATACATATACATCCATTCTAACAACCATACTGCAGGATGTACATCTTATAACATATACAGTATACACAGATTAAATTACTTATACCTACCTGAAGATCATCATTTTCACTGGATGCCAGTCGCATTAAACACTAAAGAAATTGGCATTATTGTTTAATGTAATATTATAAACCATAGCTCATAATTAATACATTCAAATAAAGTTCTAGGCTTGGAGATTGTGTTCCTTGTCTTTTCCTTTTGCTTTTACTTTAGAGTTTTGGGATTATGATAAAAGCAATTCATCCATTATTGATCTCTGTGTATCATATACAATAATCAAGTTATGTTCTGTTCTACTTTTATAGAAAAGACCACAGAACCAGCTCAACTGGAGGATGCAGCTATTGATGCTCATTCGGTGCCTGTATTGGACACTGAGAGCGTTGAGTCATCGGCGCCAACTGTGGATCCTGAAACAGAAAAGACCATCCAACCAGCTCCAGAAGAGGATGTGGTTACTGACTCTCCTATATTGCCAGTAGCCACTGAGAGCATGCACCCATTAACACCCGATGTTTATATCATTACAGAAGAGACCTTCCACCCACCTCCAATGGAAGCTACAACTATTGACAATGTACCAGTAGTGGACACTGAAATTGTGGAGTCATCACCACCAACTATCATCACTATTACTGCAGAAACCATCCAACCACCTCCAGAGGAAGCTAGAATTATTGACAATGCTCCACTGCCAGTAGAGGACTCTGCGAGCATGGAACCATTGATTGATGCAATTACAGAAAAGACAATCCAACCACCTCCAGAGGAGGATGCAGCTATTAATGCTGATTCACTACCAGTAGAGGACTCTGAGAGCGTGGAGCCATTGCCGCCAGCTGTCGAAGATACAGAAAAGATAATCCAACCAACTCCAGAAGAGGCTGTAGTTATTGACACGCCTCAAGTACCAGCAGTGGACATTGAGAAAGTGGAATCATCACCACCAGCTGCTGCTACTGATATGGAAAACAACATCCAAACACCAACAGAGAAAGATGCAGTTATTGATGTTGATAACATTGCAGAAGAAACCACTGGACCACCAAAGGGTTTAGTTCGTGACGCTGTTCCATTGGCAGAAGCAAAAGTGGAAAAGCCATCATCATCAGCTGGGTATTGAGATATTCATCTTTCTCATCAATGCTGTTAACGTATACTGTGTGTTATAGGAGCATTTTGTTTTGGGTCTTTTTTTTCATGGGGGAGGGGACTGTATGTAATTTTAAATATATTTAAAATTGTGTTCTTTTCTTTGCAGTATTCAGCAAGGAGCTCGACTGAGCATTCAGGATTTTGATTGTCTCTGTGTGCTGGGAAGAGGAGCATTTGGAAAGGTGGGTTATGGTGTGAATTCCACTTTCAATATAAAACGTGTCTAGATAAATGCTAGGTAACAATATGTAAAGATATATTTTTTTTTATTATTTATATTTTTTTACATTTCAGGTTCTGCTTGTTGAGTACAAGCGTACAAAGATCAAATTCGCTTTAAAAGCCCAGAAAAAACAAGGCATAACTGGAACTAAAAGAGTCCCTAGGTCAGTAAATGGAGAGTACTTAAAATCACATTTTTTGTATTATTTTTTTGGATGGTGATACTATTTGTCAGTTTTTATTTGTGCCCAAGAGTTGCCTTTAATAAACTGATTAATTGAGGGCAAGTCCTGAGCCTCATGGCAGCTGGTTGCCATTTAAAAGAAGAAAAACTAGCACAACAAGAGGACATAGTCTTAAAGTAGAGCGACAAAGGTTTAAAAATAATATCAGGAAGTATTACTTTACTGAGAGGGTAGTGGATGCATGGAGATAAGGTGGTAGAGGTTTACACAGTGAAGGAGTTGAAGCATGCGTGGGATAGGCATAAGGCTATCCTAGCCATAAGAAAAGGCCAGAGACTAATGAAAGTATTTAGGAAAATTGGGCAAACTAGATGGGCCGAATGGTTCTTAACTGCCGTCACATTCTATGTTTCTATTTGCATCTTGACAGAGCTACTCACATAGCTTCTATTTTAAGCTTATTCTTGAGGCTAATTGCATTCACAATCAACACATTCAGTGCTCAACCAGTTGCTAAGACTGAATGGAACTGTCCGGTTTCTAGAGGTGCCGACGCCTCTATCACTGTCGGAGCCGACCAGGCCTAGTGAAGGCACTGGGCAGGAGAGGCGGCCAATCTTCTGTCCTGTGGAGCACAACTCTCTTGCAGAGACCTACAGTGTTCCCCCTGGGCCAGTGGGGGATATCCCGGTCTCCAGTGTCACCAGTCACCAGTCTGAAATCGTACAGCAGTGTATTGGAACGCAACTCTGAATGCAGGATAGTGGAGGTACTTTCCCATCAGGGGCATGCTATAAATATGACCGAGCAGCCTTGGAGTGACCCCGTTGAGCACTGAATGAGAAGATTGGAAGCTATCTTTCACGACTTCTATCCTAAGCTAACAGCCCGAGAAGTACAGTCCCGGTTGAATTCCCGATCCCGAGATCAGCGGCGACAGAAGCGAGTTGGTGGCAGGACCCCTCTGGTCATTACTTAACTGCAAGCAACTGATCCTCGTTTCCACGATCCTCCTGGGCTGAAGGTCACTAAGGGCTTACTCACCTTGCATCAACCACACCAGCAATTAGCGACAAACTATACCACTCCTCCGCTGTCCCTTAGATGGGAAGGACTTTGACTTTGTCAGTTCTCAAGTCTGTGGATCAGGGATGCAGGCCTACACAAAGGACTGGGGCTATGGAGGTGCCTTGCCTCACCGTTCTATTACAGCTATTCTTCATATCCAGAGACTGAGAATTGGCTAAACATGGGGCTCACTACAGCATATAGCCATAACACCTCCTGTATGAGCTTTGCTGGGTTTCCTGAAGGACTCCAACTCCCATTCTGCGTTCAGCTGTTCAGTCAAAAAGTGTTATCATTGACTTTACTTTAGTATTACATTTTTTTTTCTTTTATCTTTTATTTCGTATCATTTATGTTGCATAGATGAGACACTCTGGTATAGCTTTTAGATGCAGTAGTACTCCTCTGGGTAATGGCTTAGCATGTGATTTAGCATTCTTACCCTATGTTACTTCATCAGTTGTCACCGTGTCTGGAAAAGCTACTCGTTAGCAAGCCTCTATCTTAATATATACCCAGACATGACTCTAGCTTGTTATTACTATATTCTAAAAATGTGCATTTACTCTACATGCCATGCTGACACTTTATACAATTTCTTATTACAAGGCTTGTAAATGTTGTAGTGGCACTACAAGTAAGAATGTTATTATTTGCACAGCAATAAAAAACTAAATTAAAATAAAAGGTGATTAATTCAATTATTCCCTTTTTATTTCCAAGACTTATATGTGAAAAGGAAATCCTACAGACTGTGAGCGAAGTAACGCATCCTTTCCTTGTTAATATGTTGGCAAGTTTCCAGACTCAGGATCATTTTTGTTTTTTAATGGAGTATGCTGCTGGTGGGGACTTAATGACCGATATTAGGAACAACAACTTTCAGCCATTTTCCACAACCAGAGCTGTGTAAGTAACAATAGTTTTGGGATTATGGAAACGGATTGTCGCAGTTTGGTTGGTAAAGGGTGCTGACTGCAGCAGCAATCACTGTAAGTAGGAAATTAATACCCATATAAATACAAAGCAATGAGGAAAGATAACAAGTATGTTAGCTACACGAAAACAAGTGGGTAACACAAATGCAAAACAAGAGAAAAGGGAAATTTAATATGAGGAAACTGGAGGCCTCTGGGTCTCTGACCTTCTGGACACAGGATCTCCAGGAGCAGGACACAGGGAGCAACTCCATAACAAATCCAATGAACTGACACAGAAAGGGCTGGGCTACACTAAATAGGGAGAACATCATCCTAAGGAAAGGCTTGCTGGGGACAGAGTCAGATCTCTTCAGTCTGGGGACAGCAGCCTGCAACAGCACCACAGAAAGGTGTTGGCAGTATGAGGTACTGCACCAAACTGCAGAGATCAGAAAACCAGGCAATATTCATGGACTCGTGACACCAAGCTAGACATCCTAACCAAATGTAATAAAGGGACACTATAGTCACCAGAACAACTGCAGATTATTGTATCTGTTCTGGTGAGTAGAATCATTCCCTTCAGGCTTTTTGCAGTAAACACGGTCTTTTCATGGAAAATGCAGTGTTTACATTACAGCCTAGTGATAACTTCACTCGCCACTCCTCAGATGGCTGCTGGAAGTGCTTCCTGGGAAAGTGCTGCACAGTGTACAGCGCTGCCATTCAGTGTCTCCACCCTCTGCATGGAGACAATGAACTTTCCTTATAGAGATACATTGATTAATGCATCTCTATGAGGAGATGCTGATTAACCAGAGCTGTGATTGGCTTGTCTGGCTCTGACCCTGATCTGCCTCCTTGACAGTCTCAGCCAATCCTATAGGAAAACATTATGACGGACTCACAGAATAATTTCTGATGATGTCAGCCAAGCAGGCATATCAGGGACAGAGGCAGCTGCAGATTTGAATACAAGTGGAATCAAACTTTTCAATGGTACAAAAACTTAATTTCCTTCCCTAAAATGAAACTAACTTATTCTCTTTTCTACAGGTTTTATGCGGCGTGTTGTGTGCTCGGCCTGGAATTCTTACATCAAAACGATATTGTTCACAGGTAAGTGTACAGGAAAAAATAAAGTTGAACATACATACATAGTGTCCCCATAAATATTATCTGTGTTATTTACTGTATTGTGATCAAAAAGCTGTGTCTGTGGTTTGATTGATTAGTTATGTTATCATGGTAACTATTTTTGTATTATATTAGTTGTCTTTAAATCTAATTTTTAAAAAACGAGAAATTAAAATCGCTTTCAAGTATAGGGAACTGTTTACTGTGATGTAATAAATCAGTATAACACTGATACGTAATGACACAAAAATATATGGTGTGTGTGTCTTTAAATCTGTGATCATTAGGTGAACAGAGTATATACCAAATGGTGTACTTTGAAGTACAGAGATATATTACTTATAAGGTGGAAATATAGTTTGAATAACTGTATTTCATAAAAATGGATAAAAATCAATAAAGTCCAATGAATTCCAAATGAAGTTTAAAAATGATTCAAAATTTATTGGAAAAGCGCCTATGTCAGGGCATTCAAAGTGGTAGAATATAAAAATATAAAACTGCATAAAAATAAATAAATATAAGTCAGGGACGTTATGCAAGATTGTTACCAGCACATCTGTGTAAGTTGTTCCGTTTTCGTAGTGAGGACCGATCAGGATGGATGTGGATAGTTTGTTACACTCTCTGCCGGCTGTTCGTGAGGTTGGCATGCGTCCCAGACCTCACTCTGGATGATGCACGCTGTTGGCCGGCGGGTCCCCAGATCTCGGAACACTCTTCGTTGGATGGAAAAATACTGCAGCTGGATCCTTGGTTTGCGTCCGTACCCTGCTTACTTCTTTGTGGTCTGTGGTCTAACGCGTTTCGTGGGTGTCAGCCCCACTTCCTCAGAGACGAGATGAGGATTCTTCAGTACACCATGATTTATATACAGTTCTAATTGGTGTTGATTACATTAATTGTTACATTACTTTGCCAATTTTGTAGATATACAACTATAACTTTGTATTGGTTGTTACATTGAGCTAGTATTTAGTAAACATACTAATAAAACTTGAGTTGTGAACATATGTTTGTGGTGTACAGAGTTATTTCAACTTTTACATGCAGATAATAAACACAAATAATGGAAAACATTGGAGATAACGTAAAAAGTATCAGAAACATCAGAAATACATTAAAGATACATTAAAAGTGCATTGGAAATGCAATAAAAATACTACAAATACTAAAAAGAGGAGCATGTATATTTAAAAAGTATCTCTGGATATTAATAACGGACCATATAAAAATAAATAAACACAGAGTTAGAAAGAATTACATGATTGTGGAATCATGAAATTCATATATAATGGATAATAGATAATACATAATAAATAATACATAGATGGATGAATAAATAAACAAATAGATGAATAAATAGTGTTTAATGTGATGTCCTATGGAGATATGCTTGTGCGGGAACAGAGTGCACTAAGTAAGTGCTTGGACTTATACTTGTATTTAAATTTAAATAGCGTGGTCGTTTAGAGCTGTGTGATGGGATTGACAGTATGTGAACTGTATGAAATCTGATACAGTTCTAGTGTTAAGAGTGATAGTGCGCAATTATTAAGAAAAAAACTGCATTCAATTGCTAGTTGTAACATACAGCTAGAGCTTGAGTTGGGAACAAAGTTAAAATGAAATTAAATGAGAAAATTCGGAAAAGAAAGAGGGCATTGGGAAATACTCATGTATGTATATATATATATATATATATATAATTATAGATATAATATACATATATAATTAATATAATTTATATGGGTGTATAGATATAGATCTTGGAATCAAAATTAATTAGTGTAGAGTTGAAATGTGAAATTATTGTTACTATAGTGTATAGATTGCTTCAGAATGATACCAATGATGGTATCCTATCGAGATCGCGCTTAATTAAAGAGAGAGTACATTAATAAGTGCTGAACTTGTACTAGATGGTCTAATGATGATATTCTAAAAGTGGGAAAAGGAAGAAGAAAAGGAATGTGTAACTAATATCTGTGATGTGTATAAGTGCCTAAGTGACAATAATTAAATATTTATTTAAATAAATGAATAAATAAATAAAATAAATAGATAAATAAATAAATAAATAAATATATATATGGTGTACCGGTGTGATTGCTTGAACTAAGAATTACAATCTAGATGTTGGATAAATGGATGGATGTATACATAGGTAGGCGTGTACTTCTATGGATATGCATATGAGTGTAGATATGCAGTTCCATCTGCATTCCTTGGATGAGTAAGTGGTAGATAATCAAAATAATAAAAAAATAAAAAAATGAGGTTAAAAATACGCCATCTATGTGTCAAAAAACACATATCTATAAAAAAGCATTCAGTTCATAGTCTATGTTCAGGCCTTCGGGTGCTAAGGTCTCTAAGTTGAATATCCACTTGGAATCGGTTTGGTCAAGATTTCTTTCCATGTCCCCACCCCTCCAATGCACATTTACTTTTTCAATGGGTAAGAATCTTAAACTTGTGGGATCTCCTCCATGAAATTCTTGGAAATGTTTGGAGAGATTGTGTGTCTGTAGTCCTCTCTTAATATTGCGTATGTGTTCCGCTATTCTAGTTTTCAGAGATCTTTTTGTTCGTAAACTAGAATAGCGGAACACATACGCAATATTGTTATGGTACTTTTTGAAAGTAAACCAAAATGTTTAAAGTCTATCTGTTCCTGTCCAAATCAATAAAATTAAATTGCGTATATACGCTGAAGTAATTAAGTCTGACACACGAGGTTCAGGTTAAAATAACTTCGAGAAAGTTTATTGGCAAGTGAAGTAAAAGCGGGCGCGCAGGCCCTTTTAAGAGGCATTTTGCGTCATCATTGATTATTAGAATATCAGCAAATAAACATCATCAATTGGATTAATTGTTAAGTGACGGAGTTAGTGTCTTACCTATTGGTTAGTAAAATTAAGAGGTTAGTCCCGTGCCCACCCATCAGAGGTGGGATTATTCTGGACACGGGTGGGGGACAAGGGGGTCCTAAGCGTCATTTTACACGGTCAGTGATATCAGGCTTTATGTCCAGGTGCAAGGTCTCTTATGAATAGAACATTTCATTACTACTGTGTTCTGTGGCCTTCAAACTATACTATCTTACAAGCTCTTAAGGAGTAGCCAGCAAGTCTTAAGGAGTAGCCAGCACCTCCTGGTACTTGTCCTTGAAGGAAACACGGTCTTTGTCTACTGTATTAATTGGGTTGAGAAGTTCAGTCACGTAATGTAGTTTTAAAATGAACAAGTTAAGTCATGAGGACAAAATGGAGGATTGAAGAAGTCAGGTTAGGAGGACAAAATGGAGGACGAAGTCACAGTATAAAGTCAAAATGGAGTTAGTACAATAATTCAATACAAGTACAATAAAGATTTTTAATAATTCCACGTCAGTCCCCCCTATGAAATGTTAGATTCTAAGAGATAAAACTTTATTATGTTAGTATCAGAAGACGTGTTAACCCAAAGGCACAGAAACCCCGTGGTCGCTAGCTAGATGTTAATGCAAAGTGCAAGGCTGTCCCTAGATCTGACCCTAATAGGCTAACCATCCGTCAGTATGGCTCTCGAACGCTTCACACCCAAGGGTATCCCATGGCAGCTAACCCACCACTTCTCCACATGGGGCCTTTACCATTCACTGACAGATGCTGTCCCTAATCTAGTCCCTTCCTAGAATTCCTGCACTTTATCGACAAAAGGGAATGTTTGCAGCGGCAGACAGGGTGAGTTGATGTCTTGAGATTCTTGGTCATCAACTTCGAGATGGGTAAAAGCGGGTGCCGCTTGGTCAACAGTCTTCATGAGGGATTTTCTCAGACATGGGAGGACACAACAAAAGAGAAGAGCAAAAATAAAGAGAAAAATTAGTATAGCCATACCAATCTGCATTAAAGCCTTTTGCCATCCTGTCATCCAACCAAACCATCTTTCCCAGGGATCTTTTATCCCAGAATTCCTTTTTAACTCTTCAGACAAGTCATTTAATTTTTCTATAGCTAGTGTGACTTTACCATTAGGGCCTGTGTTTTCTGGGATGTAGGTACAACATGTCATGGTGTCGGGCAAAATCTTACAAACCCCTCCTTTTTCGGCTAAGATCATATCTAGGGCCATCCTATTCTGAAAAGTCATTTGGGATGTGGCCTGTAACTGTTCGGCCAATCCCTGGAGGGCGTCTCTGGTGTAATTGACAAAACGCTGTTGATTATAATAAATGTAATTTATCCAATTTAGATTCTTGTTTGCGGTAACTATGGTAAAAATTGATTCAAATCCTGCAGCAACTTCATCCCTAGCTTTAAACTCATTGGGCACCCCCCTGGGCACTCCAATGGCATCAATATATACATGAGGATCAAAACTTCCTTTCACTGGGGCGTCACGTTTAACCTTAGTGTGGCTGAACTCATGGGTGTTGAGGTGTGTGTCAGAAATAATATGTATAGGCATAATGGCCTTAGTCAAAGTACACTCTCCCCACCATTCTGTGTCCATTCTGGATCTTAGCTGTAAGTCCCCACACAACCAATAAATGTCTCCTAGTGACCTAGTGTGATGTTGCAGCAAACGTACAGGGACAGTTCTGTATGTAGCACAATAGCCTTTGGAAAAGTTACCTACAAATTTACCAATACCATCGTACATGGCATAGCAAGTGTAATTACCTTTATATACGGTAATACCATCAGGGGGTTTGACGTCTTTGGCTAGAAGAGGATACTCCTTTGTCCATGCAATACATATGGACCTGTTGAAATTATAGTGATAGGCAAAAAGGCTTAAAACACATTCTTCTATATCTACGGGTAGGATTAAAGGTACGGTACCCAGGTGAGGCCGGGCACCTCCACACACATAACATGCGGTTCTATTATGTTTATTAGCATTATATTTCATCCATTCTAACCATAAATTTACATCATTAAAACCTGTTTCAGCGGCCATGGTATCTTCAAAAGTGGGGTTAGCAATGGCCATCATGTCCTGAAAGGTCTGGATATGGGGTTTTAATGGGTTAGGGACCATATGGGTGGCCCCTTGCCACTCAGAAGAGTTGCACATATCCTTGAGGTAGAAATGCCCTAATTTCTGGTAGGAACCCTTTTTCCAGTACATTCCCATCACATACTGGTCTGCATCTGTTGGGCTTGGGCGCTCAATGTTAAGGATTAATTTCATTGGTGTGCTCCCCCCAGGCTTTCTCAAAGTCATTCTCTGGAGAAGCGATCTACCATGATCATCTACTTTAGCTACGGCACTTTTTGGTTTGTAACCCCAGGCAGGCCCGGCATTCCATCCCGCCGCCCCCCAGTGATCACAATTGTGCCCCCATTGTTTGTCAACTACACAAACATATGGGTCTTTCGAATGAGGGATATCTCTATAGATGCTCTGGATTTGTGGTGTGGGAAATGGGCATTCTACAATATCACAGTAGTCAAAGGTATAAGTAGCCACCTGGGTGCATGATGAATTATACCAGAAGGTGTACCCACTAATGTCTTTGGTAATGGCTACTTGCTGGGCCTTCATAAGGCTAATTAAGGAGAAGATGTACCAGAGATACATGTTTGTGTGATATTCGCTTCCTCTGGGGCAGGAGATTTCTTGCAGTGGGAAGCGTGGATCCAATTTGGCCTACCGGCCAATTTGACGGAGGTTGCGGTAATCAGGAGAACTTGGAATGGACCGTCAAATCTTGGTTCCAGGGTATTTTTCCGCACAAACTTCTTGACCAGGACCCAATCTCCGGGAAGTAGGTTATGGGAACCTGTATCCAATTCGGGATCTGGAATTGAAGAGAAAACTTGGGCATGTATTTTGTTTAGGACATTTGCAAGTTCAGTTACATAGTCTACTAAAACATCTGATTGGAGTTGCAACTGCTGTGGATAGTAACAACCTAGTCTGGGTGCTGTCCCAAATAGAACCTCATATGGGGACAGTGAATGCTTCCCTCTAGGTGTGTGCCTAACACTAAATAGAGCTATTGGTAGGCTTTCTGGCCAGGGCATCTTTGTTTCTTGTGACATTTTTAACATTCTAGTTTTTAGGGTGCCATTCATGCGCTCCACTTTACCACTACTTTGTGGGTGGTAAGGGGTGTGGAAGGCTAGAGTCACCCCTAGAGCAGTCCAAATTTCTTTAGTCACAGTTGCTGTAAAGGCTGGGCCTTGATCACTCTCAATAACTTCTGGGAGTCCGAATCTACATACAATATCTGTAAGTAGGCGCTTTGCGGTTGTTTTTGCAGTGATATTGGCCACTGGGTAGGCTTCTGGCCAGCCTGAGAACATGTCCACTATTACTAGTGCATATTCATGGGGCCCACTCTTGGGCATTTGGATGTGGTCAATTTGAATCCGCTGGAAGGGGTACATGGGCTTTGCCAGGTGTTTCGCAGGTACTTTAACTGGTTTTCCTGGATTGCATTTTGCACAAATGACACAGGCCTTGCAGAAGCTATTGATCAATGTTGTGATTCCAGGTGCTTCATAATACTTCTGTATGAGGGCGGCCATCAATTCTTTTGACAGGTGTGCAGGCCCATGTGCCCATTGGACAACTGCTGGATACAAATTTCTGGGAAGACAAAATTTGAAGTTGTTGTAATATATTCCGTCCTTTTGGACAGCTCCTTTCTTTTTCCATTTCTGGACTTCTTCAGGAGTGACTGCAGCTTGCTGTTCTTGTAAAATTCGCAAATCAGTAGGAAGAGTTTGCAGGGCAAAAATAGGGACTTCTTCTTCTTGTCCGGACACTTCTTCATCCACTTCCTGCAAATCCCTGGCCGCTAACTTAGCAGCCTGATCAGCCAAATGGTTGCCCCTTGCTTCATCTGTATCCAATTTCCCATGGGCCTTTACTTTCAAAACGGCCACTTCTTTGGGGAGTAGGAGGGCATCCATTAGCTCCTTGATTGCAGTGCTGTGTTTGACTGGTGTACCGGCGGTGGTAAGAAATCCTCTAGTCTTCCAAATTAGGCCGAAGTCATGTGCCACGCCTAGAGCATATCTTGAATCTGTATAGATGTTGGCACGTTTTCCTTCGGAAATTTTGCAGGCTGAAGTCAGAGCCTGTAATTCAGCTTCTTGTGCAGACATTGCTGGTGGTAAGGATGATGATTTAATAACTTCATCTGTTGTGGTTACGGCATATCCTGTATGATATGTTCCTCCTTCATCGGCATATCTCGATCCGTCCACAAACAGGGTAAAATCCGGATCTGGTAATGGGTTCTCATGCACAGTTGGTAAGTGCACTGTTTCCATTTTCATCTGTTCAAAACAGTCATGAGGTGTTTCTGGGTCATAATCATTCTTTATGACCAGATCTTGAAATTCCTTTTCCAGGAAATGGCGTGGCCATGCTTCTAGAAGGTCAGTTGTTGGGTATTTGACAATACCATTTTCCTGTAGCTGTTCTTCAGTCATGGTGGCCCATAGTTTTGCCATGGGCCCAAGATCATTCCATGACCTTGTCTTCAACTTGGTAACAGGAATATGTGGGATAGCAGTATCCCAATGACGGTAAAGGTAGTTAAGTTGTTGAGGTAGCTGGATCAAGACCATACTATTGCCGTCAGAGTCACAATAGAAGTCTTGTGCAGTAAGCTTTACATCGGTCCGGTGGTAAAGCTCATCTTCATAGCAAGGTTCAGGGGTAATGTTTGGTTTGTACCACGTGGTGCAGAAGGCGTGATCTGGGCCTTCACAGAGAGGTTTTTCACCTTCATAAAATGTCAAATGTGGATGCATGACTTTCTTAATACATCCACAGAGCAGGTGAATGTAGGTTTCATCCGTGATAAATCCATAATAAATACCCCCCTCAGGGAGTGGAAGAAGAGTGGACGGATTAAGCACCTGACATCTTTGGATGGAAATGTTGTCGGGCAAAAGAAGATGACACTGTAAGCGCAGGTGTCTGGCTGGAGACACGTGCTTGAGCTGGACTTGGTTGATGATGGCAGAGATGTCATGAGGGGCCAAAACAACCAGAGGGTGGCCAAGGACCAGGTCTGAGGTCTTCTCTATGAGTTCTCTCGCAGCAAAAACAGCCCTGAGGCAGGAAGGAGTCCCTCTGGCCACAATGTCCAGTTGACATGAGAAATATCCAATAGGCCTCTGGCGGCCTCTTAAGTCATTAGTTTGGGTGAGCACTCCTGTTGCGTGGCCTTGTCTTTCAGAGACAAACAATTTGAAAGTTTTGGAGTAGTCAGGGAGGCCCAAGGCAGGAGCAGATGCAATGGCTCGTTTGAGAGCAGTAAAATTGTCCATAGCTTCTTTAGTTAAACAGAAAGGGTCAGACTTAAGTGCGTCATAGAGAGGTTGCATGAGCAGAGAGGCTTCTGGGATCCATGCTCTGCAGTAGGAAATGAGGCCTAGGAAGGCATGAAGAGACTTAGAAGTCCTTGGAGGCGGAATATCCAGCACAGCTCTTACCCGGTCCCGAGTAAGATGTCTGGTACCTTGAGATAGGCAGTGTCCAAGGAAAATTACTGAAGGTTGGCAGAACTGTAGCTTGATGAGCGAAGCTTTGCATCCTTGTTCTGCCAAATAACAAAGCAGACTAATTGAGCACTCTTCGGTGGTGGGTATGTCATCTCCACAGAGCAGCAAATCATCCACATACTGAAGCAGAACAACTTCTGGGTGCTCGGCTTGCCACGGGTCAAGGATGGTGGCCATGGCCTTTGCAAATTGACTTGGTGAATTTTGTGCCCCTTGGGGCATGACAGTCCAGGTATACTGTTGCATCTCATGAGTGAAAGCAAACAGATATTGGCAGGATGGGTCCAGTGGGACACTGAAAAAAGCATTTGCTAGGTCAATAACTGTGAAGAATTTTGCAGATGGTGGGACTCCAGAAAGCAGAGTATGAGGATTTGGTACAAGAGGGGTGTCCAGGACTGTAGCTTCATTAACAGCACGGAGATCCTGAACCATCCTGTACTTCTCTGGCTCACCCTTCGGAGTTTTCTTCTTCACAGGAAATAACGGGGTGTTGCATTCAGATTTACATTTGACAAGGGCACCCTTCTCCAAGAGTGCCTTAATGTGGACAGAAATTGCAGCTGACTGTGCTGGTTTTAATGGATACTGTGGTTTTCTTGGTAACTTAGCTCCTGGAATAAGCTTTACCACCACAGGGGGAACATTTAGGTGACCTATGTCCTCTGGGCCTGAGGACCATAACTTTGCGGGCACCTGTGTTTTTAATTCCTCTGGGAAATTGGACCTTAATTCTGCTGTCTCCTCACGGGGCTTTTCTAAATGCAGCATCAGAGGCAAAGAGCATAGGGCTGAAGTGTCTGATACAGACAGGGGTGTAAACATTTCTACCTGCCCATCCGGGGTAAACGTGATGGATGCTTGCAGGCGTGAGAGGACATCAGCACCTAACAGGTTAATGGGGCATGTGGAGGATACTACAAAGCGAGCGAGCAGGCTAGAACCAACTCGTAGCGGGGTCGTTAGAGGGCTATGTCTCGGCTGGCCATCCACTCCAACACAAGAGACATCAATATTTGACAGAAAAGATGGGTCTGGCAAGTCTTGTTCTCGTAGAACACTACGGGCTGCACCTGTGTCAACTAGAAATGTGGTGGGGTGGCCTTCAATGGGCAGAGTCACTGTGGCAAGTGGTCCCCCCTTATCCCCTGTAGACACTGCCATTACAGGGGTTACAGACACAGGCTTGCCAGTTTCCTATTCATCGGGTTCCTCAACTATTGGGACCCCTTTTTCGGTCTTAGTGACCGGGGCAGGTCTGGATGGCTTTCTTATCTCTCTTTTGGGTTCCGGGCAATCACTTTTAAAATGACCTTTAGCTTTGCAATTAAAGCAGAAGCTATCCTCTGGTCTGGTGCCCCTGGGAACAGGGATACTGCGTGAAACCATAAGAGGAGCAGAGCTTGGCCTTTTGGGGGTCTGGGCAGATTCTAGGCCCCTAGCGACTAAAAGCAGGGTATCCAGGGGAACAACCTTATATTCAGGGCGTGCAGCAATAATTCCCTTGCGTATAGAGTCTTTAACGCCTTGGACAAACGCACCTGACAGCATTTGTGAATGAATTTTGTCAGTAAGATCAAACCCCAGATCTGTGAACATTTGATACAGTCTTGCATGAAACTTTTCCACTGATTCCCCTTTTTCTTGAACAACATCAGTAAGGCCAGCAGCCTGATCTGCAAGTTTGTCCTTAGCCCATTCTCTTAATTGGGTGCAAAAGGTTACCCCGGAGGGGTAATCAACATCACTGGAAAGCAGATCTGTACTGAGGTGACGGGCCATACTTGGCCAATAGGCATCCCCTGCTTTAATAGCACAAATGCTGAGTAGATCACGCCATGCGGCGGAATAAGTCTTTTGAATTTGAACTATCCCTCGGTAAAAAGGCATAGGTTGTTTTTCTGGGTCGGGGAGCGATTTCATTAATGCGCTAGCTTGAGTGGGGTTAAAGGCAACATATTTAGAAGGGGCCTGTTCTCCCCGACCCTTGTGGCCAAAAGGGTCATCGATAGAACGGTGAGTTGGGGCTCCCGCGGCAAGCTCCGATGAGACATGGGACACCCTGTCCATCTCGTCATCATCGAATTCTATGATATTGGCTCTTTTGCGCGGTGCAGGGCCCGAATGAGGGGAAAGGATCGGTGGTTGGGAACGAGCCCCAGATGCGGGGGTGGCTAGTGAGTCATAACCTGGGGATAGGTAGTCACCGGGGATTACCGGCATCAGGGCCGAACTGGGGGCCGCCATATTGGTGGCCGGAGAAGGTGTTACATTAGGGTTAAGGGAAGAAGCGGCGGCCATGTTGGAAGAGGGCACATCCGGGGCAGACTGTGCCGGACTGGGCATGACCGGGATCTGGGGAGTGGCTTGGGGAAGGGGTAGTGGATATCCGGGATAGGGCAGAGTCGTGGGATACGGGAAGGGGTAGGGCCAGGCTGGGGAGGGGAAGGAGGTGGGGTATTGGACTGGGATGGAGATGGGAGGGGGAGGAGTCGGGGCGAGGGTGGAAGAGGTGGTTAGTTGGGCGGATGAGGAGGGGAGGGGGTCATGAACGGAGAGGGAACGTAGGGAAGGAATGGCAGATGAAATGTTAGTGGGAGGTACAGCAGGTAGCGTAGGGGTGGACGAGGATGATGGGAATGTTAGGGACGGGGAGGGGGAAAAGAAAGATCCATCAGAATTCAGGACCGGGCAAACAGGGGAGGTGGCGGGATGAGTGTTAGGAGGATTGGGAGCGGGGAACATAGTCAGCTGGCTATCACCTACTGCTGACTGAACCTTGGGGATAGATGTCCCCTGGGCGCCACTTTGGGGCGCTGGCTGAGGGTAGACCCCAGCAACACAATTCTGATGATACACAAACAATTTCACACCCTTGTGATTTATTTCTTCCTCAACCCAACCTTCTAGCTGAATAGCCTTCGCTACTCTGTACCATGCTTCAGCAGTCTTTAATAAACCATTATCTGTAAGCTTGCCTTTCATTTCTGCCAGTAACTTACGCCAACTTTCTGGTTGCAATCTTCCACCCGTTGGTACAGTAATTTTACATACTTTTGCAATCTTTACAACACCTTTAACCATCTCCTCACCCTCTCTGTTTTCTACCAAATCACATGCTAACCAGCCCTTATTGGGCTTGCTTAAATCCTGCCCCATAATCCCTTTACCCCTATACCAGCGTCCTAGATATAGGGAGAGATAAGGAAAACGGAACAAGAACGTCTACAATGCTCGACTGCCACCCGAGAATCGTAAAACTTTCTCAGGTGCGTCTTCCCAAAACGTAGACTAGTCACTGAATCCGCCTACCCGGGGTGGTAGACACGGATTGGAGCGAGGTGAGAAGTGTGTGACCAATCACTTCTCCTTCAAGAGGAATGGGAGTGGATAGTATAATAATATAGGAAGTACAGAAAAGATGAGAGGCAAGGAAAATCCTTAGAGACAGACACAGGAGTTCATGAGACTCCTATTAAACAAACAAGACAACAATACAGTTGAAATACAGTGCATGCATCACAATTCAAATGAAATCAACAACAATTCCTTTCCTTTACTCGTGTGCTTACTCCAAAGTCACCTCCCTCAATCCCGTAGTATCTTACTACCAACGGCCAAGGATAACAACTAACACCGGTCCGAAATCCATATGCCTCCCTCGTCACAGCAGCCCACTAATAGTGTCTGCGCTACCCTCACTCTTGTAGTGCCCCTATAAAGACCCACTTTATAAGTCCCACTACTCCGTGGTGATGAAGACAGCAATGCCTGCCCGAATTCACACACCACAAAATAAAAATTGGAATGGCTCCAGCTCAGCGCTCAAAGCTGGAGGGTACCACCACTCTGCAAGCAGAGTAACGTGCACAGAGAAGCTAGCTAGGCTATCAAAGTGGCACAAGAAGGATCCCCAGGAAACTATGAGTCTACACAATCTCCACAGATCCAACACACCTCTTTTTCCCTACAGCCCCAGCCACGAGGCTCCTAAAAGAGTTAAACAGGAAAAGATGACCCCCAGGAACACATCCACAGGTCAACCCCCCTTTTTCCTTACAACCACAGCACCGTGGTTCCTAAAAGAGGTAAAACAGGCAACAGAAGACCCCCAGGAACGAATCCACAGGTCCACCCCCCTTTATCCCAAAAGAGGTAAAATACAAACAGATAAACAGACAAACCGAAGACCCAGGCAAGTCCCCTCAGGTCCACCCCCCTTTATCCCAAAAAGGGGAAAACAGGCAAACAATTCAAACACACCCAGGCAACAGATAGACTAAAATGCAGGTAAACAAGTGAGTAACGAGGCACCGGGCAAGATATTACCTGTCTTTGATGTCCTCCCGGGAAGCAGTCACAGACACGTGGACGGGTCAATCAAAGGGGCCGGAACGTACCGGTGGCTCTGCAGAAGTCTCTACCGTGTATCTGGAGGTGATCAATCTCCCTTCCTTCCCCCTGGATTCCTCCGTCCACCCTTGTCTTCCTTAGGACGGCTCACCGGCCAGACATAGCCCGGTGCCCCACGTTGGGCGCCAAGTTGTTATGGTACTTTTTGAAAGTAAACCAAAATGTTTAAAGTCTATCTGTTCCTGTCCAAATCAATAAAATTAAATTGCGTATATACGCTGAAGTAATTAAGTCTGACACACGAGGTTCAGGTTAAAATAACTTCGAGAAAGTTTATTGGCAAGTGAAGTAAAAGCGGGCGCGCAGGCCCTTTTAAGAGGCATTTTGCGTCATCATTGATTATTAGAATATCAGCAAATAAACATCATCAATTGGATTAATTGTTAAGTGACGGAGTTAGTGTCTTACCTATTGGTTAGTAAAATTAAGAGGTTAGTCCCGTGCCCACCCATCAGAGGTGGGATTATTCTGGACACGGGTGGGGGACAAGGGGGTCCTAAGCGTCATTTTACACGGTCAGTGATATCAGGCTTTATGTCCAGGTGCAAGGTCTCTTATGAATAGAACATTTCATTACTACTGTGTTCTGTGGCCTTCAAACTATACTATCTTACAAGCTCTTAAGGAGTAGCCAGCAAGTCTTAAGGAGTAGCCAGCACCTCCTGGTACTTGTCCTTGAAGGAAACACGGTCTTTGTCTACTGTATTAATTGGGTTGAGAAGTTCAGTCACGTAATGTAGTTTTAAAATGAACAAGTTAAGTCATGAGGACAAAATGGAGGATTGAAGAAGTCAGGTTAGGAGGACAAAATGGAGGACGAAGTCACAGTATAAAGTCAAAATGGAGTTAGTACAATAATTCAATACAAGTACAATAAAGATTTTTAATAATTCCACGTCAATATTAAGAGAGGACTATATCTCCAATGTTTTCCATTATTTGTGTTTATTATCTGCATGTAAAAGTTGAAATAACTCTGTACACCACAAACATATGTTCACAACTCAAGTTTTATTAGTATGTTTACTAAATACTAGCTCAATGTAACAACCAATACAAAGTTATAGTTGTATATCTACAAAATTGGCAAAGTAATGTAACAATTAATGTAATCAACACCAATTAGAACTGTATATAAATCATGGTGTACTGAAGAATCCTCATTTCGTCTCTGAGGAAGTGGGGCTGACACCCACGAAACGCGTTAGACCACAGACCACAAAGAAGTAAGCAGGGTACGGACGCAGACCAAGGATCCAGCTGCAGTATTTTTCCATCCAACGAAGAGTGTTCCGAGATCTGGGGACCCGCCGGCCAACAGCGTGCATCATCCAGAGTGAGGTCTGGGACGCACGCCAACCTCACGAACAGCCGGCAGAGAGTGTAACAAACTATCCACATCCATCCTGATCGGTCCTCACTACGAAAACGGAACAACTTACACAGATGTGCTGGTAACAATCTTGCATAACGTCCCTGACTTATATTTATTTATTTGTATGCAGTTTTATATTTTTATATTCTACCACTTTGAATGCCCTGACATAGGCGCTTTTCCAATAAATTTTGAATCATTTTTAAACTTCATTTGGAATTCATTGGACTTTATTGATTTTTATCCATTTTTATGAAATACAGTTATTCAAACTATATTTCCACCTTATAAGTAATATATCTCTGTACTTCAAAGTACACCATTTGGTATATACTTTGTTCACCTAATGATCACAGATTTAAAGACACACACACCATATATTTTTGTGTCATTACGTATCAGTGTTATACTGATTTATTACATCACAGGAAACAGTTCCCTATACTTGAAAGCGATTTTAATTTCTCGTTTGCTAAAAGTATAGTATTTGGCGTGCACCTAATCTCATTCTGTTTGAAACAGATTTAAAGGTATACACACCATATATACAAATTTTATGTTTTTATCCTGAATTTTAACAAAGCCTTTTTTAAGTGAACCAGCTCCTGGATCCATTACACGGGACTTACAGTGTTAATCACAATACTTCACATTTTAGACAGTTTTTTGGTGAAATTTCTGCCTATATCCAGTTTTGAGCTCTTCACTTCAAGTCAGACTCCCTCATCCCTGTGTGTTGCACTAGGCATACCAGACCAATCTAATTCTTAAAAAGGCTAAAAAAAGAAAACCATGTAATTCAAGTGCCTCTAGTGATATTGAAAAAACAAAAACTATTTTTCTGCATTTTAAATCCAGAGATCTCAAATTGGCAAACATTGTCATAGACGTAGATGGATTCGCCAAAATTACAGACTTCGGTCTTAGTAAACAAGGTAAAAATTATTTTATATTAAACAAAAGCCATTTCTCACAAAGTTGCACAATTTAACTTTATCTACAGATAACAAATAACATCCAACTGCAAACCGAATTAAAAGAATATATGAAACACAAACCGTTATTCACTAAAGTCTGATTGGCTTTGTACTGAATGGGGCAAACCCATCTGACTGCATACAGAGCCATTCAGACTCCAAATGGCCTAAATTTTGTCCGGAACACAGCCAAAATGTTCAAACTTCTTTCCCACAGGCAGTTATAGAAACCAGCAGGCAAATAGTTAAAGCCTTGGCAACTGCAAGGGTTAATTATGTTGCAGTTGGCCAAAATATATAAATAAAAACCCTGTGGGGACCAGAAAGATCCGCATATGACTATGAGGAAGTTTAAAACCTCCCTCTTCCCTTAACTGCCATAGGGACTGTTTAAAACTAGCGACTGGGCAGCCAATGTCAATTGTAAATAATTGGGAGCACATAGTCCCTTTTATCCCCACCTGTGGGCATTTGGTGGGGGGCTAAAAATCAATAATGCAGGTCGACAGTTGGTGGAAGGCTACTAATTTTATACTGGGGGAACCTAATGTCCCCACCACATTTATTAGCACTGTGTAGGGGCTCTAAATAATTAAACAAAGGGAGGTTATCGTCAGCCCAAAAAAGGCCACATTGATATCCATCATCCTGCAATGTAACACTTAAAAATCCCAATTCCAAAAACCTGCCCAAAAAAGGGCCCCCCTCCCGCCGGGCTCTAGGGGGTGGAAGGGGTTAAACTTACCTATTTTTCCAGCGCCAGGTGGGGAACTCTCCTCCTGCATATCGCCATCATCATCTGAATGAGCATGCACGGCAGGAGCCGCGCGCGCATTTAGCCAGTCCATAGGAAAGCATTCTCAATGCTTTCCTATGGATGCTGGCGTCTTCTCACTGTGAAAATCACAGTGAGAAGCGCGGAAGCGCCTCTAGTGGCAGTCAATGAGACAGCCACTAGAGGCTGGATTAACCCATTTGTAAACATAGCAGTTTCTATGAAACTGCTATGTTTATAGAAGAAAGGGTTAATCCTAGATGGACCTGGCACCCAGACCACTTTATTAAGCTGAAGTGGTCTGGGTGCCTATAGTGGTCCTTTAAATAAATCTTTCTTTGTCCTGCGAGGGCTAGTGCAATATGAAGTTTTAAAATGGGAATTGTCCTTATAAAGGCTTTCCCACTCATTGAATTCTCATTAGTGCGCTCAGATTGGTTGGCTTTTTAGCCACAGATTCGTAAACACCATGTAAAACTTTATACAAAATTACAGAGAGAATCTGCAGCTGCAATGCACCAACTCCTTGCAGCAATATTCTAATATCACTTATAACATATACTGTATATCAGCAACATCTATCTGTATATTTACCGATGTACATTTATCTTTTCTCTTTTTCTGAGGGATGGGATATGGAGATGAAGACCGAACATATTGTGGCACACTGCATTACATGGCACCGGAAATGGTTTGCGGTAAACCATGCACAACATCTATTGACTGGTGGAGTCTCGGCGCAGTTATTTATATAATGCTGTGTGGAAAGGTAAGAATAGCTTATTTTTACCAATTTGTAGGATTCCTCGTTTATAAACCAAAATCCCTTGTGTGATGTCAAACAGTCCATTGATGATAGTGATACCATTTCAAACTGTAGATTGGTTGGGGTTAAAGGGGAAACCTGACCACCATAACCACTACAGCTCATTAAACTTAATATACTTGTATTTTAACCCAATAGAAAAAACAACAGGTGTGAGGTACAAACAGGCGCTGTGTAGATGTAACGATAAGTGCGGCTAATCTCCACAGCGAAAACAATCAGTACATTTTACAAATATATTCAGACATAAAAACTAAACTAAGTGGACAACGCACTTGTGTGATATGAATTTATGAAATAAACATTTAGCACAATAGTGAGCAATCAGGTGGTGTGTAAGGTTAATAAATAAGGAATATACCATGTAAATGATATCCCAAATGTCTCTGTAAGGGGAAATACTCCAAATAGTGCAATACAGTTTGAACATGAAATAAATATAAAAAATAATGTTATTGTTGCATTACACTTAATGAGCCTGTATGCAACTGGCTCAGGAAATTCAACATATGTGGGATGGTTCACCTGGTGTCTGGACGATCGTTGGGTGACTTTCTCAGCAAACACTCTTGCTTGTGCTCTTGCCCTGCTTCCCCCGCTTTCCCTGACAGTGCTTGTACGAACACTGGCTCCAGTGCTTTGTTGACCTTCCTCCCCTCTCTGTGTCCCCCGACATGCCCATGTCCTTATTTATTTATCCGCACACACCAATAGAATGTTAACTATTGTGGTGAATGTTTATTTTATAGATTCATATCACACAAGTGTGCAGTCCACTTTGTTTAATTTTAATCCTATAATACTAATAAGTTTATTTATATTATATTTATTGGTTCTGCTTTGGCAAACCATTTACATTAGATACATTACCCACCGTAGATCCCATGCCAATCCTGCACTTTTTCTAACTGTATTTTTTCTATTAGTATCCCTTCCCAGGTGATATAAGACAGGTGAGGTATAATATTGTCTATTCAACGCCGCACTATCCGAGGTTCCTGACTGCAGAAGCGCGATCAATATTAAGAAGTGTAAGTTGCCAACACATAGTGCTTTCTAATTTAGATAGATTGAGTAAGCTCGTTCTTTGACCCTCCGGGATTAAAGTTCCTGCTTCTAAGCAGTACTACTCTTATGGCTTATCGTGCTACAATGATTCCATTGTGTGTGAATGTGGGCTCGGGCAGTTTGATTTGTAAGGGTCTGGAAACACAGCTGGTCCTGTGCGAATATTCGGTGTGTTAGATTGTAACAGAGAACAACAAGCAGTCACAAACACATGGATCTAGTTACAGAATAAAACAAGTTAAAATTCCATATGGTGAATGAAATAATAAGCATGACTCATGCCATCGATCAGGGCAGAACTAGGTCCGGGCTCCAGAACACGACATTGTGATATGGTGCCTTCTTTTTATTGAGCTCTGTACTAACGTATACAGCCTGAGCTCATAAAGGAAGATTTTACAGAACCTGCAAGAAAATGCCTTTAATTCTCAGTTTTTTCAGTTAAAATAACAATTTTCAATATTTTCTTATACAGCTTTTGAATAAAGATCCCGAAAACCGTCTAGGAGCCAGCGAGAATGGTGCCTGGGATCTGAAGAGCCACCCTTTCTTTGAAGTATGTCAGATAGAAATACACATTCTAGCAGCTAAATTAATATTAGCTTTTAATTAAGATTTTTAACCAAATACACAATATTCCTGGAGTTCATGTATTTTATATGCAAGCATTCAGGGATCATAGGAAAATTATACCCAGCATCTACTTGTCCCTATGGAACAGCCACCACTATTTTTATATCTGTTATTCTATATTCTTAGTTTACTGATTGTATAAGAGTACGCACTACTTATCTTCCTCATCCTTTTCCCTCAAATCATTTTAATTTTTAATAGCAAATAGACTGGTTCGCATTATTGTTCAAGAGTGTCAGGCCGCCATGCGTACCATCCATTGAGGGACCAGACGACATCCGCAACTTTAATACAATGTACACATCATGCGCCCCCATTCTGACACCGCCGGATGAGTCTAAGTCACTATCTGATGTAGAGCTGGAGCTATTTAAAGATTTCAACTGGGTTTCCGATAGGATTTAAAGCTGGAGACAGACATGGATGGACTTCGCTGGAATCATCATATTAGCATTGTCATTGTTATTTATTCCAATAAAAGTATTATTATTTCCAATTGATTCAGTATATAAGTGTGGACAATGTGCATAATAGATGGCATGAAGATTAATTGGTTAATAGAAATAAAGATAGATACAGAAAAGAGTGTTAGAAAGAAAAGAGAAAAAAATCTGCAAATGTCAAAAGGGAACATACCTTCCTGGAAAGGGAGTTTGTATGAGTCTAATACATTGATCAATTTCACTATACACTGATCAGCCACAACAATTAAACCACTGATTGGTGGAGTGAATAACATTGATTATATCATTAAAATGGCACCTTGTCAAGGGTTGGGAAATATTGGGTAGCAAGTGAACCGTCAGTTGTTGAATTGACTTGTTCCTCTCTCCGTTCAGCTGTCCATACCCCCTTGTTTGTTTCCTGAATAAAGTCAAGTCTCTCCCTTTTATACCCCCTGAACACCGACCACACCCTGGCCTGTTGACTTCAAGGAACTAATTAGCTCAAATGCTTTTGCTGGGTGGCTGCCATTCGTTTAACTGTACACACGTGCTCTAGTGAATGATGGCTATTTTGTCTCCCGAACGCAGGCAGTGGTACATGGTCGTTGAGCGTCTGGAACCCTTTTGGAGACGCAGCCCCACGAATCTTGTGTGTCTTTTTCCCCTTTCCCAGCCCCTATGTGTGTCTCTCTTCCCAACTTAGTCCTCTGTGCAACAACCCCCCCCCCCCAGCCCTCTGTGTGCCCCTTGATTTGTGGTTTTGCCCCCTCACTATCATGGGAAAGAAATAAAGGTATAATAAAGGTCTTTTTATTTCTTATTAAATCTTATCACTATGGGTGAATAATCACTTTAACATGGATATTAATCAAATAGATTATTTTAAATTAAGAACTCTATTAACCCCTTTAGGACACATGACAGAAATATTCCATCATGTTTCCCTTTTATTCCAGAAGTTGTGTCCTTAAGGGGTTAAGATGTACATAACTAATTCCTCTTTTATATTGTCATATCCCCTTGTATTCCCTAAGGTTTATTTATGGAGAGACTTTCCAGGATTTATCTGTTGAACCGCACTGAAAATCTGACTAAAAACACTGTGCAATATGAACATTAGAGAAAAAGGCTACAGACATATGGATACAAATTCAGAATGAACAGTAGCTGTCAAGCTGGGAGGCTTGCTGACATGACGCCCTGAGAGTGAGGCTTGGAACACAAGGAAGTAAAGCTACAGCTCAAGATAATTAAAATCTGACGGTACTCAGATTGTTGTTTGGCTATTTTTTTTGTATCTTAATGGAGATAAGTTATGTACTACCCTACATAGTAGCCACGTAACATACACAGATGTAGAAGATTCCCCAATTAGGAGGGTATATAAACAGAAGCTAGAAACCAAGAACTCTCACAACGATGATCGGGCTGACGAAGCCACATCTAGTGGTGAAACGCGTTCCGGTATATTTGGTTATGGATATTGTTCTTCATTTTATTCATGTACTTTTTAATACCAATAAATAAATGTATTTAAGCTTTTATTTGGTTCCTGGCTTTAAAAATACACCTATTTAAAGGGGGAGTGTATCCCTATACCTACACAACACGCTACAACAGAGTAAGTACTCAATTGGCATTTATTTCCATATATGTTTGAACCTTACTGTACTACCCTACTGTGTGTCTATATACTTTCCCTTAGGACGGAACACACATTCCAGATAGGGGTGGGTCGCCTAAACGGTCCCAGAAGCAATCCACACTGGAGCTAGGTTTTATAGAGGCAAAATGTAAGAAATTAGGGATTGGAACAAATAGAGTAAAGAAGAGTCTGACGTATTAACATACTGATGTTTGGTTTTTTTTTTGTATCTGCTAACTATTTTGTGATTATATTTGTGTGACTTTTATGAGATTTCTGAAATAGGTTGTAGAAGGGAAGAAAAGGGAGAGAAAAAATAAAAGAAATTTAGCAGATAATAATCTAAATTAGGATTGAATTTTAACCATAAAGGTATGTAATTTAATATGGATGATAGGAAATGTAATAGGTAATTCCCGATAGAAAGGTAAAGTAAGTGATATTTAGAATTAGGGATATAATAAACAAAACAAATCAATTTTAGATAATAACGTATAGGAAAAGGAAGATATATAGTTAAAAGCGATGGGTGTAGTATCTCTGAGTCACCACCAGAGGTCCTACGCATTTCGTCCGTGTATAGGACTTCCTCAGGGACTTTGGTAGTGTGCAGTAACAAATCCAAATACATTTTTTATTTTAAGTCTTATACATGGATGAAACGCATAGGAGCCATGGTGGTGACTCAGAGATACTACACCCATTTATTTTAACTTTGATGTAAGTGATTAAATTGATTTTTTATTATATACTTGACTGTGCACTACAATTTTCTTTTTTTTCTCTAGAGTACATACACTCCAGCCAACCCATGGTGATTTGAATACAGAGTGAAGATTGAATCCTTGGAGGGAATTTATACTAAAGGCACTATAACTTCAGTGAATATGTGAGTGGCCATTTGTGAATACAACACTTGTGGTTTATTCATTTACACAGTTATACGCTATGTTTTTCTGTTTTTTATTGGCTTAGCAGATCATCCCCTATTTTTTTGCATATAAGTCTTAAGGAAATCTGCTTTCAATGGGTGGATGTTGGAGGCCATAATGGCCATGTATTCCAACTGCTAAGGTACTCGGGGGGAGGCTTCAGCTCCATTCGATCTGGCAAATGGAACCAGGCAGGGTTGTCTGCTCTCCCTGATTCTATAAATAATGTCACTAGAACCGCTGGCTTCTCAGATTAGAGACAATAAAACGATGAAAGGGCTCAGAACAAATTCTGGCGACCTGAAATTTAACATTTATGCAGATGATGTGATAATGACTTTAGAAGAACCTGAAAACTCCTTTAAAGAAACAGTTGGGGTTATAGAACAATTATCTGAGGTGTCTGGCTACAAGCTTAATTTTAATAAAACAACAGCTTTAATAAACAATGTTTCGGTACATACTAAAGAGCTATTGAAAACTAAATACAGATTTGTTTGGTCATCAAGAATTAAATATTTGGGTATAACGATATGCTCTGACCCAAACAAAATAATAGAAGTAAATTTCTTTCTTCTTCTTAAACAAACATCTAAACAGTTGAAAGATGGAATTCTCATTCTGGGGAAGAATAAATATTTTAAGATCATATGTCCTTCCCAGATGGTTATATCTTCTCCGTACGGTACCTCTTTCAGTCCCTAGCAGCTGGCTATCTATGATTCAGGCGGCATTTAGGAACTTTGTCTGGCATAGTAAAAAAAATCAAGGCTAAAACTAGATTGTCTTAAATTGAAACCTGCTCACGGGGTTCTTTCTATGCCAGATATATATGAATACCATAATGCAAGCATGTTGATGCGTGCATTTACGACACAAAAGGAATCATCAAGAGAAGAAAACTGGTATAAGGTGGAAAAAGATCTAACACAACAGAAAGACTTAGGTACTTAGTATGAATTCTGGACAACAGAACCTTAAAAATGCCAACAGCTGGAAGGTGTTTAATTATGAGGCACATTTTAACTAATTGGCAGAAATTTTGGAAGAAAATAAAGTTAAATAACAAAGTCCTAGTAAACACTCCTCTGGAAAAGTTAGCGTATAATATAAAAGACATTAATTTGAGTAAATGGTATATTAGTGGCTTAAGGACAATAAATGATTTATTAGTGGATACACGTATGAAAACTTTGATAGCAATTTCTGAAAAAGCACAAGAACTCAAAGCAGAAATTACTTACGAATAAAAGGATACATTAGGAAACATTTATGTCTTGAACCTAAATAGATAATCATAAAGATACAAATAATCCAAAGAAAGATCGAATCAAAAGGTATGCTAGCTCTATGTAAAGAATTGCTAAGACGGGGGAAAGAAATGGGAAAGGGACTGGTTCCGAGTCGCCTCAACAGGATGTGGTCTGGCCACACTGATAGGTGTTGGAGATGTGAATTGCAGAAAGGTGATATACTACATGTATGGTGGAATTTTGAACAGATTCTGAGGTGTTGGGGACAGATAAAGGACAAAATCCAAGTAATCAGTAAGATCAAACTTCCACTGAGGTCAGGATCCTATTTATTACTCTTAAACTTTCCAAAAATGCCTAAAGCAGAGTATGACATAATACGTCATTAAAGTCTCTCATAATCAGGGCCGGCCTTAGACCTTTAGGTGCCCTGTGTGAAAAATCTTCTCAGCTTCCATCCATTGCCACAGCCCCTCATCCAAAACTTTCAATCCTGTAAAAAGTGCTGCACCTCTATTACATAGATGCTATGTATTAATGTGATTAATGAGAATAATTACATGTGTAAATACTATAGGCATAATAATACATTTATTAATAATACACACTTATTAATATGCATCCGTAATTTTGGTCTACGGGATACTGCTCTCTCATGGTGCTCCTCCTACCTCTCCCAGCCCTCTTTCAGTGTTTCTTTATCTGACTCTGCCTCTTCCCCCAACCACTCTCTGTCGGCGTCCCCCAAGGTTCTGTCCTTGGTCCCCTACTGTTCTCTATCTACACTGTCTCCCTTGGTAAACTCATCAGCTCCTTTGGCTTCCGTTATCATTTCTATGTGGATGGCACGCAAATATACCTGTCCTCTCCTGATCTCTCTCTGCCCATCTTGACTCGTGTCTCTGACTGCCTCTCTTCGATTTACAAATGGATGGCTTCTCACTTCCTTAAACTCAACCTGTCCAAAACAGAACTTCTGCTCTTTCCTCCCTCAAGTGTTACTACCCCCAAGTCTGTCTCCCTCCAAGTCAACGGCGCTACCATCACTTCTACCTCGCAGGCTCGCTGCCTGGCTGTTCTTTTTGACTCCAACCTCTCCTTCACCCCTCATGTCCAATCAATCGCCAAATCCTGTCACTTCCATCTCAAAAAAAATAGCGCGCATCCGCCCCTATTTACTCCCGGATGCGGCTACGGTGCTGGTCCATGCTCTTGTTCTCTCTCGCCTGGACTACTGCAATACTCTTCTCAGTGGTCTTACGTGTTCCCAGATTGCACCGTTGCACTCTATAATGAAGGCGGCGGCAAGGTTCATTTTCCTGTCCGCTCACACCTCCCACGCCTCCCCGCTCTGTCAGTCCCTGCACTGGCTTCCAGTTAGATATAGGGCTCATAAAAACAAATCTGTGCAGTGAGAACGTTTATATAGATACAGTGTATCAAGTTGTTATTAAAAATCAAGCTGCTACCACACTGAATGTGTAATTCTCCCCAAACACACAAATCCGTGAAATACAAAGTTTAAAACAGTGGAGCGCTTATATATTAACCCAGTGTTATATTGTGCACCCAAATACAATATTATAGCACTTAGCTGTAATTTTTTCGGTTATTATATTAGTATCCTCTGTACCTTTAAAAACAAAAGATTGTATATAGTGTAATATTGTTATTTTTATGAGGGTACAGGAAAGAAAAATTGGAAAACTCACATATTCCAGAGCTAATATAACCTAGCTCTGGTATGGACTTGTCACGGCTAGTAATGTGGTCCAGCACGCAGAAACTATGTAAACATATACATAAGTAAGAAAAGGAAAATAACAGGATAGAGCGTAAACCGGACCTTAGAATGGCCGGACTAATACGCTAGAGACAGAGAATGGTCAAAGGGAAAGCCGAGGTCAAGGAAGCTAGAAAATACTCAATACCGATTAAACAAGCCAAGTCAGGGAAACCAGAGATCAGAATAACCAGGGAAACGCCAAGGATCAGGATACCAGGAAATCAGAAACACGGAATTAGCACTTTCAGGAAACCAGGAAACTGAAACCACGACATGGCAAAGTACTAGGGTGAATTAGGGGTTTAAATACCCCTCTCTAAGCTATGATTGGTCAGAGGGCGACCTCTGACCCCAGAACGTGCGTGTGCGTTGACGTCGTGACGTCACGCACACGTTAGTATAATTCTCGGGGGCGGGGCTATCCATAGACGCGACCACGTGGTCGGCGCCATATTGGATTCGGGCGTGATGCCCGGAAGAACTACGTGCGCGGTTCCCGGCTCGCCGACGAGCAGGTAAGCTCGTGTAGTCGGAGCAGTCGTGCCGGTCGGGCACGACCGTGAGGCTCGGCAGGCCGGTGACCGCAACAGTACCCCCCACTCGAAGACCGCGCACCGGGGGGGTACTGTTGCGGTTGTGAGGAAAGCGGTTGTGAAATGACCGGATAAGACGGGGCGCATGGACCCGGTCAGCAGGAACCCAACAACGTTCCTCGGGACCATAACCCTTCCAGTCAACGAGATAGGACAAGACACCTCTGGATAATTTGGAGTCCATGATAGAACGGACTTCGTATTCTTCTTGATCACCCACTACCAAGGGCGGAGGAGGAGTGGATACCCTGGTGTAGCGATTGCAAGTAAGGGGCTTGAGCAGAGACACATGGAAAGTATTCGCTATTCTCATATGAGCCGGTAGTGCCAAAGTATAGGTCACTGGATTAATACGTTGGGTAACTCGAAAGGGACCAATGTACCGAGGGGCAAATTTCATGGACGGGACCTTAAGCTTGATATGTCTTGTGGAGAGCCACACCCTGTCACCTGGAAGATAGACAGGATTAGCGCCCCGTTTCTTGTCAGCTTGGACCTTTGCTCGTAATGAGGCTTTCTGCAGAGCTGAATGGACGGAATCCCAGGTATCATGAATCGATTCTAAACGGGTGTTCAAAGCGGGGATTTCTGTGTCTGAGAATGCAGAAGGAAAAACAGTGGGGTGATAACCCTGATTAACAAAGAATGGACTGTGATTAGAAGATTCATGAGTGGCGTTGTTTCTGGCGAACTCAGCCATGGGTAAGAGCTCATACCAGTTAGATTGATTGGCATTTATAAAGCAACGTAAATAGGCTTCTAAAGACTGATTCGCCCTCTCTGCTGCTCCATTTGTTTGAGGGTGATATGCTGACGAAAAGGAGAGTTCGACGCCCAATTGTTTGCAAAAGGAACGCCAAAACCTAGAAACAAACTGGGTACCTCTGTCAGATACTATGCTTTTGGGTACACCGTGCAACCGAAAGATCTCTCTCAAGAATATTTGAACTAGATCTTGAGCAGATGGTAATTTTTTAAGTGGGACGAAATGTGCCATCTTCGTGAATCTATCAATAACCATAAGGACTGTATTAAACCCGTTTGAACTGGGTAGATCCACAATGAAATCCATGGCCAAGTGGGTCCATGGAGCACTAGGTATGGGCAGTGGTTGTAACAGTCCAGGAGGTGACCTAGGAGGAACTTTAGAAACGGCACATATTTGACATGCCCCAACATAATCTTTGATATCGTTTCTAAGAGCAGGCCACCAAAATCTCCTGGAGATGGCAGAGAGAGTTTTATGGACTCCAGGATGGCCCGCTGTGAGGTTGTCATGGAACAAATCTAGTACCTTCTTTCGAAACTGAGGTGACACATACAGTTTGTCCGGAGGTTTTCCCACAGGTGCCTGAGTTTGATCTGCTATTATGGCACAGAAGAGTGGAGAAGACACTTCGGAAACTGTAGTGGCAATGAGGCATTCAGGAGGTACAATGGGATATATCACCTGTTCCGGAACTTCATCTGTCTCAAACTGCCGAGAAAGTGCATCTGCCTTGGTGTTTTTAGTACCAGGTCTGTATGTTTTACGAAATTGAATCGGGAGAGGAACAATGACCACCTAGCCTGACGAGAGGACAGTCTCTTAGCGTCCCCAATATAAGCCAAATTCTTATGATCAGTAAAGATCAAAAGTGGCTCTTTGGAACCTTCCAAGAGATGCCTCCATTCCTTAAGGGCAAGTACAATGGCCAAAAGTTCCCTATTCCCTATGTCGTAATTCCTCTCTGCAGGTGTGAGTTTGCGAGAGTAAAATCCACAGGGATGTAAAGGCGTATCAGGACTTTCTCTTTGAGACAGAATGGCTCCAACTCCTGTCTCTGATGCATCCACCTCTAGGATAAATGGTTTGGATGGATCAGGATGGGTCAGGACAGGTGCTGAGGAAAATAAAGATTTTCCTGGGGGGACAAGGCATAGACTCCTCCCTTGGGAGGCATAGTCCCTGGTAATAAGTTTATAGTACAGTCATAAGGTCTATGAGGAGGTAACCCTTCTGACTGGACCTTGTTAAATACCTCTTTCAAATCCATATACTGCTGTGGAATTTGTGTGGTCAAGGGAGGTGTAACAGGAACATTAATGGTGCCAATAGGTTGTGGGATTTGCTTAAAGCAAACACCTTTGCATCTCTCACCCCAACTCACAATCTCTCCTTCAATCCAATCCAAACGTGGATTGTGTTTCAGGAGCCAAGGGAAACCGAGTATTATCGGAACTGTAGGTGAAGATATGATTTGAAAGGTCATTTCTTCAGAGTGGAGAATACCCACTGAAACAGTGATTGGCAGAGTTTCGTGTGTGATGAAAGGCTGGGTAAGAGGCCTTCCATCAATGGCCTCGACTGCTATAGGTTTCTCTTTATGTCTTAAGGGCAGGAGATGTTTTGCAGAGAATTCTTTGTCTAGGAAATTCTCCGCTGCCCCAGAGTCAATCATAGCCTCACACTGAACAGTAGTGTTCTCGAAAGATAAGGTTACTTTGACAAGGAAACGGTTCTTAGTCAATTTAGGGGACATATACATCACACCTAAGGTCGGTCCCCGTACGTGCCTTAGGTGTGCAAGTTTTCCGGCCGAACCGGGCATGACGATCTTAGATGTCCCTTCTTGCCACAATACATACATAACCCCTCGTTACGTCTGTGTTGTCTCTCTGCCTCAGTGAGTTTAGCACTACCCAATTGCATGGGTTCAGGTTCTGGAAGAGGCGTTTGGCTACTCACCACTGGGTTAGAGAAACGAGGAGCTATGGACAAATTAGAACGTCTGTTACGTTGTTTGTTTTTCTCTCTCTCTCTGAGCCGGTTATCAATGTCTATCATGTAGGCAATAAACTCATTAAGATTAACCGGAAGGTCTCTAGCTGCAGTCTCATCTTGTATATTCTCAGCTAAACCTTCAGAGAAAGCAGCCACCAGACCGCTATTGGTCCAATCAACCTCAGACGCTAATGTCCTGAACTCTATTGCATAATCGGCTACAGAACGACTGCCTTGCTTGATTCTCATAAGGGCTTTGGCAGCGTTCTTCTCCCTGCCTTTAGGTTCAAATGTAGCCTTAAAGGCCGTAAGAAAGGTACTGTAATCACGGGCTACTGCGTCACCACTTTCCCATAAGGGGTTAGCCCAAGTCAAGGCTTTTCCAGTTAATTGGTTCATCAGATAGCCTATTTTAGATCTATCTGTTGGGAATGAACCTGGGGAGGCCTCAAAGTGGTATTCTATTTGGTTTAAAAAACCTCTGAATTCCTTAGAATCACCTCCATAACGAGGGGGCGGTGACAAGGTTATGGACGGTGGTTTATGTGGTACGGGAACCACTACAGGTGGCGGAACCACAGGTGGTACAGGAGGGACCTCTAAATAGGCAGTCCTCTGGAGCAAGGTCTGAAATGCCTGGGCAAATTGGTCTAACCTGTGGTCCATATCCTCCACCCTATTTTCACAGGCGATCATATGTTTGCATAGTTCTGCAGGATCCATGGCCATGTCGTAATGTCACGACTAGTAATGTGGTCCAGCACGCAGAAACTATGTAAACATATACATAAGTAAGAAAAGGAAAATAACAGGATAGAGCGTAAACCGGACCTTAGAATGGCCGGACTAATACGCTAGAGACAGAGAATGGTCAAAGGGAAAGCCGAGGTCAAGGAAGCCAGAAAATACTCAATACCGATTAAACAAGCCAAGTCAGGCAAACCAGAGATCAGAATAACCAGGGAAACGCCAAGGATCAGGATACCAGGAAATCAGAAACACGGAATTAGCACTTTCAGGAAACCAGGAAACTGAAACCACGACATGGCAAAGTACTAGGGTGAATTAGGGGTTTAAATACCCCTCTCTAAGCTATGATTGGTCAGAGGGCGACCTCTGACCCCAGAACGTGCGTGTGCGTTGACGTCGTGACGTCACGCACACGTTAGTATAATTCTCGGGGGCGGGGCTATCCATAGACGCGACCACGTGGTCGGCGCCATATTGGATTCGGGCGTGATGCCCGGAAGAACTACGTGCGCGGTTCCCGGCTCGCCGACGAGCAGGTAAGCTCGTGTAGTCGGAGCGGTCGTGCCAGTCGGGCACGACCGTGAGGCTCGGCGGGCCGGTGACCGCAACAGGACTGCTTTTAGGTCTGTTGTTGGGCGACCTCCCCCTCTTTTTATTCCAGTGCCGGTATAGATCCAACGTTACCTCTCAATGGAAAACAATATATAGTGAAGGTCCACTAGACGTGAGTTGCAACTTATTATAAGTAGAAATATACTCACAAGTGTAGAGCCTGTGTCCTGGCTCAGTAAAACAGCTTAGTGTAGTTTGGGACTACACACCCATCTGTGTAGATACCGGAGACTCAAATTGGGTAAAAAAGTATTATTTTTTTATCCAAAGCAAATACAGATATAAAAATACAAATACCAAATATAATAAAAAGTCTATCAGTAAAGAAACGCGTTTCAACGTTCAATTCGGCTTCCTCAGTCTTCTAATTGTGACTTCGTGGGTCTCCGTTTTTAAATGCTTCCTCCATCCATTTACCAACAGCTGTCGCTCGTTTGTTTCTTTCTTCCCGATGTATTTGCGGTCCACGCCTCAATTTCGATATGGGTACGTGAACCGCATGACGTCATTGCGTAGGGGTAAGAGTTCGTAGGACCTGATGTATTGCGAGAGGACGTATTATATCACTCCTCCCTCCTTTTTGCGGTCTGCGTTCCATTATGCGTCTCACCATTTAAAGTTCAGTTTTTCAAATAGAAAATAAATTATATTGGATCAATTCATTATTTAAAACATTTTTACGAAAAAGGAAGAAAGAGTATCTCTCTTATAATGTGCATTATGTATACAAAAAAAGAGGAAATGGATATTGTTGTATATATTGTGTAATAGATCGAACATCATTGTATTAAATGTCACATTTTCTTATTACAACATATATAAAGTTTTCATTCCAGTAATTTCTTGTCTATCTTTTAATCAGGGAAATAGATCTAACATACTCCCTAGAATACATTCTTTCTTTATTATATTATTAAAGTGCAATAAGTGTCTCTTGTGTTCTAATTAATATACTTTATAGAACCTAACTTCAATTAAATAAAATAAAATAAAATATAGATATCTAATCTATATCTATTACCTAAAATAAAGAATTATCAATTAACAATAGACTTAATAAACCTATAAGGCTGGTAATTTTCCTACTTCTTATTTCTTTAAAGATCCATAATTAAGTTCAAGGGTCTAATGTTTAATTATATCCAAAAAGTGGATTAATATCCTTTTCACTTTAGAAAATGACAGATCTCAAAATCGTTATTGAGTCCATATGGGATCATTGTGTTTAGCATAAAGATCAATTCCATCTCTGCTTTCCCTGTAGTCTTATTAAAATCCCCTCCTCTCCAATCGTTCCGGACTTTTTTTATGCCTACAAATGTCATGCCTGTAGGGCCTGTAGGGTTTTTTTGGTAGAACCTTTAGATACTAGTGGGATTTTTCATTTGAGTCAAAGAGAACTCAAAGTAGAAGAGATAAGAATCCTAAAAAAAGGATTAAAATTTGCACCTAGTGAGAACTTGAATAAATTCCAAATGTATATAGACCTTAATAAGTTCAAGAGAAATTTGTGCCTTAAAAAATATTTCCAAAAAAACCCTATTGAAAAGACTATGAATGTCACAACGTTTAAACACACAGAGCTAAAGGAGAAATCTGCATTTTTCCCGAGACAGATGATTTCAGACCAGATGACAGCTTTTGAAACTGTTGTCATGTCGGAAATCAATGAAATCAAAGATAAGATCAAACTTAAAGACAACTTAAACTTCAAGGAGAGACAGGCTTTAAAAAATCTTAAAGAAGATCCAAATATAGTGATTAAACCGGCGGACAAGGGAGGAGGGATAGTTCTTATGTCTAGATCTAATTATGAGAGAGAAGCGGGAAGAATTTTAGGAGATAGTAGTACGTATAGGAAAATACTAGGAGACCCCACAAACACAATTAAAGAGAAATGTACAACTTTGTTAGAAAAAGGCAACTTTATAGGAATCTTAAATAAAAAGGAATATGAATATTTGAATGTGAAACACCCTAAGATTCCGGTCTTCTACTTCTTACCGAAGATTCATAAAAATTGACAGAACCCGCCAGGAAGACCTATAATTGCAGGCATAAATGCTATATCGAGCCGAATATCGGAATATATAGATGTCCAACTCCAACCGATAGTACAGAAAACTAAGTCCTATATTAGAGATACTACAGCTGTTCTGAACCTTATTAAAGACTGCAGTTGGCAAAGCAATTATTTCCTAGTAACTAGCGATGTTACGGCATTGTACAGTAACATTCCCCATTCTAGGGGTTGTGAAGCAGTGAGGGTATTTTTGGAAAACAATAAAGACCTTTTACCAGATCAAATAGAATTTTTGATTGAGGGGATAAAATTTATATTATTCAACAATTATTTTTGGTATGATAATGACTTCTTTATCCAAGAAAAGGGGACGGCCATGGGTACCAAGTTTGCACCCAGTTATGCAAATTTATTTATGGCCCATTGGGAAGATTCTTTTATATATGGGCAGCATGACTGGGGGGCAGACTTGGTATCATATGGCCGCTATATAGATGATATTTTTTTCATATGGAAGGGTACAGAGGAAAAGTTGTCAACCTTCCCAACATTCCTTAATGGTAACACATGGGGCATAGAATTAAATAGTGTTTGGAGTAAAACAGATGTAATTTTTCTAGATTTAGTTATTTACATAGAGGAAGGAGAAATTAAAACAAAAAAACACTTTAAGTTAGTAGATACTAATAGTTTCATTGAAAGGGACAGTTGCCATTATTCTCCGTGGCTGGAAAATGCTCCTAAAGGACAATTTCTCCGCATAAGACGGAACTGCACAGATCAGAAAATATACGAAGAACAATCCCTTAAGATAAAAAGTGACTTCCTACAAAAAGGATATGAGGAAGATAAATTGGAACGGGCAAGAATAGAAATAAAATCAAGAAATAGAGAAGATATATTAAAGTATAAAACAAAAACAAACAAAAATAATACATATCCAAGCAGTATCCCCTTCATATACAACTTTAGTAATCAAAATAGGAAAGTAAGAAACATAATACAGAGAAATTGGCATATTCTGTTGCAAGATCCGACTCTGAAAGAAAGTTTGGCAGAAAAACCTAGAATAATCCATAGGGGTGTTAGGAATATTAAAAGTAGTCTAGTAAGAAGTCATTTAAGAGAAACAAAAATCCCATCTAGGCTAGACAATAATATAGGATGTTATGGCTGCAGACAATGTATGGCGTGTAAGAGAACAGGCAACCATAGGAGAATAATTAAATAATTTAATTCAGATAAGAAAACCTACAAAATTAAATAATTTATTACATGCTATACAAAAAATATAATATATCTACTAGAATGCCCGTGTGGGCTTAAGTATGTAGGGAGAACAACAAGAGCACTACATACACGTATAGAGGAACATTCTAGGAACATTTTAAAGGGGTACGAAAACCATAGTGTTTCAGCTCACTTTGGAACCTGTCATCAAAAAAACCCTACAGGCATGACATTTGTAGGCATAAAAAAAGTCCGGAACGATTAGAGAGGAGGGGATTTTAATAAGACTATAGGGAAAGCAGAGATGAAATTGATCTTTATGCTAAACACAATGATCCCATATGGACTAAATAACGATTTTGAGATCTGTCATTTTCTAAAGTGAAAAGGATATTAATCCAGTTTTTGGATATAATTAAACATTAGACCCTTGAACTTAATTATGGATCTTTAAAGAAATAAGAAGTAGGAAAATTACCAGCCTTATAGGTTTTTTAAGTCTATTGTTAATTGATAATTCTTTATTTTAGGTAATAGATATAGATTAGATATCTATATTTTATTTTATTTAATTGAAGTTAGGTTCTATAAAGTATATTAATTAGAACACAAGAGACACTTATTGCACTTTAATAATATAATAAAGAAAGAATGTATTCTAGGGAATATGTTAGATCTAGTGCCTGATTAAAAGATAGACAAGAAATTACTGGAATGAAAACTTTATATATGTTGTAATAAGAAAATGTGACATTTAACCCCTTAAGGACACAGCTTCAGAAGCTTGACTTACGCTTAATGACACAAGCAATTTTTGCATTTTCTTGCTGTTTGCGTTCAACTGCAATTTGCATCTCTCTCGTTTATTGCACCGACACATATTATATACTGTTTTTTAAAGGACAGAAAGGGCTTTAATTTGATATAACATATATATATATATATATATATATATATATATATATATATATATATAAAATTATATATAAATGCTTACTTATAAAAAAATACAGAAAAATGCAAATAAAATTAAAAATATTGTTTTTTTTTACAGTTTTTGCAATAATAATGTGTGCATAATTAGTGCAGGTTAAGGAAAGTAATTAAAAATAAATTCATTTATTTGTTCTGATTTACAGAATATATAATGTGTCTGGGATTTTAAGTTTTTTTTTGGTAGTTACAGGTCACAAAGCACAAGGAGTAAAATAAACTTTTAACCCCTTAAGGACACATGACGTGTGTGACACGTCATGATTCCCTTTTATTCCAGAAGTTTGGTCCTTAAGGGGTTAATGTGGAGCGATTTTAGAATTTGGTATGTTTGTCTTGTAAGCCTAATAGCCATAAAAGAAAACAAAATTGACACACACATGTATTTATTTATATAAAGTAGACATCACAGGCTATTTACCCAAGGTGGTTTTGACACTTTCTAAGTAGCCATTTCACCGCCAACCTCTGCTAAATATTGGAGTAAAATTGTGTTTTTTTTTGTTTTTGGCACACAAACTTATAACAAAGAACTTCTCATGTTTATTTTGTAAAGTTGGTGTGTGTTATTCATGTACAAAGTTTTATCTTGTGTTCAGTTACATCTGCTGAGTAAAATGGCACCCCCATTGTATGTCTTTGGCACTATTTCGTGAAGTTACAGTGCCATTTAGGTGACCTGTCCTTTTCAGTATTCACAGTAGAATTTTGAGAGACGGATTTAATGAGCCTATGCGTCCATTTGGGGTATTATTGCAGTTGGAAAGTTAAAAAAAAAACCACGAAGGCCTACCATTTCCTAAAGTAGACACCACAGGGCATTTTAAAAGGCATATTTTAAACCTTAGCGTTGGATCATTTTTTTGTTAGTATGTACCAAGTCTAGTTCCAATTAGCTTTTTTTCTGCCTTTTTGACACACACTTGGAGATGTTACTGTATATTTTGCAATCCTTATGTGTGCTATGGCAGTAGAACACCTAATATGTTGCTCAGCCATGTCCTCTTAGTGCAGCAATACCCCCATGTGTACCCTTTTTGGGGATATGTGGATGTTGAAGGGGCACATTGGAGACCAAGCCATATCAGTTTTTACCAAACTTTGAATTTTGATGCTCGGCCCATGTGCAAATTCCAAGCATCTTAGCAGGTTTTAAGTTCAAATTACCCCACAAAGGCCTATCATTTCTTAAAGTAGACACCCCAGGGCATTTTAAAAGGCATATTTTAAACCTTAGCGTTGGATCATGTTTTTGTTAGTTTGTACCAAGTCTAGTTACAATTAGCATTTTTTCTGCCTTTTTGACACACACTTGGAGATGTTACTGTATATTTTGTAATCCTTATGTGTGCTATGGCAGTATAACACCTAATATGTTGGTCAGCTATGTCCTCTTAGTGCAACAATACCCCCATGTGTACCTTTTTCAGGGTTATGTGGATGTTGAAGGGGCACCTTGGAGACACACCACTTTCATATTTTTCAAAAGTGGATGCTGGGCCAAAGTGTTATTTTAGCAACCCAGGACTGCAAATTACCTCTCAAAGACCACATATATTTTTAAGTATAAGCAGCTCATCAATTCAAATTATGAACAAGTGCATACTATTTGCTGTGAAAAGTGGAAATAGTTGGCTTAAACCTATCTGGGGGTAGTACCCCGTAATCTGTGTCACGGGCAACGCTGTCACGGATTCCAAAACACAGACAGACTACAAAGAGAGAGAACACAGAGACAGACACTTGTAATACCGGTCCTTAGAATGGCCGGGCTATACAAGCAGAGAATAGTCCAGGTACAAGCCGAGGTCAAAGGGGTAAAGAGAAACGGAACAACGATAGGACAAGCCGAGGTCAAGGATCAGAGAAGACAGGATAAACGGGAGACAAAGCCAATATTTGGTAACCAGACAGTTGACCAAAATCACACCCCAAAACTGGTCTGCTTATTCTGCCTGGGTGTGGAAAACCTTAAAACAGTGGCCAATACATAGGCCGGGCTGAGAGGGGCAATCAGGGCAGTAATAGCTAGTCTCAACTCTTACGCCCCTCTTGTAACACACCCTGCATCTTTTCTGGGGGGTTTTCTTTCTGGGGGTTGATGGAATCTTGAAGCAGAAGTGACCTGCCTCCATTCTTCTGCTAGGCTCCACTGATGGTCCCCCTCTGTGGCACTCAAGTAACCCAGAAATGAGCTGAAATTTAAATGAAAGGAATGTGCATTTCAGCTCAGCATTTGCCTTTTTAAAAATAATAAAGGCATTGTGGACTGCCGTCTGCATTATATATATGCCCACTTTTTTTATACCATGCCCTGGTTTTGCGCATGATTAGATACGGCTGCATTAGTTGATCGGACAGATCAACTCCCCCCATATGCCGATTATATTGCTGTATGCAGACTGGCACCCGTTTATATTCTTCTCTGCCACGAACTGCGACCCTGCGAGTGTTTTCCCCATGGATGGTAGTTAGGATGAAAACCTCCTTTTTATCGCGGTACTTGAGTGCCAGCAGTTCATTCTGGCAGAGAGCTGCTGTTTCCCCCTTTTTTTATTTTTTTTCTGCTAGAGCCTTTGGGAAACCTATGCGACTCTTCCTGATAGTGCCACAGGCCACAGTACAGCATTTGTAAGAGTGGGATGCTATTATAAAAGTTATTGATGTATAGATGATAACTTTTATTAAGTAGTGGCATTATTAAATCCCAGACAATTTTCCCACTTGTCCCTACTACATCTGGGGGATCAAGGTGGCTATCCCTTCCTTCGTATACACAGAAGGTGTATACATAGCCACTGCCACTTTCACATAATTTATAAAATTTTATCCCATACCGGGATCTTTTGGATGGGATGTATTGTCTAAATCCCAGTCTTCCCTTATATTTCATGAGGGACTCATCAATTGAAATTAGTTTTTTGGGGGTGTAAATAGTGGCAAATTTTTCATTTAAGTGGGAAATTAGAGGGCGTATTTTATAAAGAATGTCATACTGCGGATGACCCTTTGGGGGGCACTTCATATTGTCATTAAAGTGCATAAAATGCAGTATGTCCTCATATCTCTCCCTATGCATTGTCTGGGAAAAAATGGGGGTATTAAAAATAGGATTTTTAGTCCAATACATTCTAATTGTAACTATCCCCATTAACATGGTCAGTGCCCAGAATTTTTTAATTTCTGGCACACTGGTTGGGTACCATCTCTCTGTCCTGGCGATTCGGGAGTCTTGGTTGCGTGCAAGATATTGCTCCGCATACAGATTCGTCTGGGTAACTACCTCCCCAAAAAAATCTTCCCCTAAAATCAGCTCCATACAATCCAGCGCATTATAGCCAGACAGGTTAGCCTGTATGCCAGGATTGGCAGTGAACACTGGGATGTCTGGCGAAAAATGATTAGGGGGTACCCAGTCATCTGCGCCATATTGAACATTAGGGGAATCAGCGATTTCCTCTGATGTTACTGCAGTATCTGGCACATAGTCCCTGTCCCCTGCGTCACTCCCTGCGTCACTCTCTGAGGCAGTGTTGGTCGCCTCTTAGTCGGCGGCTAACAGGGCATAAGCCTCCTCTGCGCTATACTTCCGCAACATTGTTAATACAGTTAACACAGCTAAGAAAACTTTAACTAAATAACTAAACTTTTTTTTTTTTTTTTTTTTTTTTTAACCCCTAACTAAATTCCCCAATTACCACTAAATTCCACCCACCCAACTAACTAAATCACAAATTAATAAAATAAAATAATAAAATTGAACCCCTTAGGGTTACAAAAAAAAAAAAAATTTAACCCTTAAGTGTAAAAAAAAAAAAAAAAAATCACAGTAAAGTACTGTGACCTGTATATTAATCACTGCAAGCAGTGATCAAGCAGCAGGGAAAGGGTTAATATTTTTTTTAAAAGGAAGGGGAAAGGGATTAGGAACCTTTAATAGATATTCACTATTCTTCTGGGACACAATGTTGCAACGATCCGTCTCTCTCCACTTCACAAACCCACAAGAGGTAGAGGGAGGCGGATCAGATATCCCAGCAGTATTGTGACCACTGTGACTGGCTGTCACAGCGATCACATGTGCTGGGACATCGCAATTTGCTGTTGCTGGTCTGCCCCTGACTCGGAGGGACCCAGCAACAGCGTTAACCCCGCGATCGCTGGCACTGCGCGATCGCAGGGTTAATTTTACTGCGTGATGGACGAGGTCCGTCACCCGTCGTTAAGGGCATCCACAGGATGACGGACCTCGTCCAGCACCCGTCCTGAAGGGGTTAATACAATGATGTTCGATCTATTACACAACATATACAACAATATCCATTTCCTCCTTTTTTTTGTATACATAATGCACATTATAAGAGAGCTACTCTTTCTCCCTTTTTCGTAAAAATGTTTTAAATAATGAATTGATCCGATATAATTTATTTTCTATTTGAAAAACTGAACTTTAAATGGTGAGACGCATAATGGAACGCAGACCGCAAAAAGGAGGGAGGAGTGATATAATACGTCCTCTCGCAATACATCAGGTCCTACGAACTCTTACCCCTACGCAATGACGTCATGCGGTTCACGTACCCATATCGAAATTGCGGCGTTGACCGCTAATACAGCGGGAAGAAAGAAACAGCTGTTGGTAAATGGATGGAGGAAGCATTTAAAAACGGAGACCTACGAAGTCACAATTAGAAGACTGAGGAAGCCGAATTGAATGGTGAAACGCGTTTCTTTACTGATAGACTTTTTATTATATTTGGTATTTGTATTTTTATATCTGTATTTGCTTTGGATAAAAAAATAATACTTTTTTACCCAATTTGAGTCTCCGGTATCTACACAGATGGGTGTGTAGTCCCAAACTACACTAAGCTGTTTTACTGAGCCAGGACACAGGCTCTACACTTGTGAGTATATTTCTACTTATAATAAGTTGCAACTCGCGTCTAGTGGACCTTCACCTTTATATTGTTTTCCATTGAGAGGTAACGTTGGATCTATACCGGCACTGGAATAAAAAGAGGGGGAGGTCGCCCAACAACGGACCTAAAAGCAGTCCATACCAGAGCTAGGTTATATTAGCTCTGGAATATGTGAGTTTTCCAATTTTTCTTTCCTGTACCCTCATAAAAATAACAATATTACACTATATACAATCTTTTGTTTTTAAAGGTACAGAGGATACTAATATAATAACCAAAAAAATCCCAGCCAAGATATAGGGCTCAAGTTAAAATTCTGGTGCTTGCTTACAAGTCCCTATATAATGCTATATAATGTAAGCTCATTGAGCAGGGGCCCCCACCTCACTGTTCCTGTACGTCCAGTTGTCTGGTTTCAATTACATGTCTGTTAGTCCACCCATTGTACAGCGCTAGGGAATTTGATGGTGCTATATAAATAATAAAATAATAATAATATACACATTACTCTCAGAAATCGTGTTTATTGTACTTGTCATAGTACACACAACTTCTGGTCTTTTTAAAGAGCAAAATATTCTAAATATATATGGGCTAGATTGCTAGCAAATGTATAGATTTGGGAAAAACAAACCTATTTGAAGCAACTCTGGCATTAGGAGTACAAACATATTTCTAACACAAGAGTTGAAAAAGTCTATCAGTAAAGAAACGCGTTTCACCGTTCAATTCGGCTTCCTCAGTCTTCTAATTGTGACTTCGTGGGTCTCCGTTTTTAAATGCTTCCTCCATCCATTTACCAACAGCTGTCGCTCGTTTGTTTCTTTCTTCCCGCTGTATTTGCGGTCCACGCCTCAATTTCGATATGGGTACGTGAACCGCATGACGTCATTGCGTAGGGGTAAGAGTTCGTAGGACCTGATGTATTGCGAGAGGACGTATTATATCACTCCTCCCTCCTTTTTGCGGTCTGCGTTCCATTATGCGTCTCACCATTTAAAGTTCAGTTTTTCAAATAGAAAATAAAGGGAACACAGTGTGGTGTGGAATAGGGATGTAGTGTGTGTGTGTATTTATGTAGTGTGTGTGTGTGTAGGGAACACAGTGTGATGTGGGATAGGGATGTAGTGTGTAGGCGGTTCCTCCCAATAATACAGACAGTGGGCCGGTGAGTGAGGTCCTCAATCACCTCACTGGACAATAAAGCAGTGCTTCCTCTCTAAGGGCAGGCTGGACAGAACATAATTTCTCTGCTACTAGAGTGCTCTGAGATAGGGCAGGTCCTAGTTGTGCAAGCTGTGTGGTCGCACAGCCGCACAGCCCGCAAACCCTTAAGGCAGGCCCTGCCCATAATGGGGGGGCTGCCTGGATAAAGGGCATCTACCTACTGAAAGAGTAAATGGGCATGTCTGGCCAGCCCTCAACATACTGGACATTGCAAAGAGCGCTGCTGAGCTGTTCTCATTAGGGTCCTAGTGCCATCAGGGCCGGCGCGTCCTATAGGCCAATTAGGCAGCCGCCTAGAAAGCTTCTTAAGGGGGAGACGTGCAGCAGCTTTACTGCTGATTTGGACCGCCTCTCTATTTGTGAAAAAGTCTTTCGTTCATGCCACAGGTCATAGCACTGGGTGCTAGGGAGCACTTACTAAGCTGCAGACTAGCAATTGGTGCCATCAACCTCAGACTGCAAAGTTCATAGAGCCGCCCCCATTCTAATATGCCGCATTGTTCCATCGCTCCCGCCCCTTGCCCTGTTCTCAGGGTCAAGTAGGCGGGAAGATAGCGGGGGTGGGACTGAGACTGAGTGGAGGCAGTAAGGCAGCCAGGTGCAGTCCTGAAGCATGGGACACACGGAGAAACAATGTGAAGTGAAGGCAAGAGGGGGATTTAATAGTGTGTGTGTTTAAAGAATGTGTGTCAATCTGCTTTAGTGAGTATGTTTGTGTCTGCTTGAGTCAGTGTATGTGTGTCTGTTTTGATCAGTGTGTCTGCTTGGGTCAGTGTGTGTGTCTGGACGGGAATAGTGTGTGTGTGTCTACTTGGGTTAGTATGTGTGTGTGTGTCTGCTTGGGCCAGTTTGTGTGTAAGTCTAAATGAGTCAGTGTATGTCTGCTTTAGTCAGCATGTCTGTCACTCAGCATGAGTCAGTGAATGTGTATGTGCATTGGTCACTGATTGTGATTGTGTGGAACATTGAGTGTAAGTGAGTGAGTGAGTTTGTGCATGAGTGTATGTATGTGTGTCTCAGGGACAGCATTTGGACAAAAAGCAAAATTTTAATTAAAAAAATAATCAGACCCCAAGGAAGATGGCGGCATAAACCAGGAGCTCCCCACAGGCTCAGCAAAAATCCTCGCCTAAACAGCACCACAAACCGACACCATGGGAAGAACCCACAGGACATCACAGGCTATCCAGCCCTTCAGCACCCCCAAGGGGGTTCAGCACTCAGCCATGCGACAATTCCTCGTGCCGCTGGCCGCACAGACCTCGCAGGCCTCTAACGACTCAGAGGCCTCGGACCTCTCCCGCCCGCTCTCACCGCACGACAACCAACACAGCAGGAGCATCCCCCAGCAACCTCAGCCGGAATGGGTCAAGCTGATTCGGAACCTACCGACCAAGGCTGACTTGAAGGAGGCTAATGCCGCCCTCCATAAATCCCTCTCTGAGGAATTACGCACCCTACAAGAAGACATCCAGGGCACCCAGCAAAAAGTAGCCCAATTGGAAGCCAACTGCGACCATATGGCGTCGGCGCAGGTCGCAAATACGAGCACGCTCCAGCATCACGCGGCCCAACTTCGCCAGATGGCGCAACACGTGGAAGATCTCGATAACCGCGGACGCAGGCAAAACATAAGGATAAGAGGTATGCCGGAGGAGCTTGACCAAGCCACCCCGTTAAGGGACACTCTCACTGAATTGTTTAAAAACCTCCTCGGCAGGCCGACAACCACCCACATAGAATTCGTTAGGGCACATAGGGCCCTCAGGCCGAAAGGGCCACCAGATGCCCCTCCAAGAGATGTCATTTGTTGCCTAGCCCACTTCCAAACCAAGGAAGACATTCTACACAGAGCCAGGGACACCAAACAGGTACTCATTAACGGAGTTGAGGTACAACTGTACCCTGACTTGTCACCGGCCACACTAGCCTACCGAAGAGCAATGCGCCCTCTTACGTGGGCTCTGCAGGCCAATAAAGTCCGGTACAGATGGAACTTTCCCACGGGACTGCAAGCCACCACGCACACTGGACCTTTTACAGTGAAAAGCGAAGGGGACATGGAGGATCTCTTAAGAGAGCTGCACCTCGCGCCAATACAGATGTTCTGGCCCGACCCGATGAATTTCTACACCTTCCTACAGGGGCCGAACCTTCAAGCCCCCATGCAACAACGAACAGGGAGAACCCGACAACAAGCCATAAGGCCGTCGGGAACGACCCGGCAATAGATTCAAATGGACGCTGCCCGGACTCCGACAACCCGAAAGACCCTACCCGAAGTGGTACAACCTCTTGCCAACGAGACTTTCAGAGACACTGACCGATATAACCCGCACACGAAGTCACAAGGTATAGCCCAAACCAAAGACACACCATAACCCCCCCAGACAAGCCATGTCTGCACGCCAGTTTCGAGGCCCGGTGGACCCCCCCGGCAATGGGGCGTTGAGAGCCTAGAGCCGCTAATACCAGTAATCAGGACTAAAAGCACTGTTTAACCGCAAGTACAACGAAGGTGGGGGGGTGGGGAGGCTTGGCTCTCCGACTGGGTCCCGCCACCAACACCCACCCAGCCTGCGATGACCGCTGGCGAACAGGCGGGGGGGGGTGGAACCGGCGGGGCACCCCCGGGGAGCGGGACTCAGGGAGGAACCCATGGAGAGGGGGGAAAGTGGGAGATCAGAAAAACTAGAGCACAGGCTTCCGTGCAGGAAGGGATAAGGAAGCGACCCCCGCATCAGACACATCTAGGCAGAGGTGGTAACAATGGGGGGGAACGCAGGGCCAAACACACTACCCACCTGGACAACGCAGATATGACCGGGTAACCCACACACACCCGCCAACACATAAGAACCGTAACCACACACTACGCACTCTCCACAGACACAAACAGGACGGGGACAGCAACACACATAGGGTGGGGGGAACGTTAAGACGGGGTAACAGGAAGCATCTGGGGGAGCCGGGGGATACGCCCTGGACAGTAAGTCTATACAAGCAACCTTTTGGCTTACACAGCCTTAGCGCCGGATTTCGCCTGGCTACAGTTATTGGTTAAATAGACATGTTGTCTAACGCACAAAGCGATATGGTTTTATTGATGTTCTTGATGTTCTAACTCATTTATCACTGACTCATTCCCATGCAGGCCACGTGGCCAAACTAATCAGAGGCGAGGATTACGTTACCATGCCTATACAGGAATCGCATTGGAGCCGCAGGGGAACGACACGGGTCTGTGACGGTCACCGGTGACTAAGGCGAGTTCCGACCGTTACGGACTGGACACAGACGTGGGCCGCAAGGAGAACCTGGGCCTCCTTCCACTATCCCACAGGACAGGGCGTCAATAACAAGGTGAGCAAGCCACACGGACCACTGGTGGTACCGTGTGCTCTAGCTCCCCGACGCCTACACCCAGCCGCCACCCCACGGTGACGAGACCCTAACTTCCCCTACCCACACCGCACCCCTCCCCCACACACCTACCCTTCCCACTTTACTTGCCCCCCTTGCCTCCCTTCAACCGACAGAGAGTACCGAGGTGGACAGCACCCCACCCGCCCCAACCTGCCCAACTCACTGTCATGACCATTAACGCCAGGGGACTGAACAAGCCAGAGAAACTATCTGGGGCCCTCAAGGAATTCCACACACATAAAGCCTCGATAGTCATGATCCAAGAGACACACTTTAAGAAGGGCGACAGACCTAAACTATCAAACCACCAATACCCACATGGGTACTTCAGCGACTACTGGGGGAAAATTTAGGGGGACCGCCATACTAGTGAACAAGCGAGTGCCGTTCCAGGAGGGGGGGTTCTTAACAGACGAGGAGGGTAGATTCCTATTCCTCAAGGGCAAAATAGCTGGACAATCCTGCACATTTGCGACAATAGATGCCCCCAATAGACATCAACACCACTTCCTCCTCCGAACACTAAACAAACTGCACGCTTTTGCTGAAGGGGTCCTGATACTCGGGGGGGACTTCAATGTAACACTAGACCCAACTTGGGACTGCTCAACTAGCTCGTCCCATACCCCAACACAACAGCTACACTCCCTCAAGACACTCCTACGCAAGCACAGACTAGTCGACTGCTGGAGAGCTCACCACCCAGACGAAAAGGACTTCACATTATTTTCCCACCCACACCAAACCTATACCAGAATAGATCACTTCTACACCACACAACATGATCTCCCTCTAGTGGTGGACGCAACCATAGGAGTGGCGACGTGGTCGGACCACGCTCCCGTTACCCTCCACCTCAAATCCCCACTATACCAACCCACAATAACTAACTGGAGACTTAACGAATATCTTCTGACCAGAACTGACCTAACGAACCACATAGGGGAAAAACTTAGGGACTATTTCATGGACAACCCCCCAGGACAGACGACCCCGACGATCAGATGGGAAGCCCACAAAAGTGTGATACGGGGACACTTTATACAACAAGGGGCTTCACTTAAGAAACAATCCGAAGCCCGCCTAACCGAGATCCTGACAGACATCCAACACGAGGAAGACCTTAACAAATGCGCACCGCATCACACCCACCAGACGCGACTCTTACAGCTAAGGCGAGACTTAACCTTGTTACTTCATTCTAAGTTCCACAGAGATGTAACCAGGCACAAAGCATTCTTCTCCCTACACGGAAACAAGAGCGGCAAACTTCTAGCCAAGATGCTAGCTTAAAAAAGGCAGCTAACCTACATAGACAAAATCAGAGATAAACGAGGCACCCTACACCGCCTCCCAACCCACATCCTGACCGCAATACGAATATACTACTCCGACCTAAATTCCCTGCCACAACCACACACAGAGACGGCAAAAACACGACTTCAAGACCAAATACACGCATACCTCACTGCACACCCATCTCCGACTATAGACAGAGACACATCAAAACTTCTAAACGAACCGATAACACTACAAGAACTGACACGGCCTCCCACTGAAATATTACAAAACCTTTGCAGACAGTCTGTACCCGCCGCTGGTGGAATCCTTCAACGCATATTCACTTATATACTAAATCCTTTGTCTATTTACTTATAGACACCTTAGTCTATTACTGTCTAGTTCTCTTACTAGACCTATCTAGTTCACTTAATAGAAATATATATATCTCTGTCTAGTTCCCTTACTAGACTAATTTTAACGGGACCTTATGTAAACTGAGTCACATGAAACACATATATTAAATAACCTTTCCTAAAATGATGTAGACTTACAAAACCACGGGGATCATAGATTCAGGGCGTCAAGATAGACACAAGGAATTACTACTCACCGCAATGGCTTGGCTACAATCCCACTTCTTACACCAAGCTGAAAGGTAAATCTGCTACTCTGGTGACTCAATCCCTCTGGTCACTATTCTCCAACCCTCAATTGTCAGCTGAATATTCAGGGAAGAATTATGGAAGCGTAATAATGAGACACACACAAGTTGCTTTCCAAAAGTCTTCTGACAATGTATTCAAACTGCTCTATATTTATACAGTGTTTGTCACGAACATTGGTTACAAAAGGTTACAAAAAGGTTACACGAGATACATAAAAGAGGAAGTAGTTTCTGCTGTTACGTTCAATATTCAATAATCTACAAAATATCACATGTACATTGTGGCTAAGCGCATCCTTTTACATAGAAACTGTTATAGCTTGTGACTTCCTTTCAGGTATGTTTTGTAAGCGGTTCTGCAAAAGAGCTTGCTCCTACATTTACAAAATAATTCAACTTAGACAATACTGACATATTAACTGTTTTAATTCCTTCACTACAGTGTTAGGAATATAAACCTGTATTCCAAATACTAAAGTGTCCCTGTCCCTACATTGATCCAAGCCTGGAGTGAATGGGGCAGCAAACTTTTTTTTGCCTAGGCCGGCAAAAATCCCTGCAACAGCCCTGAGTGTCGTTTACAGATTCTTTGCAGATTTTGTGAGTGTGGGAGTCACCATTGTGCAACTCTCACACAGACATCCTGGGTGATGGGTAGTGTCAAGGTTAATAAATAACAATAAAGGCGAACACAGAAAGATGTATTACCAGACCTTAAAGTGGCTGGGCTTAACGTAGGAATGAGAGATAGGAATAGTCAAACATGCCAAGGTCAGAGATACGGGAAAGTGACAGAGCCAAGGTCAGGGAGCCAGAAACGAGAATAACCGATAAACAAGCCGAAGTCAGGAACCAAAGAAAAGACAACTACGCAGAACGCACTCTCGGGCTATAATAAACCACGACAGGGCAAGGAAGTGATGTCAGAAGGAGGTAAATATAGGGTAAGGTGAATACTGATAGGCAGGGACAGAATTGAGGGAGGTATAAATAGGTAGTAGCAATTGGCTACTATCTCTTTAAGAGTAGATTATATGCTACCCCTGCTGGTTAAATTGTGCGCGCGCGCACTTCCACGGCTGCTTTCCCAGATGCGCGCGCGCCCCTGGAGGTGTGCGCGCGCAATGCCCGCCAGCGATCCACACCGTCCGACAGGAGAGGACGGACGGCGGGACCGGGACGGCACGGGACACAAGGTATGACAGAACCGCCCCCGAAGGAACGCCAACTGGAGGAACACCAGAATGACGAGAAGGAAACCTAGCATGGAATGCCCTAAGGAGTCGGGGCGCATGGACCTCAGAAGCAGGAACCCAGGAGCGCTCCTCGGGACCATAACCCTTCCAATGAACCAGGTACTGAAGTGAACCACGGGAGATGCGGGAGTCGACAACATGTTGAATCTCATACTCCTCTTGACCCTGAATCAAAACAGGAGGAGGACAAGGCTGGAAACGGGAATGACTATTGCAAACAAGCGGTTTCAGGAGGGACGTATGAAAGACGTTGGGTACACGGAGGCTTTTGGGCAAGTCCAGGGCATAGGAAACAGGATTGATCTGTCGCAAGACCTTGTAAGGACCAATGAACTTAGGAGCCAATTTCCTAGAGGGAACGCGTAAGCGCAAGTTACGCGTAGATAACCAAACTCTATCACCAGCAACATAAGAAGGTGCCGCCCTAAGGTGCCTATCAGCAAAGGCTTTCTGAGTACACAAATATTTCTCCAAGATGGCATGAACCTTTCTCCAAGTGTCGCGTACAGTGGATAAGTGTTCGTCTAGAGCCGGCATACACATGTGAGAAAACAAAGCCGGAAGTAGATTAGGATGACGACCATATGTGACGAAGAAGGGACTGTGACCAGAAGCAGAGTGCGTAGCATTATTCCTGGCGAATTCAGCCCAAGGAAGAAGGTCAGCCCAGTTGTCCTAGAGTTGAGACGTAAAACAACGGAGATATTGTTCAAGGCTTTGATTCCTTTCAGCAGCACCATTTGTTTGAGGATGATAGGCCAAGGAGAAGGCAAGCTCAATGCCCATGTCTTTACAAAAGCCCCGCCAAAACTTTGAAACAAATTGTGAACCCCTATCAGACACAATGACGTCTGACATTCCGTGTAAGCGTATAATTGCCTTGGTGAATATTCTGGCTAATTCAGCAGAGGAAGGCAATTTCCTCAAAGGTATGAAATGCGCCATTTTTGAGAAGCGATCGAATATAACCAAAATAACAGTAAAACCCTTTGTGAAGGAATTCCCCTATTTGGCGTTAAAATGACAATTGGTATTCCCTTATTTCATGTTGGCTTTCCCTATGGCATTCGGTAGGTAAAACTACCGAATCGAGACCACCCCGTTGCCCCTTTAGGAACACTTTACCTCCCTACTTGCTGGGCATGTTCGACAAAAGTTCTGCACGAACGGGATACATCGCCGCCATTTCGGGACTTCCATGTGGCCGCGGCCATTTTAGCTCCTGAACAGCGGTGTTCGCCGTCGAGTGTCCGGAACTGAAAACGGACACTCAAATAGGCGAACACCGCTGAATCCTCCATACCTTCGGTAAAACCCCAGGGAAACTTCCGAATGACCGGGCATTCGGTAGATAGACTCACTGAAAGATGGGGAGTCAAGCGAACCGTGGTTGGTAGCTGGATGCCCGGCCGTGCGGGAGATTTTTCATGCGAACCAAGACCGACTGCAGGGCCAGAATTTGTGGAACTGTTTTCGGCTACTTTGCCCGTGCAGTTGGTCAAAACTTCTAAGTCCCGTATCTCCCGAACGGCTGAACCGAATGGACTGATTGTTTCATATGTTGGTCCCCCAGAGTCCTTGGGGTACATTCAGACTTTGGGGAAATTATGTTCCATTGTAATTATGTTAAATGGTTATCTGCGGGGAGGGGATGTACAGTATGTATATTGTTATGATTGGTTGTATAGTTAATTATATGGGAGGCTCCCTTGCATGGGTAGAATCCCATAAAAGAGAATGCCTGTCAATAAAGTTCAGTTCATCTTTGTACCCTTCTTCTGACTATGTATGCTGTTTGGGAGTTCGTGTGTCTTACTGAGGGAATTATCCAGGGACACTATTGGAATTACACTGGGATTCATCTACCATAACTACCGAACGGAGAGCTATGTTCACTAGGCTCTGGGGGTTCGGGAGGAAACTACCGATTGAGTTTTAAATACACTTGGTTTCCTTACACCCTTAGATTGTGGCAGCTCGACTATAAAATCCATAGACAGCTGGGACCAAGGAACTGATGGCAAAGGAAGGGGATGCAGAAGACCACATGGCATTTGATGGGAATATTTAGATTGGGAACAAACGTTACACAACGATACGTAAGCTTCAACTTCCTTTCTAAGAGATGGCCACCAATACTGTCGAGTAATCAAATCAATGGTCTTAGATACCCCCATATGTCCAGCCATTTTACTGTCATGGTAATGGCTGAATACTTCCCCTCTCAGCTCTGGAGGTACGTAGAATTTATCAACAGGCTTATCACTAGGTGCCCTATCTTGGACCCTTTGGATTTTGTGCAGAAGAGGGGAAGAGACCCTGGTTCTAGTTAAAGCAATGATTCTCTCAGGGGGTATGATGGGTTCTGTTATGACCTCCTCTTTATCAAGAGTGGCAAACTGTCTGGAAAGAGAATCTGCTTTGGTGTTACGATTACCAGGTCTATAGGAGATTACATAATTGAAGCAGGAAAGAAAAAGAGCCCTGTGGGCTTGTCTGGGCGAAAGCCTCCTAGCGTCACTTAAATAGGATAAATTCTTATGATCGGTGAGAATCATGATAGGAACCGTAGATCCCTCAAGTAAGTCACGCCATTGAGAGCTGATACTATGGCTAATAATTCTCTATTACCAATATCATAATTCTTTTCTGCAGATGTCAGCCTACGGGAAAATAATCCACAAGGATGCAACAGAGCGGTAGGAGATTCCCTCTGGGAAAGGATAGCCCCCACACCGGTCTCGGAGGCATCAACCTCAAGGATGAATGGTCTAGAGGGGTCTGGATGTACCAGGAAGGGAGCTGAGGCAAAAGATTTTTTTCAAGAGAGTGAAAGAAGCTGTGGCTTCTTAAGACCAATTGACATGATTAGCTCCCTTCTTGGTCATAGCTGTGATTGGAGCTATAATCTGGGAAAAGCCCTTTATAAATTTTCTATAATAGTTAGCGAATCCAATGAATCTATGTATGGACTTCAAACCAATGGGTAAGGGCCATTCAAGAATAGACGATAGTTTTTTAGGGTCCATTTGAAATCCGTCAGTAGAAATAATATACCCTAAAAACTGGATAGAAGTCTCATCGAACAGACATTTCTCAAGTTTGCAATACAAGCCATTAGCAAGAAGGGTTTGTAAAATATTTCTAACTTGTTGGTGATGTATCTGAATATTAGGAGAATGAATAAGAATGTCATCAAGATACACAATAGCGCAAGTGTGCAAATAATTTCGTAAGACATCATTGATAAAATCTTGGAAGACTGCCGGGGCATTACATAGACCAAAGGGCATTACCGTATACTCATAATGACCGCTTCGAGTATTAAATGCCATCATCCATTCATCTCCCTCTTTAATGCGAACTAGATTGTACGCTCCTCTAAGGTCTAATTTGGTAAAGATTTTAGAACCACAAAGTCTGTCAAAGAGCTCTGTTATCAGTGGTATAGGATACGCATTTTTTAGAGTGATTTTATTTAAACCCCTATAATCAATGCATGGACTCAAATCCCCCTCCTTTTTGGCAACGGAAAAGAAACCAGCCCCTGCAAGTGAAGAAGAACGTCTGATAAATCCCTTACTTTGTGATTCTTGTACATATTCCTCCATCACCTTATTTTCATTTTGAGAAAGAGGGTAAACCCTTCCCTTGGGAGGCATGGTACCAGGGAGGAGTTTGATAGTACAGTCGTATGGCCTATGTGGAGGGAGACGGTCTGCCTGTATTTTGTCAAAGACCTTCGCCAAGTCTTGGTATTGAGGTGGTACATTAGTGGAAAGTGGAGGAGCTAAAGGAACATTAAGGGAACAAAGGGGTTTAACCTGACTTAACCCCTTAAGGACCAAACTTCTGGAATAAAATGGAATCATGACGTGTCAGGCATGTCATGTGTCCTTAAGGGGTTAAACAAGAACGGTTACAGGACGTACTCCAAGACAGGATTTGACTTTCCCTCCAGTCAATAACAGGGTTATGTTTTTGTAACCACGGAGAACCAAAGGGCAAAACGGGAAAGAAATGACCTGGAAAGGCAACTTCTCTTTATGGGTATCACCTATAGATAAAATAACAGTCTTAGTTTGATGCATAACATAGGGGACTGTTAATGGTCTACCATCTATGGCCTCAAAGGCCAATGGTGTTTCTTTCTCCTCCAAAGGAAGAGAAATAGCTGTTGCAAAGGTCCGGTCAATTAAGTTGTCTGCAGATCCAGAGTCAAGGAGGGCCATAGTGAGATGACTAACATTTTCCCATAATAGGGTTACAGGCAAAACACACCTGTAATAATTTGTTTTAGGGGACAGAGACATTACACCCAAGGCCGGTCCCCTGAACAAGCTTAGGCGGTAGAGTTTTCCGGACGTGATGGGCAGCTGTTACGCAAATGCCCTTTACGACCGCAGTATAGGCACAACCCTTCCCCTCTTCTGTAAGATTTCTCAGCCTCAGAGAGTCTTGTGTTACCTAGTTGCATGGGTTCAGAATCAGATTCACGGGCTGGCAAAGTGGGTAATCCGGTTATCATTGAACGAGGAGTGGTTCTTCCTTAAGCCCTCCTTTGTCTATCTAGATGAAGATGCTTCTGTCTAACCCTGTCCGACATGTATTGTATAAGGTCTTCTATGAGTTCTGGTAAATCCCTGGCTGCCACCTCCTCCTGTAAAGACTCATTAAGACCCTCAAAAAACACAGCTGTCAGAGCACTGTTATTCCAAGTCAGCTCAGAGGCCAATTCGATAGCATAGTCGGCCACTGATCTAGATCCTTGTTTAATTTTTAACAACGCTCTGGCTGCTAGTCTCTTTCTGCCTGGGGGATTGAACACATTACGGAAGGATTATACGCTACCCCTGCCGGTTACCTTGTGCGCGTGTGCTCCCCTGGAGGTGACGGTTTCCCAGATGCGCATGCTCCCCTGGAGGTGTGCGCGCGCAACGCCCGCCAGCGATCCACACCGTCCGACAGGAGAGGACGGACAGCAGGACTGGGACGGCGCGGTACACAAGGTATGACAGGTAGCATGCTTATAACAGGAATATGGCTGACTGGATTTAAGGCTTGAGGACCAGAGCTGAACCTGCTACAGCGTTTGTCCCTTCTCCCTGTCTTTAAGGGCTCTATTCTTCTTCTACAACCCTCAGCCGGCCACTTGAGGGAGCGTGGGATAGCTCTTTATATCTCTACCCAAACACCTGACAAGACTTATTGAAGGGAAGAGCAATGGATATTTAATGAAGGTAATGTTTATATAGGAAAACACAAGGGGAGGGCAAAACTAATATCCAATAATAGTGAAAGGACTTGGAACAGCAACCAATAACAATAACACGTTAAATTAAATTACACTCATCCCTGGTGTCAGAGTGTCTGAGCAGCAATAACTTAATCAAAGCTACAGGCTGTACTGATTAAATTCGAATTACAAACAAAACAACTCCACAATCACAACCTGAAACACAAACAGATTTTATAATAAAGCATTCCCACGGGTTTAACCCCTTATATGTCCACTGAAAGCCAGATGTTTTGTAGATTAAAATTTTTATTGTAATAGTATTGCAGTATTGCAGTCACGCCAGTTATTTACAAAAGTAAAGTGAACTAAAAAATTGATTTTACACCTGAAGTGTTACTCCAACCCTTTTGACACATATTGACTCACAATGCCTTATTGGGCCTTTATAACCTGGACTTTGATTGGACTGTTTTTCCTGCTTAGAGCACATGTGCTGAGCCAGCAAGGGGAGGAAGTGGAGAGGGAGGGATGGTAATTAGTAGAAACAAACAGAGATAGAAGGGAGAGTAAGCCTTCAAGGAAGAAGATAATTACAGTTACCTTTCATTAATGTTATTATCCGCATGCTGTGCTCACTGACGGCAGGTGTAATTTTTTATACTGATTTGATATTGGGCAGCCCAGAACACAGGGGTGTAACTTGCCCCTCGCACCAAGTGATTACATCTCTGGATTTACAGCTTTTCAAGCACAAATGGTGCACATCCAGCCTCCTACCACCATGACAACTTCATATCACTGAACTGGTCATGGTGGTTGGAGTAACTCTTTATGGCAAAAATAGTAGAATTTAAAACAAAACAATAAATAAAAAAAAAATATTATATATATTTTACTAACCAAAAGAGTTGTGGTGGTGAAAAAAGTGTGGATGAAAACCCCTTCCACCTGGAGTAGGTGGATAGTTAATACATTGCTAAACACAAATACACACACCAGTCAAGCCATAAGACTTGCTTTTCTCACAGAAATCTCACTTTAACAGTGCTCAAATTACTCCAAGGGATTCTGGAAGGGGTCTGGTAGTGGTAGTGGGTTTGTCTAAGAGTTATATGACTTTCAGTAAATTCTTAACGGGATAGGTAGACATGAAAGGGTTTGTGCTAGGGTAGGCACTTGAGATGTGATGCTGTATTCCTGTGAGGTAGAGTTTTATGGTGTTTAGTGATAACTTTAAGTTAAGGTGGCAAAAGGAGATAAACGCCACAATGGAGTCTAGAGAGTGTGTGTCGCTTATCTGGTAATCTAACGTGTGTGAATATATATATATATATATATATATATTTTTTATTATTTAGTTCTTTTTTATTTAATCCTAGTTTAACCATAAAACAAGTATTTCTATATAACAAAATTACTGTTATTAAATTATTTGTATGTATTATTTTTTTTTTTTTTTTTTTTTGTATAAATTCTTTTATTCCATTTATGACAAAAATACAAAAACCGACAGAACGACACAAGTCGATTTGCACCTTTACATAGTCAAAAACATTTGTAATTCACAATAGACAAACATATTACATATTGCACCCTTATCTGCGGGGACGGGCCAGGAGAGGGATCTATTTAAGCTCAGGCCTCTTGCTAATCAGAAAATTACAGGTCAATATATGCCAGTTTAATTTAAAAAGTAGTTTCTAATTTATTAACTCAACTTTGCCATAGATCCATTCTTTTTGGGGAGTTCAAGTATGGTATGCTCAAATCTCTTTCCATCTTCGCCTGAAGATTGATTTGAGTTAATAGCATCCCAAAGCAATACTTGGTTAGATTTCCAATTCCGTGCCCAAACAATTTTAAATGCAATAAAACAATGAATTATAAAAGAACTGCTTGTATGTGACATATTCGGCCAGTGCATATGCAACAAAACTACCTCTGGTTTCTTATCTAGTTCTGTTCCATTTATATCCTTAATACAACTTAACATTCTCTCAATTGAGATCTGAATGTTTGAATCGAGAGAATGTATTATTTTATTTATTGTAATTAATTTATCCTTTCTATTCTGTGGTTTACATTGGACCCACCATTTCTGATGTTACCGTACACACTGTAAGGTAATTTCTTGGTGCCATCTTGTGGCCATTTAGGGTAATTGCATGTCTCCATTTGAAAAGCATCATCTCGTGCAATGTGTAATAAATCTTCTAAAAATCGAATTCTAAAATAAACTAATAAAATCAATAATTGAATTGTTAGATGTTTTGTGAAACAAACCTGTTTATTGATTTTTTTTTATCAGAGAGCAAGTAACATTGTTTACTCACAGTGGGAATTAGCATTTCCTGTATCTGAGAGCCATCTTGTGGCCATTTTGAGGAATTGCACCATTTAATAATTTCCAGCTAGTCCACAAATCTTGCTATTTATTCATCTAAGTGAGTTGTACAGCATGAGCACACACTGCCTGCAAGGGCTCTGCTGTGAGTGTTTACCTGTGCATAGAGCTGCCAGCTTAGTGGGAATAGTGCTATGTGGGTACCAGTCACAGCATAGCTGTACATCCCCATATCATGTCAAAGAGTAGACGGGTGGAATTGGGTGCCAACATTTATCTGATTATCAGGGAATTTCCATGGTGTAAGGCACTTATTATTTTATTATTATTATTTTATTATATAGCGCCATCAGATTCCGTAGCGCTGTACAATGGGTGGACTAACATACATGTAATTGTAACCAAACAACTGGACGTACAGGAACAGAGAGGTGGAGGGCCCTGCTCAATGAGCTTATATTCTAAAGGGTACATTGTGTGGCCCTTCCCTGATCGCTCAGGCTCAGACTTTACCCACTTGCTGCAATCCAGGTGGCTGTCACTAGTGGTAATTGTGGGCATCCTGTGATGTATATACACACATAGCAATGTAGCTTAGTGTTGCAGTTATAGCACAGCTGAGAGCAGCCCCCTTCCAGCTAGATCCCTGCTGTGCTGTTCCAAATCTTTACTAAGAATGATATAGAGCCACTGATAGGGCATGGAGGGATGGGCGGGGCCATCTTAACAGCATTATAGGCCCTCGGAGCAAAGCAGTGCACTAGGCCCAGCCTACACAACTACTCACAGGAATAAAAATGTAAATTATTAATAAAATTAAGCTTATATTTATTGGTACCTCAAATAAAATCAGTGTTTAAATATTAAAGGAACATTATAGGGTCAGGGTAAATTCCTGATCCTATAGTGTTAAAAGCACTATATAGGTTGCCTCCCCCACTGCCTCTCTTAAATAGGATAGAAACTCACCTTAATTCCATCTCTGAGCGGGTCTACCAGCGCTGGCCCCATCCCTGATTCGCCTAGTTTGCTGAAATCTTTAGAACTCTTTCAGTGTTTTTTTCTCTGGCTTTGCTTCTTCTCCCCAACTCTTCTCTGTTGGTGTCCCCCAGGGTTCAGTCCTTGGTCCCCTACTGTTCTCCATCTATACTGCCTCCCTTGGTAAACTCATTAGCTCCTTTGGCTTCCAATATAATTTCTATGCAGATGACACGCAAATCTACCTGTCCTCTCCTGATCTCTCCCTGCCCCTCTTGATTAGTGTCTCTGACTGCCTCTCTGCTGTTTCTAACTGGATGGCTGCCCACTTCCTTAAACTAAACTTGACCAAAACTGAAATTCTGGTCTTTCCTCCCTCAAGTGTTGTTACTCCTGTGTCTGTCTCCCTCCAAGTCAACGGTGCTACCATCAGCTCCACCACGCAGGCTCACTGCCTAGGTGTTCTCTTTGACTCCGACCTCTCCTTCAAGCCTCATGTTCAATCTATCGCCAAATCCTGCCATTTCCATTTCAAAAACATTGTGCGCATCCGCCCCTACTTAATGCAAGATGCGACTAAGGTGTTGGTCCGTTCCACTGTCCTTTCTTGCCTTGACTACTGTAATCCGCTTCTCAGTGGTCTTACGTGCTCCCAACTTGCGCCGTTACAGTCCATAATGAATGCAGCAGCGAGGCTCATCTTCCTGTCCGCCCGCACCTCCCATGCCTCACCCTTCTGTCAGTCCCTACTTTGGCTTCCTATAATATATAGAGCTCATTTTAAAATTCTGGTTCTTGCTTTCAAATCACTACATAATGCTGCTCCTACCTATCTATCCTCCCTTATACACAAGTATGTCCCGTCTAGGCCCTTCAAGATTTCTTGAGGGCTGCACCGTTCCTGTGGAACTCGCTTCCCTCCTCCGTTAGATGCTCACCCAGTCTCCACTCCTTAAAAAAATCGTTAAAAACCCACTTCTTCATAAAAGCGTATCAATTAAACTGTTAATAGCTCCTGACTTATTCCTCTTCTGCAAATGTCACTAATTTAATACTATCCTTACCTTTTTTGTGTCATTTTACCCCCACTCCCTCTAGCATGTAAGCTCATTGAGCAGGGCCCTCAACCCCTCTGTGTGTCCAACTTGTCTGGTTACAACTACATGTCTGTTCGTCCACCCATTGTAAAGCGCTGCGGAATTTGATGGCGCTCTATAAATATCATAATAATAATAACTGATGATATCAGCCAATCCATAGCTTTCACATGGGATCCGTGCTGGCAATCAGCATCTCCTCATAGAGATTAAATTAATCTGCATCTCTATGGGAAAAGCAGAATCTTCATGCAAAGCGTGGAGACGCTGAACGTCAGTGCTGCATATTGTGCTGTACTGATCCAGAAAGCACCTCTAGTGGCCGTCTGAGTGACTATCCCGGTTCCGTTCCTAGATGACACAATCACAGTGCGTTCTGGAACAACTCTGCCTCCATGAAAACCTTTTCCTTATGGTGTCAACTTACTGCCTCCTCCACCTTCACGTTTTCATGAACATTAATAGAAAGATAACATACTTATTTTGTAATCATGGTTTTGTATTTTAATTCACTTAAAACAAATATTTGTATATATATATGTATTATTTAGATAGTTGTGTTTGTAATAAATGTGTCTTTTTTAGTCTATGTTTACTATGGACCAACTATTTCTGATCTGTTACACACATTAAACGGGACACTATAGGCACCCAGACCACTTCAGCTCATTTAAGTGGTCTGGGTGCAATGTCCCTGTCCCCTTAGTCCTGCAATGTAAACTATTGCAGTTTGTTAGAAATGGCAATGTTTACATTGCTGTGCTAAGACTGTCTCCAGTAGCTGTCTACCAGACAGCCACTAGAGGTGCTTCTGGGAGTTCACCGGATTCTAAGTCCCCTAAATGACACTGGATGCCCTCGCATTCTGCATGAGGACATCCAGTGTCAGTTAAATGCCTATAGGAAAGCATTGGGGAAATGTTTTCCTATAGGTGGGCCCTAATGCACTCATGGTTCTCGTCATGCATGCGCATTAGGCCTCCCCATCGGAGGAGGTGGAGCAGCGACCCCATGACCAGTGACATTGGTGCTGAAACCAGGTGAGTAAATAAAAGTTGTTGTTTTTTAACCTTTTATGTGCTGCATGGGGCTGAGAGGAAGGGGCGGGGGACCAAAGCGCACTATGGTGTTAGAAACACAACTTTGTATTACTAAAACTATAGAATCCCTTTAAGGTAATTCCTTATTTCCAGGTGCCATCTTGTGGACATTTAGGTTAATTGCATGTCTCTATATGAAAAGCCTTGATTCAAGCAATATATACATCTTCTAAAAATCTAGTTCTGCTAATCTAATATTAATATTTGAATTGTCAGATGTTTTGTGGATTAACCATATATAGAAAAGTGGAACCCACCCAGAATACGTAAAATATATATTGTACAAAACAGAATAACCTGTATTGGGCAGATTCTTCCTGTATGTGCTCTGTATAAACAAATCAAAAGGCTAACATAGCGTAAAAAATATAATAATTATTGGGTCTCAATATATGTGATATAGGTACACTCACAAACAAATGAGAGAATCAAGCCTTTCACCCACTCAGGGGTACTTTGACGAGAATGAGGAGTAATATCTTCCAACCAGATATGTAAAATAAAGAATCAAAATATAGTGAAGCACGTTTATAAAATAGTATAACAAATTTATTGGTCGCACTTACACTTTAGTAGTAAAAAAGAGGCATGTCTCCAAATAATTATGGACCTCCTGGTGTTTGGAAATCCAAAGTTCCGTAGTAGGGGTCTTGGAGCAGTAATAGAGTAGCAACAATACATAAAATAAACAATATAAAATAAAAGTCCACAGGGAATAAAATCCAACGCGTTTCGTCCGTTTTAAAATGCTGGACTTCTTCAGGGATTCTTATGGGTTATTCCTTGCGAGTATTTATACCTTATGGAATCTCCGGTTCATCTCAATCAGCTGTTGGTTTTACATGCGTTCCAAAGATGGAACGCAAAAGGGCGCCAAATGTCCGGGATTCTTAGCTGGTGTTTCCGGGTATGAAGACGCATGCGCGAAGTACGCGCATGCGTATACAGAGAGTACCGCAACCTGCGAGGGACATAAAACAAGAGGCGAAAAACCGCCTGAGAGTCTGATACTAACGAGCAAAAAGTCCATAATAATGTAGGTGTGATATTAACCAAAACACTCAATATATATTGAGAGATATATCTATAAAAATGAGGGAAAAAATAAGAACGGTACAAATGATAATTCCAGAACCACACTAGTTATGGTCTATATAAAAAAACTCTCTAGTTAACCAACCAATACAGTCAACTGTTACTATTCTGTTTTGGGGTATCACACCAACATAATATGTATCACTATATCCAAAATACAACCATATATTAAAAAATAATAATAATATGTGCCACGTTTGGGCACGTTTATTGACAAACCCAGTTATCATATTTGCATATGGAAAATATAGGTGAAAGTTGCACCTTGTATTTTTTTTAACTTATCTGAGAACAAATGAGTAACATTTCCTGTACCTGAGAGCCATCTAGTGGGCATTTTGAGGAATTGCACCACTTCATTATTTCCATTAGTATCGACTAATGTAATCTTGCGATTTATTCGCTAAACAGTGTGTTGCTTGAAAAACGTGAAAACATTACTTTAAAAAAAAAAAAAAGATCAACATAGTTTGGTTTCCATATCAGGGTTTCAGGATGAGATCATTAAAATCCCTGAGCCGTGCAGCAGTTTCTCATAGTCATTTATTCAACTTTAAAGGGGTTGAAGAAAATTGTCATATTTGGAGTCCAGGCATACCCCTACATTATGTGCAATGACTTTAGCCAAATAACATAGATTGAGAATTTTGTTTTGTCTGGGTTTTTCTTTTTTATACAAGACAGGGTTGCAAACATCAGAAATGCATTTAGAGCAGATTGCAGTCTAAAATAAAAACCATGAATTATTAGTGTCTTTATTAAGTGAATTTTTCCATCATGGTTAGCTTTGTAAAATAATTGCGTCACACAGCAGAAATTCCGCTGGCTATCCTCCGGGTTACTGCTCTTGCTGGGTGTCTCGGGGTCTGAGACAGAGCAGTAATAGCAAATCATGGTGTCCCAGCTCATGTGATCACACTGACAGCCAGATTCAGTGATTACTGTGCTGTGAAGTCATCTGAACCGCATCTCTCTTTCTCTCTCTGTGTTATAAAATGGAGACAGACAGATCCGACTGATACTTTGTGTCCCTGTGAAGAAAAAGTGATTAAAATAGTCATTAGAGTTTATGTATCGGTTCCTGGGGGATGATATTTTAGGGGAGAATGTCACACAGACAAACATTTATGCTTATCAATTTTCCTGGGTGATGTGTAGTTTGTTACAGGAGTAGGGTAGACTGTTCCCAGGCTTAAAGACCAGAGCTGAACTTACTACACTGGGACATAGTTCCCAAACATAGTTCCCATAATACACCATGCCGACATAGTGTGTATATATACAGCTAAAATAAAAAATAAAATTGAGAATGTTCCAATGTGGATGAGAACACTCACATGATGTTATGTTGAATTCAGCCAAATATTATAATTTGAGAGAATATTTGTTTTTATTGCAAGACTGGGCCCACAGTTACCACTAGAGACAGTCACCTGGATTGCAGCAAGTGGGTAAACTCTGATGCTGAACTGTCAGAGAAGGGCCATACAATGTAACCAAGTGCCTTACACCATGGAAATTCCCTGAAATCAGATACATTTTGGCACCCAATTCCTCCCATCTACTCTTGATATGGGGATGTACAGCTATGCTGTGACTGGTACCCACATAGCACTATTCCCACTAAGCTGGCAGCTCTATGCAGAGGTAAACACCCACAGCAGAGCCCTTGCTGGCAGTGTGTGCTCATGCTGTACAGCTCACTTAGATGAATAAATAGCAAGATTTGTGGACTAGCTGGAAATTATTAAAGGCGCAATTCTTTAAAATGGCCACAAGATGGCTCTCAGATACAGGAAATGCTAATTCACACTGTGACTAATCAATGTTACTTGCTCACTGGTAAGAAAAAAAACTAAACATGTTTATTTCACAAAACATCTAACAATTCAATTATTATTGTTATTAGTTTATTAGATTTATAGAATTCGATTTTTAGAAGATTTATTACACATTGCAAGAGATGAAGCTTTTCAAATGGAGACATGCAATTACCCTAAATGGCCACAAGATGGCACCAGGAAATAAGATATCTTACAGTCAGTAACAGTTTAGAAATGGTGGGTCCATAGTAAACCACAGAGTAAAAATGATACATTTATTAAAATAAAAAAATATATACAACTAATTTAATAATAGGTATATACAATTTAGAAATACTTGTTTTATGGGACTTCAATGGTTAAACTATGATTGAAATTTAAAACAATATTATATATTTTAACTTTTTCAAGTCGTACTATTTTGGCCATAAAGGTTTACTCCAACCACCATGACCAGTTCAGTGATTTGAAGTTGTCATGGTGGTAGGAGTTTGGATGTGCAGCATTTCTACTTCAGAGATATAATCACTTTTGTGCCAGGGACTAGAAACACCCCCGTCACACATTATTATTATTATTTATTAACAGCCAACAAGTTCAGTAGCGCTGTACAATGGGTGGACTAACAGACACGTTTTTGTAACCAGACAAGTTCGACGCACAGGAACAGAAGGGTTGAGCACCCTGCTCAATGAGCTTTCATGCTAGAGGGAATGGGGTATAGTGACACAAAAGGTAGGGTAGGGTAGGGTAGAAAAGTAGGTTGCTAGGATAGTTTTCATTGAGGGCTTAGTGTTTTGTTTTAATGACAGTTTCAGGAGAGGAATCAGGGTGCGGGGAGGGAAAGCTGTTGACAGTTTAATTGAAATGCTTTCCAAAATAAGTAATTTTTTAAAGACTTTTTGAAGGAGTGGAGATTGGGTGAAAGTCTAACAGAGAGGGGAAGGGCATTCTATAGGAATGGTGCAGTCCTGAAGAAGTCTTTAAGGTGAGCATCAGAGGTAGGAGTACGAACAGAGGTTAGACGTAGGTCTCCAGCAGAGCGTAGGGGCCTAGATGGGACATATTTCTGTATTAGTGAGGATAAGTAGGTCAGAGCAGCATTGTGTAGAGATTTGTAAGCAAGTATCAGGATCTTGAATTGAGCCCTATATCTTACGGGAAGCCAATGTATAGACTGACAAAGTGGGAGGTGTGGGAGGTGCAGGTGGACAGGAAGATGAGCCTCGCCGCCGCATTCATTATAGACTGTAAAAGGGCATGTTGGGAACACGTAAGACCACTGAGAAGCAGATTACAGTAGTCAAGGCGACAGAGGACAGCAGCATAGACAAGCACCTTTGCCGTATCAGGTGTTAAATAGGGTTGGATGTGCGCAATGTTTTTGAGATGGAAGCGTCAGGATTTGGCGATTGATTGGACATGAGGGGTGAAGGAGAGGTCGGAATCAACGAGAACACCTAGGCAGCGAGCCTTAGAGGTAGAGAGGATGGTAGCGACATTGACTTGAAGGGACACAGACAAGGAAGTAGCAACACTTGAGGGAAGAAAGACAAGAAGTTCTGTTTTGGACAGATTAAGTTTAAGGAAATGAGCAGCCATCCAGTTGGAAATAGCAGAGAGGCAGTCAGAGACACGAGTCAAGAGGAGTGGTGAGAAATCAGGTGAGGACAGATAAATTTGCGTGTCATCCGCATAGAAATGATACTGGACGCCCAAGGGACCAAGGACAGACCTTAGGGGAACACCAACAGAGAGGGATTGGGGAGAAGAGGCAGAGCCAGAGAAAGAAACACTAAAAGAGCGCTGGGAGTGGTAAGAAGAGCACCAGGAGAGAGTGGTTTCTCGTAGACCGAGATTACGGAGGATGAGAAGAAGCTGTTGAAGATCAACAGTGTAAAAAGCAACAGAAAGGTTGAGGAGAATTAGGATAGAATAATGGCCATGGAATTTAGCAGTGAAAAGATCATTATATACTTTGGTCACAGCTGTTTCAACAGAGTGACGAGCGTGGAATCCAGATTGAATATACAGATATCTAGAAATAAATAATTTTACATAGCATAGATCATACACAATAGGGTAATCTGTTGTAGTTATGGTGTATATGCACTCACAAACAGAGAGCTAGACACAGCTCTGGTTTAAATCGTCTTTGGGTCCGTTTAGGCGACCCACCCCTATTGTCGGTGTAAATCTTGCTCTATAAGGGAGATGAAAGAATCAGTATTTCCAAGTAATATTCCTAGTGCAGATTAAAGAATCCCAAGTGGGTACTTACAAATCTGGAGTCATACAACAATGACTCAATTCCTAGGCGTTGTGCAGATTTGGGACTGCACTCCCTTCTGTGCTGGATAAAAAATGCTGGGAACCAGGATCGATGATAGAAATTCTAACATTTTGTAACAAACTTTTAAAAAATAATAAATAAAAGAAACATAAATATGTCAAGTCCGGAACATGTTTCGCCACTAATATCGTGGCTTCCTCAGCCGGGTAAATCAGCTCGATATCCTGAGGCTCCCTGTTCTTTTTTATATACCATGGAAAAAGTGGGCAGGGAGTTCGTGCATGTGTTCCGTCACACGCCAGTACCATCCACAGGTACGGCATGTGCGGTCCATGCCTCTCTCTCATGCCGTTACCGAGAGGGGTCTTTCATCCTTAAAGTTTTTGGCTCCTTCAGTTCCATATGAACAGTTATCGACTCTCATAAATTGCTTGTGGCTAGTTCAAGAGATTAATACTTCAATCCTTTACAAAAATATTCATGCCGATAGTATTATCAATGTCCATAATATTCCGGAGATACATAAAAATTAAAAAATAAAAACAAAGTGTCAGTACATAACAGTATTATGGCCCATATATACATTCCTGTTACCTGTAAATGTGATATAACATCTTATTTCTTAAACATAGGTTTTTAGATAGTTAAAGGACCGAAAATAAATTCATACTGTCAGGATATTTATATCGGCAGACATTTTGTGCTATGATAGAAATTAAAAGTGTATATTGCCAGAGTCACTCAGAACAGAGCAGACTCCATTTTGCTTTCTACAGGCTAACAAAGACACATACAATGTCTGTAACTAGCCTGAGCTAAGGAATGCATTATATAAACAAACCAAGTGATACAATGAAACGGGGGATGGAATGCTATGTCTAAGTGTTAATGGAATAGAAATAATTCTAAACACAGACATTAGTGACAGAGAAGATTAGTAATTAATTTTACTTTCTAAATTTTACAAGGTCTCATTGTAAGAAGGGTTGAAATTAAGTTTAAACTGTCAATTTTAGAAATTACAGCAGGAATTGTTGACACACTGTCTGGAGAAAATCCAAAGAAACGCTTTGAACTGACAGAAAACTTAAGTTATAGGTAGTCATATAGATAAGCCAAATGACGTCAAAATCGTCATCAGGAAAAGTTAACTGTTTCCTGGATAGGAAGGTTTAGTGAGGCGAGACTGCCCTCTATGGACCAAATACCTAGATTGTAATCTGCAGGTTGACCACACCTTTAGTTTCCTATTGGCCTTATCAAGTAATGACGTACAGAGAGTCTGGCCCTTTAAAAGTTAGGACAAAGTGGAAGAGTTGGAAGAGTTGAAAGTTGGAGTTGAAGTTTGGGCTTTCAGGTTCGGACATGCAGAGAGATCCATGACAGATATTCACCCTGGGACTACCTAAGCATCTGGTGAGAACATCTACTTAACTGGTAATTATGCTGGTTTTATTTAATTAATCTAAACTAATTAAAAATCTAATAGCATGATATATGACTGGATAAATCACGGTTAGATTTCAATATTTAGAAATCTTAGTTAACTAAAGAATATATAGTTATAAACATTCCATTCTGCAGGTGGAATTAAGAATAATTATATATTGATGTGATATTATCACGTGTTAGCATACCGATGTTTTTATCCAGGTGTATTGATTTGCTCTAAATAAGATAAAATATATTTTTAGGCAAATTAAAATTCGGCTTATAGAATCTGGTAGATTATGCTTATTGGATGGTTCCAGGAAATGATTAATGAGCTGGTTTAAATGTTATTTTATTTGAAAATTACATGAGAATAGGATATTATATGCCTAGGAGGATCTAGAAAGCACTGAAAGGGTTACTCAGGTGATCTGTTAGCCAAGGTTTTATGACTTTTCGCTGCACTGTGTGAAGTTTTGCTGTTTCTGTCTGTACCCTCATAAATCTAAAGTCTTGACAGTTGGTGCTGTAGCTTTGTAATGTGTTAGCCATTGGAACGTGTTTTTTTTTTTTTTGTCAATCTTTGTTTTTATTGAGGCAAAAGATGGGTCAATACAGAAAGGAGAACATGAGGTGAATGCATGAGAAACATACGTTACACATAACAGGTTATACAATGGTTACATGCACCTTCGGGCGTAACGGCCTCTTTTTTGTGAATATTTCAAACAGGTTGTTTATGCAAAATACTGAAGGTTCACTTAGCTAAGTCAGATTAAAATTTAAATGTTACCTCGTTGGTATGTCGAAGCATGGAAATGGGTAGCTATAGCTAGTCAACATGCTAGTTTATCAACAGTGATTTGTCCCTCCGCTTATGCGTAGCGGTGTATTTGAGGGGGCTCAGGGGCTAGGAGCCTATCTGATAACACAAATATTTAAGGCTTGTGAGGTGCATGAGACAAAGCGTACTAGAGTTAATTAAACACCGCTATGTAGAGTGGACTAGCGAGAACACCTAAATGTTTGTTCCAATAAAGGGAACATGAGCTGAGTCCTATTAAACAGAAAAAATAGTAGGTTAGACACAGCTGGGTATAGCTCCATCACAGCAGATAAATCGAATTGCTCAGAGAATACATTAACACAAGTCGCTGAGTGTAGCGCTCATATGCGGCAGTGTCTACCGAGGCTGGTCCGAGGACCTTACTTGTATGGCAAAATAAAATTTTAGAGACAACTTGCACTAAGAGATAAAACATTAAAGAAGATAAGATGAAGTAACAAGGTTAGACAGCATTCCAACATGTGTAAAGGAATTAATGCGTACTATAAGATTGGAAATATACAGTTGGTGCCTAGATTCCTGGTAATCTGTCTCATATCTAGGTATAGTAAACATGCTGGTTTAGCTGAGAACCTCTGACTGTGCTATATAACGATTTGTCACAGGTAAGACGCAGTTCAGCGTCACTTAAAGTGTAAAATAAAAGGGGGTGATGGTCCCATGGCACAGAGTAGGTCAAAGTGGCTTAGCTAGGGTGAAAAGAACTTATAAAGTCCCAAGTTGGTGCCCCTTCTTGTTATAGGGTTTCAGTCTAGCATGGGCGGACTACCTGTAGTCCGGGCTTCATCCGATCCCCGTTGTCGGTCTGCTCTGTGGGCCAGTGTACAGCATGCTGTGCTTCGTGGCACCGTGTGTGTGAGGCAAACGACTCCTCCATCTCCCATGCTTGTCGGTGTGTAGCTGAAGCGAGCCATGCGCTCTGGCGCTCTCTGGGGAGACCTCTTGGAGTCGTGGATGCAGGTTTACTCTTCCGCCCCGGAGCTGTAGGAGAGCTGGTGCCCATGTACCACGAGCCCGGGTTCCTTTGTGGCCCAGGGTCGTCCCTCTTGGGATATTGCGGCGGGCCTGAATCTTGGGTCGTTGTGGCTTTCGTTTGACTGCCCTCCGCCAGTGTGGTCGGCACCTGTGGGGTGTTCCCCCTGTTGCTCTCTGCCCGGGAGGGCCAGTAGTGCTTGAATCCAGAGATCGGGTCAGTAATGTGCCCTGAAGAGAATTCTCCAGCCTCCTTTCGCCACATGTTTTGTACTGTGCAGGTGGCGCATAAGTAGTGATGGCGCCTGGTGCCTGTGAGAGTGTTGGAGTTCTGCCGTGCGGTCACCCGGACTGGGCTAGGTAGCTTGCCCTTTGTTTGGGTCGTCAGGTGGGGTGGTCGCATGCAGGCTGCCAGTTTCTCCCAGAAGGAGTTGAATATTGCGGCCAGTCGGAGCTCCGTGTCTGCTGCGATATGGTAAGCGTCCCCAGTCACCGCCATCTTGAGGGCCTCGTGTGTCGGATTGCCCCTCTCTGGTACAGGCTCAGTTTCAGTGTTGCGGTGGGGCTGTGCTGGGCTGCCCCTGTTACCCAGGGGAGACCGGGATATCCCCCGCCGGTCCATAGGGGGGGGGGGTTGGATGCAGGTGTGACCAAGGGGCTACGTGCGTCGTTGAGGTCGGGGTGAGCGGCCGCCTCACCTCGGTTCGGTCTCGAGAAGGCCCCAGTGGCTTTGGAGGGTTCCCGAGGGGTGTTCGTCGCTTGTTTGGGGTCTTTGGATACCCCCGGGTTCCTCCTGCCTGCAATGCGCCTTTTTGCCGGTATTTACTCAGATTTTCGGGGTATTTGTCCCCAGATAAGTCGCTTCTATGCAGGAAAAGAGTGATAACAAATAAACCGTGCTTTCCTAGGCGCTCAAATTTGTAATTTGGTGAAGAACCTGGCTCCGCTAAGCAGCTCGACACACGTGAAGGTACCTCCAACCTTAACACAATAACATGCAGAATAGTGGGGTAATGAAAGTAGAAAAGGTCACAACAAACAAGACCCAGTGGAGCGCTAATGTAATGTATAAACTCACCCTTTTAAAAAAGGGATATGAAATTCAAGGGAATCTGGAGAGAGAATATAATGGAGACAATAGTGTAGTATGTATGGACTTGAAGTACATAAAGAGAGGAATCTATATGTAACACACTCACATGGTACAGAGCCTGAAAACGATAGGCTCAAATCACAAGCGCAGGGGTGTTTTAAAGCAAACACCAAGCCTCTTCAATGGTTTAGTAGCAATCCTCAAAGAAAGGGAGAGATAAGGGGACATGGACCAAAGTCCTAGTGTGTTATCCTCAACCCAGAGTGGTATCAAAACAAGTTAAATGCTTGCTCACCTTTTTGAGAGCCAATACAAACTGGGCTCTCAGTGTGATAGGTAGTGTGCCTTTAAGAGGGCACTGCTCTTCTTTGTAGCAGGAAAGTAGATGCAGGTCGTAGGCTCAAATATATAAAAAAAACTTTTTATTTTAAACACTTACATAAAATATAAATAAAAAAGTTCCCATAGAATTATGGTGTAAAAATGAGTCCTCTTCCGAGACGCGTTTCGCCTTATGCAAAGGCTTTTTCAATCGGTATCCTGCTAGTGTCTTCCTGCTGTTTAAATATCCAGAGAGTCCTTCCTATTGGTTCTTACCGCCTTCCGGATGACCAAATATGGTAAAGGGTGTTCCGATCAGCTGTTCGTGAGTTCTCGTAATTCCGGAAGTGACGTATCGCCCTTGCCGCGACGTCACTTCCGTTTCGACCGTAGCCGCCATTTTGGTTAGTGGCAAGCTTCAGGCTCATTCACATAGCATTAGTGTTGTGGAATACAACGTAAAAGGAAAGGGAAAAAGGGATCAGTTTAACATCTTGATTACATAGGTGTGTTAGTAAGACAATAAGCCCAATAAGAGTATGTTTGGAAGGAGATAGACTTCATATTCAGCAACTGCCTATATTCGGCTGTGTAAATAGATAGTCATTTTGATCTTATATCAAGGTCCTTAAATATATAAGAAAATCTACAATGATACTACTTTAAAGGAATACGGCAATCTCTATTAGGCTGTGTAAATAAATTGTCTTTTCAATCTTTAGACTGTTGATTACATAGGTGAATTTTCGATAGCAATGCTGTCTTAAAGGGATATATACCCAATTGATGTTTAGTAGAATAGAAACGTCAATTGCAGACGTGTGTCACCCATATAAAGTATCCTATTCTGATAAATATATACATACATTACTCAAATGTATATATAAATCTTAAGTGGTGTTATTGTCTTAAAGAGATACAATGTAAATTCAATTATTATAAAAAAGGAAAGAAAGGAGAAAAATTATGTTGATAAATAAAATTACAACTTATATATTTCATCATAGTGAGGACCATATGAAGACTGAGATGAAGAGGGAGAAAAAGGAAAAAAATTTTTTTTTTTTTTTTTTTATAAAAAATGACAAAGTTCAAAATCAAGATTAAGACCTCTAGGGTGTAGAGTGTCCAATTCGAATATCCACTTCATGTCAGCCTTCCCCATTTTCCTCACCAAGTCGTCACCTCTCCAATCTGTGACTACCTTTTGGATACCTTTAAATTGTATCCCTTTTGGGTCGCTATTATGCATATTTTTAAAGTGAAGTGATACGCTGTGTTTCATAAATCCATTTTTCACATTTCTGACGTGTTCCTGTATTCTCACCTGCAGAGGGCGTATTGTCCGCCCAATGTATAGGAGGCCACATGGGCACGTCAGCATGTAAATTACCCTTTTGGTGTGGCAGGTGATAATGTCCTTTATTTTATAGTTCTTATTAGGATCATTCGGATTCGCAAATTCCTTAATTGTTCTTTTAGGGTTATTGGTGTGCCTACAGGCCCCACAGACACCACAACCATAGAACCCTTTAGATTCATTAAAGGGGTTTAACACTTCTTTAGCTCTGGTCGAATTATTATTAGAAAGACTATTTCTTAAATTAGATACTCCCCTATAGATGATTTTGGGTTTCTCCGGTAGGAGAGTGTTTAGTAGCTCATCATTTTTAAGGATAGGCCAATGTTTATGGATTACTTTTTTAACTTGTTTGCTCTGTATGTTGAAATCGCAAATGAAGGCCAATTCACTGTCTGCAGAGGTGGTAGGTTTCACTTTATATTTCAAAAGGGATTCCCTTTCTCTAAGACTTATCTCATCATAAGCACTGTCAAGTAACTGTCTATCATATCCCTTATCTATGAAGTCCGTCATGATTTTTTGTGCTTGTTTATGAAATGTAGCAATATCGGTGCAGTTACGTCTTACTCTGAGAAGTTGTGCTTTAGGCGCATTAAGGAGCCAAGGTGAGTAATGGCAACTCTTGCCCTCAATGTAACTGTTTACATCAACCTTCTTAAAGAAGGTACTGGTCTTAATGGTGTTACTTTCGATAAAAATGTTGAGGTCGAGGAATTCGACAGAGTTCTTACTGCTATTTCTGGTAAGCTTGATACCCCAATCATTGTTCTCAACACATGAAAAAAAGAGATCAAGGGACTCACTACTGCCCTTCCAGACAAAAAAAATATCGTCTATATAACGATGATAGGACACCAGGTTTGCATCCCACCTACGGTCACCAAAAACAAAATGATGTTCCCAGTATGACATAAACAAATTGGCGTAGCTGGGTGCAAACCTGGTGCCCATCGCCGTTCCACAGATCTGCAAATAAAATGCCTCACTGAACCAAAAATAGTTATTGTGGAGTATCCAATTAATGCCCTCCAAAATGAAATCAATATGAGATTGTGGGAAAAGTTCAGATCTCTCGAGGAAAAACTTTGTCGCTTCACATCCTCTATTGTGTTGTATGATGGTATACAAGGAGTGAACGTCGGCTGTAACTAGCCAGCATTCATCATCCCATATAACATCTTTAAGGACCTGCAGGACATTAATGGTGTCTTTTAAATAGCCTTTACAGTTCTTCACTATAGGCTGTAGGCATTGATCGATGTATTGAGAAAGCCTACTCGATATAGATCCTATTCCTGAGATGATGGGGCGCCCAGGGGGTTTGGTGATGTGTTTATGGATCTTTGGCAAGTAATAGAAAACAGGGATCCTAGGATGATGAATGTTTAGAAATTCTGATTCTTTTTTATTCAGGATATCTTCTAACTTGCCTTTGTCAAGCAATTTAGTATAGCTGACTTTGATTTCACTAGTGGGGTCTTTATTTAAAACGATGTATGTTGTAGTGTCGCCAAGTAACCTATTCGATTCTGCAATATAGTCATCTTTCTCGATAAGGACAATCCCCCCCCCCCTTATCGGCCGGTTTATTGACCAGTGTGTTGTCATTTTTGAACTTCTTTAGACTGTCTCTTTCTTGGAAGGTAAGATTATATTCATTCTTCCCGATAGGTTTGATACGTTTGATATCCCTCATAACCATTTTTTCAAATGTTGACATCTCATCAGAGATGCAAAACTTGGGAAAAAAACTGGATTTCTCTTTAAGTTCCGTATGCACAAATTCATCATTTGTTTCACTTGGCATAGGTCTTGTTGATGGTTTCTTATGGAAGAATGTTTTCAAACACATTTTTCTTTTAAACCTATTAAGGTCCAAATAGGTGCTAAATTTGTCTAGTGTTCTAGTCGGGGCAAATTTAAGGCCCTTTTCAAGTAATGATTGTTGGGATTTAGAGAGCACTCTATTTGTGAGGTTAAAGATACCATTCTTGATTATTTTTTGTCTCTTTTTCCTCTTTTGTAAAGGTACTCCTCCTCTAATTCCCCTTCCTCTATGGATCTCCGCCTCTTTCCTAATGGGGAGCATTTGTATCTCCCCCTTTCCTGGAGTTCCCAAAAATCCTCTTGTCTTGGTGAACGGTCTAGGTGTGCAAATCTGTTATATAGAGGAACATTATCCTCCTTTTTTCTCTCAGGTCTATTCAAATATGGTTGGCGTTTGTCGAAATGCACACTCTGTTTTTTCCATCTATATGTGTCCCTTCCATCAGAGTGGTCATTTCTTTTTTTGTTATTGGGAGAGACAGCGTCTCTTCTACCATAGCTATAGTTGGCCTCCGCTTTATAACTTGATCTATTCGTTATCTTGGTTTGGGGTTCTTTATGAAAAGAAATATCACTATTAGAGTGCCTCCCACCAGAGAAACCTTTGTGGGTGTTTGAATGGTAAGATATGCTCCTATCAGGAATGTTTCTTTTAGGGTACTTTGTTCTTTGAGAATTATTTACATTATTATAGTTATATTTGGAGTATGTCCTGACTCTATTATTGGCATAATCATTTTTATCCCTCAGGTATTTTCTCTTTTTTGTTTCAATTACAGTTTTTTCCATTTTTTCTAAATTGTCTTTTATATCCTCTGTGATAGAGGTATATTCTTCTGAGGAGGTGTTATTTATTAGATAATTCTGTAGTTCATCAATTTTTTAATCTAGTTTTGCCAGATTGTGCCGGCGTCTCTCAATAATTAAGTCCATTAATCCAAAAGAAAAACTCTCTAATTTAAATTAGAGAGTTTTTCTTTTGGATTAATGGACTTAATTATTGAGAGACGCCTCTATCACAGAGGATATAAAAGACAATTTAGAAAAAATGGAAAAAACTGTAATTGAAACAAAAAAGAGAAAATACCTGAGGGATAAAAATGATTATGCCAATAATAGAGTCAGGACATACTCCAAATATAACTATAATAATGTAAATAATTCTCAAAGAACAAAGTACCCTAAAAGAAACATTCCTGATAGGAGCATATCTTACCATTCAAACACCCACAAAGGTTTCTCTGGTGGGAGGCACTCTAATAGTGATATTTCTTTTCATAAAGAACCCCAAACCAAGATAACGAATAGATCAAGTTATAAAGCGGAGGCCAACTATAGCTATGGTAGAAGAGACGCTGTCTCTCCCAATAACAAAAAAAGAAATGACCACTCTGATGGAAGGGACACATATAGATGGAAAAAACAGAGTGTGCATTTCGACAAACGCCAACCATATTTGAATAGACCTGAGAGAAAAAAGGAGGATAATGTTCCTCTATATAACAGATTTGCACACCTAGACCGTTCACCAAGACAAGAGGATTTTTGGGAACTCCAGGAAAGGGGGAGATACAAATGCTCCCCATTAGGAAAGAGGCGGAGATCCATAGAGGAAGGGGAATTAGAGGAGGAGTACCTTTACAAAAGAGGAAAAAGAGACAAAAAATAATCAAGAATGGTATCTTTAACCTCACAAATAGAGTGCTCTCTAAATCCCAACAATCATTACTTGAAAAGGGCCTTAAATTTGCCCCGACTAGAACACTAGACAAATTTAGCACCTATTTGGACCTTAATAGGTTTAAAAGAAAAATGTGTTTGAAAAAATTCTTCCATAAGAAACCATCAACAAGACCTATGCCAAGTGAAACAAATGATGAATTTGTGCATACGGAACTTAAAGAGAAATCCAGTTTTTTTCCCAAGTTTTGCATCTCTGATGAGATGTCAACATTTGAAAAAATGGTTATGAGGGATATCAAACGTATCAAACCTATCGGGAAGAATGAATATAATCTTACCTTCCAAGAAAGAGACAGTCTAAAGAAGTTCAAAAATGACAACACACTGGTCATTAAACCGGCCGATAAGGGGGGGGGGATTGTCCTTATCGAGAAAGATGACTATATTGCAGAATCGAATAGGTTACTTGGCGACACTACAACATACATCGTTTTAAATAAAGACCCCACTAGTGAAATCAAAGTCAGCTATACTAAATTGCTTGACAAAGGCAAGTTAGAAGGTATCCTGAATAAAAAAGAATCAGAATTTCTAAACATTCATCATCCTAGGATCCCTGTTTTCTATTACTTGCCAAAGATCCATAAACACATCACCAAACCCCCTGGGCGCCCCATCATCTCAGGAATAGGATCTATATCGAGTAGGCTTTCTCAATACATCGATCAATGCCTACAGCCTATAGTGAAGAACTGTAAAGGCTATTTAAAAGACACCATTAATGTCCTGCAGGTCCTTAAAGATGTTATATGGGATGATGAATGCTGGCTAGTTACAGCCGACGTTCACTCCTTGTATACCATCATACAACACAATAGAGGATGTGAAGCGACAAAGTTTTTCCTCGAGAGATCTGAACTTTTCCCACAATCTCAGATTGATTTCATTTTGGAGGGGATTAATTGGATACTCCACAATAACTATTTTTGGTTCAGTGAGGCATTTTATTTGCAGATCTGTGGAACGGCGATGGGCACCAGGTTTGCACCCAGCTACGCCAATTTGTTTATGTCATACTGGGAACATCATTTTGTTTTTGGTGACCGTAGCTGGGATGCAAACCTGGTGTCCTATCATCGTTATATAGACGATATTTTTTTTGTCTGGAAGGGCAGTAGTGAGTCCCTTGATCTCTTTTTTTCATGTGTTGAGAACAATGATTGGGGTATCAAGCTTACCAGAAATAGCAGTAAGAACTCTGTCGAATTCCTCGACCTCAACATTTTTATCGAAAGTAACACCATTAAGACCAGTACCTTCTTTAAGAAGGTTGATGTAAACAGTTACATCGAGGGCAAGAGTTGCCATTACTCACCTTGGCTCCTTAATGCGCCTAAAGCACAACTTCTCAGAGTAAGACGTAACTGCACCGATATTGCTACATTTCATAAACAAGCACAAAAAATCATGACGGACTTCATAGATAAGGGATATGATAGACAGTTACTTGACAGTGCTTATGATGAGATAAGTCTTAGAGAAAGAGAATCCCTTTTGAAATATAAAGTGAAACCTACCACCTCTGCAGACAGTGAATTGGCCTTCATTTGCGATTTCAACATACAGAGCAAACAAGTTAAAAAAGTAATCCATAAACATTGGCCTATCCTTAAAAATGATGAGCTACTAAACACTCTCCTACCGGAGAAACCCAAAATCATCTATAGGGGAGTATCTAATTTAAGAAATAGTCTTTCTAATAATAATTCGACCAGAGCTAAAGAAGTGTTAAACCCCTTTAATGAATCTAAAGGGTTCTATGGTTGTGGTGTCTGTGGGGCCTGTAGGCACACCAATAACCCTAAAAGAACAATTAAGGAATTTGCGAATCCGAATGATCCTAATAAGAACTATAAAATAAAGGACATTATCACCTGCCACACCAAAAGGGTAATTTACATGCTGACGTGCCCATGTGGCCTCCTATACATTGGGCGGACAATACGCCCTCTGCAGGTGAGAATACAGGAACACGTCAGAAATGTGAAAAATGGATTTATGAAACACAGCGTATCACTTCACTTTAAAAATATGCATAATAGCGACCCAAAAGGGATACAATTTAAAGGTATCCAAAAGGTAGTCACAGATTGGAGAGGTGACGACTTGGTGAGGAAAATGGGGAAGGCTGAGATGAAGTGGATATTCAAATTGGACACTCTACACCCTAGAGGTCTTAATCTTGATTTTGAACTTTGTAATTTTTTATAAAAAAAAAAAAAAAAAAAAATTTTTCCTTTTTCTCCCTCTTCATCTCAGTCTTCATATGGTCCTCACTATGATGAAATATATAAGTTGTAATTTTATTTATCAACATAATTTTTCTCCTTTCTTTCCTTTTTTATAATAATTGAATTTACATTGTATCTCTTTAAGACAATAACACCACTTAAGATTTATATATACATTTGAGTAATGTATGTATATATTTATCAGAATAGGATACTTTATATGGGTGACACACGTCTGCAATTGACGTTTCTATTCTACTAAACATCAATTGGGTATATATCCCTTTAAGACAGCATTGCTATCGAAAATTCACCTATGTAATCAACAGTCTAAAGATTGAAAAGACAATTTATTTACACAGCCTAATAGAGATTGCCGTATTCCTTTAAAGTAGTATCATTGTAGATTTTCTTATATATTTAAGGACCTTGATATAAGATCAAAATGACTATCTATTTACACAGCCGAATATAGGCAGTTGCTGAATATGAAGTCTATCTCCTTCCAAACATACTCTTATTGGGATTATTGTCTTACTAATACACCTATGTAATCAAGATGTTAAACTGATCCCTTTTTCCCTTTCCTTTTACGTTGTATTCCACAACACTAATGCTATGTGAATGAGCCTGAAGCTTGCCACTAACCAAAATGGCGGCTACGGTCGAAACGGAAGTGACGTCGCGGCAAGGGCGATACGTCACTTCCGGAATTACGAGAACTCACGAACAGCTGATCGGAACACCCTTTACCATATTTGGTCATCCGGAAGGCGGTAAGAACCAATAGGAAGGACTCTCTGGATATTTAAACAGCAGGAAGACACTAGCAGGATACCGATTGAAAAAGCCTTTGCATAAGGCGAAACGCGTCTCGGAAGAGGACTCATTTTTACACCATAATTTTATGGGAACTTTTTTATTTATATTTTATGTAAGTGTTTAAAATAAAAAGTTTTTTTTATATATTTGAGCCTACGACCTGCATCTACTTTCCTGCTACAAAGAAGAGCAGTGCCCTCTTAAAGGCACACTACCTATCACACTGAGAGCCCAGTTTGTATTGGCTCTCAAAAAGGTGAGCAAGCATTTAACTTGTTTTGATACCACTCTGGGTTGAGGATAACACACTAGGACTTTGGTCCATGTCCCCTTATCTCTCCCTTTCTTTGAGGATTGCTACTAAACCATTGAAGAGGCTTGGTGTTTGCTTTAAAACACCCCTGCGCTTGTGATTTGAGCCTATCGTTTTCAGGCTCTGTACCATGTGAGTGTGTTACATATAGATTCCTCTCTTTATGTACTTCAAGTCCATACATACTACACTATTGTCTCCATTATATTCTCTCTCCAGATTCCCTTGAATTTCATATCCCTTTTTTAAAAGGGTGAGTTCATACATTACATTAGCGCTCCACTGGGTCTTGTTTGTTGTGACCTTTTCTACTTTCATTACCCCACTATTCTGCTTCTATGCAGGAGCCCTTTCATTGTGCGGCTTTCCTGCTCGGCAGTTAGGCTCCGCCCCCTTGGAACGTGTTTTAACATTGTATACTCATGTTATACTAAATATTCACCGATTATTATCATGCATGTTGCCTAATATTAGTATTATTTTATTTGTCACAATAAACTATATCTATTTTTATAACAAATTGTGATTTTATTTGTATGGAATACATTTCACTTACATGATAACGATCTCTAAGATCTGAGAGAATTGAAATAGTGGGCAATTCTCGACTGTTTAATATTATCATCCCATAAATATCCTCACAATACATAGATCGTAATCAGTAAATGAAATATTTCTGTTCTTGATAGAGCTGAAATGCTTTTTTCTAATAAAAGCTAATTTCTGGCAATATCGGTATAAAGATAACGAGCAAATGACAATTTCCAAATAGTATATCCATTAATGATGTTCCCCACATTGATACATTGTCTTACTGTGGTTTACATTTCTGATACATTAAGGATTTCGTTAGAATTAGAAACATAGAGATCTATTACTTAGATATTTATATTTGTTAAATTAATACAACCATATCTTTTCAGGTTGAATATATTGAAGGGTTTTTTTTGGTTCTAAAAATTGTTAGCCATATTTTCACAGGTTTATTTGAATTTTCGTTGTTCCTTATAATTATAGTCTGGGTCTGGGTTAAGGAATTAAGATTTAAGATTTAAGATTTAAGAATTAAGATTTATAGCGTACAAATTCATATTTGGAACATTGGTTGCTCTTTATATTCATTATTTGAGGAGTGCATATATATAAATCTAATATGTCAGAATATTTTAGAGACTGGGAATGACTTTACAATTCAGGGGATTGATTATTCTGCTTGTTATTCTTTTACAAAATTTATTAAACTCTTATTGCTCCTTATAATCATAAATGATTCCTTAATTTTATGGTTATCTTATTAATGATAATCTTAACTTTGTCTAGTATTTAAAATTGCATCCATGCTAGTGTAGGCCTTCTCTGTTTTAAATTTTATTGTGCTAAAGTATTTTATTAGTATTTTACTAGAGTATTTTATTAGAGGTAATAAATGACCTAATACAGCAAATAAGGGGGCGGAGTTTGCCGCCAAGCAAAGAGGACGCGGGCAGCATAAGCTCCTGCCCAACGGGCAAAATCAGACGATAAAGCGGTGGCAACGAAACCCATAGACATCCCAGGGCGCACCACAGAAGCTAAATGAAGCAATTTTGACGCCCGTCGGAGACGGGGGCACTAAACGGCGAACGCGCCCTACAGGGGCTGGAAGCGGAGTGAGACGGCCGCTCTCCCTGACTTTAGTGCTCCGAAACGACCCGGCAGGCACCCAGCTCCCCCCCCGGACCGGTGGGGGACATCCAGTCCGCCCCAGCTACGCTAAGCGCGCCCAAGGTCGGGCAACGGGCCACGCGACTCACAGGGGTACGGCAACGTCGAGGCACAGCCAAGATGGTGGCCCAACGCAGGCCCCAACCACAAGGCTCAAGCACCCGGCCACCGCACTGACCCAGAAAGCACCTCTAGTAGCCATCTAAGTGACTATTCCCTGTTCCTACATGACACAATCAAAGGGTATTCTAGAACAGCTCTAAAGGGTCTGCCTCCCTAGAAATCTTTTCATTATGGTGTCAACTTACTGCCTCCTCCACCTTCACGTTTTCATGAACATTCACAAAAAGATAACATTGTGTGACTGAGTGACATGCATTCTTAGCCTGATCGTCAGTGCAGGTAACAACAGCTAGCACATCTTCTTCAGCACCAGATAAACTGAAGTACGGAAAGATCACCCCAATAAGTCCTAATGAGCAGGGCATGGTTTTATCTTTTAATTCACATAAAACAAGTATTTCTATATGTACCTGTATTTTTTATATATTTGTCTTCTCTTGTAATAAATGTATCTTTTTATAGTCTATGTTTACCATGGACCAACTATTTCTGATCTGTTACACACATTTAAAGGGAACACTATAGGCACCCAGACCAACTCAGCTCATTGCAATGTCCCTGTCCCCTTAGTTCTACAATGTACAGCATTGCTGTTTTTGGGAAATGGCAATGTTTACATTGCTGTACCAATACTGCCTCTAGACTAGAGACTGGTCCGCTATCCTCTCTACAAGGTTCTGTTACAGCGCTCACGATAGCTATGACGGAGCCATACAATCGGGGGGTGAAGCGTGTTAAAAGTGGGGGGAGCAGCAATATGCATCTTTCCGTGTGTAGCCAAAAATCATTGCACCAGCAAATGTATAAGAATGAAGTTTTATGCTATTAATAAAGTTTAAAATTAGAAATGTAAACATGTTTCCTGGGTTTGCTTAGTGTTCGCTTATTACTTTAATTTGTATCTTTTATTGTGTTTGAAAAAAATAAATCCTAACATTTGCAACAAACACACAAGGGGGAATTTATCAGCAAAGTTTGCAAAATGCAATAATTCACAATTGTGTTAGAGACTACAAGTGGGCCTCATTCAAAATTGATCATGGTTTCTCAAGAGAGAAATCATTGCATTCTGTAAATGCCATCGTTGTAATTGACGCCTATAGCGGCACTGTCAACAACCCCTGAAAAATGAGTATTTCATACAGGTTGAATCTTTTTGAAATACTCATTTTGACTGTGCTGGAACTTCAGAGAGAGAAATTCCAACCCTAGTTAAGAGATATACAGAGACAAAGCAGGTTCTAATTTCTCTCTGTATTTCTCCTCAGTCTGACTTCCTTACACTCAAGGTGGAGTCTAAGAGTCAATCCTGACAGTTGTTACCAGTGATCAATGCAGAGAATTGGGTGTGTCTATGGAGGAAACCGGCGATGTTGTGGGATCCTCCATAGACCTCACTGATGTACTTTCATGCATGCGCAAGAGTACAGCAGTGATGTCTGCTCCTGACGATGAAACGCTAGGAGCTGAAGGGGAGCAGTACGATCAATTCTCACCTTTCCTACCCCCCAAGGCCACCGTACGAGCATCAGCAATGTCACTGTCTGGGGGATTTTGTGAATTCGTCAAAGTCCACAGAAATTGACAGTCCCGCCTAGCCATTCACAATATACATTGTATACTTTAAAACACTTACCACAACACAGATGTCACTGTAGATACACAAATAAAATTTGAAGAAAATGTGTTGTATTCTTAAAAAAATATAATAAAAATAATAACTACAAAAAAACCCAAAGAACTCACAATATACAATAATGAGGTTGAAAAGGAGAAATGTCGGTAATGAACTTTATTTTTCATAAATTTAAATTCTGACTGAATATTAACAATGCATACATGGTAATAAAATGCATAGATAAAGATTATAAGCCATATCAATGGCATTATAATCGTGAAGTTTAATAACACTGACATATGCATTGTCTGGGAGATGTGTACCAATAGCATTAACAGCACATGACGGAATGAACCTGCGATTCCTTCGTCATAGGTAACCGTGAATCCAAGTTGTAAAGCCTTGTAATGCTGTCTTCCTCATTTACCTACATAGATAAACTTGGGTCAGTTTTTTAAAAACAAGATGCCGAAGAAATACAGGTTATGACACAGTTATAAAGCATGCAAAATATTACTTATGTTGTCTTAGTATATTTTTTAAAACACAAGGGGGGGGAGGGGGTAGAGGTGAGTTTACTTACCTGAACTAATCCCTCATGGATCCCAACATCTTTCTCGGTCAGCTCCTCTTCAACTCCTGGCGCTACAGACCTAAAAGTCGATTACAATATCGAACCCAGCCAGGGCCGGCCTTAGGGGTGTGCGAGCTGTGCAGCCACACAGGGCGCCATGGCAGCAGGGGGCGCCATACAGCTAACATAGCTCACACATGCCTAGCTGTGAAATGGGTTCAAAAGCAAGTCTGGCTACCCGGGTGCAAGATTTTTATAATTCTTCACACGGGACTATCAAAGAAAACAACAAGGTAGCAGGGACGGGGCAAATAGCGCCCAGAAGCCGATGACTGGTAACTGCTGCACAGGTAGGAATCCCTACTTTCCTAACAACTATCAGAGTCCAGGAACTGCACTGACTCTACTCCTCCCTGGAACGAGGTAACTGTGTGTGTGACTGTCTGCCTATAACTGTGTGTGTCTCTCTGTGTGTATGTCTGCCTGTAACTGTGTGTGTGTGACTGTCTGCCTATAACTGTGTGTGTATCTCTGTGTGTATGTCTGCCTGTAACTGTGTGTGTGGGTGTGTGTGTGTGTGTGTGTGTGTGTGACTGTCTGCATACAAGCGCATGTGTGTATTACTGTCTACCTGTAACTGTGTGTGTGACGGTCTAATTGTGTGTGAGTGTGAAACTGTCTGCCTGTAATTGTGTGTGTGTGTCTGACTATAACTGTGTGTGTGTTGCTGTATGTGTGTGACTGCCTTCCACTACCTGTGTATGTGTGTGACTGCCTGTGCCTGTGTGTGACTGCCTGTACCTGTATGTTTGACTATATACCTGCAACTGTGAGTTTGACTATGTGCCTGGGACTGTGTGCATGTTGCTGTATATGACAATGTATATGTATAAATCTGTGCATCTGAGATCTGTGTGTGTGTGTGTGTGTGTGTGACTGTCTGCATACAAGTGCATGTGTGTATTACTGTCTACCTGTAACTGTGTGTGTGTGACTGTCTGCGTGTAACTGCGTGTGTGTGTTACTGTCTACCTGTAACTGTGTGTGTGACTGTCTAATTGTGTGTGAGTGTGAAACTGTCTGCCTGTAATTGTGTGTGTGTCTATCTGCCTGTAACTGTATGTGTGACTGCCTGTCTGTAACTGTATGTGTGTTGCTGTATGTGTGTGACTGCCTTCCAGTACCTGTGTATGTGTGTGACTGCCTGTACCTGTATTTTTGACTATATATCTGCAACTGTGAGTTTGACTATGTGCCTGGGACTGTGTTGCTGTATATGACAATGTATATGTATAAATCTGTGCATCTGACTGTGGGACTGTGTGCATGTGACTCTGCAAAAAGATACACATGGGCATACATGCACATTTTTATCTGAATGAAATACTCATCACACACAGTACACAGCCAATAAACCCATTACAAATATCACACACAAACAACACACACTTTACATCATATTATAGTGATATGTATTATCTTGGAGCTCTGGCATCCAAAACGCACATTGCTCTGTGTTTTATAGTGGGGGAGCTCTGTGATACACTAGTAGGCATATTACTGGGAGTTGTATTGTTGGGGAGTTCTGTGATATACAGGTACACACACCCTAGTACTGTGAGGGTTTTTTGTTGCTGTGGAGTTCAGTGATACATGTTTTTTATTCCAAAGAAGTCAAGGTAAATAAGGAAAATCCAGAGCTCCAAAGAATAACAACTCGCAGTATTATGTGACATATTTAGTCTGCCCCTCTGTAATGCTGAAGTGGCAGTATGGCATCTCTGGCCTGCACTTCTGTTGGCTGAAGACCATTAGTAGCTGTCTTCCTAGCTCAGGCCATTTAGAGCGTTGCTGCGGATTACCACAGGAAAGCTCTGACACTGCAAGTGTGAGCTCGCGAGACAGTTACTCATGGTCTGCACCCAGTGGAGGGGCAGACCAGATTCCCAGTACAGTGGAACACCAGAGATCAGCATGCCCCTCTCCCAACAAGGTAACAACAGGGAAGGAAGAATGAATATTTGTTTTTAAATCATTATTCATTTAATAATTCCTCTATACACACACACTATACATGGATGAAGGGGGATGACTGGGTGAAAGGCCTAAAAGCCTAAGGCTGGTCCTGATTACAATTGACTGTAATATCATGCATGTGTGAGAGAACAGCAACGACATCCTTCATAGACATAGCAATTTAAAAAACAGTCAGAGACAAAGTAGGGACTAATTTTCACTATCACCCCATCCCTTGAAATATGATTATTTCATAGAGATAGAATCTTTATGAAATACACTTTTTGACTGTGTTGGAATTATACTATATTCAAACCCAGTCAAGAGATATACAGAGACAACGTAGGGACAGCTTTGTCTCTGTATATCTCCTGAGATTATTGTGAAACTCCAACACAGTCAAAATGAGTATTTTATATTGATTCTATCTTTGTGAAATAATCATTATTCAGGGGTGGTTGACAGTTCAGCTGTAGAATTAGCTAAACTAAAATTTAATAGAAAGAATAGAAAAAGTACCTTTTCAACAACATTCAAAACCTGAGAAGTTCCAGGATCCAATGTGGATTCCGAGTGCATTGTACCTAAAATTGGAAATAGATTTTTTTTAAAATAAGTATAAAGTATTACACCGAAATTACAACCCAGTTAAGAGAAGTACAGTAGGGACCCCAGCCAGTAAGAGACAAAGAAGGGACCCCATCCATCATCCCACCAGCAGCGATTCAACATCAGTGGTCTTTGCAAATTTGATGAAGTACACAGACGGTAACAGTGCTGATTTAATACATGTCATTAGTAGTAGTATTATGGAAGGTGTTAGAGTACCTGTTCCTTTATCTCTTCAATCCACGAGATCAATGTTGGAAGCCATAAGAAATCCAATTGAAAGAACAGATAACGAGAAAAAAATACACAAATTAAACACAGTGAATTATGTGGCTTCCACAAGATACCCTCAGACATATATACACACAGAAATATCATGAGAGATACACACAGGTGACACACAGACATGTTTACATTGACACATACTGACATACATGCAAAGATTCACGCACACACAGGTCCATACACTGACACACACACAATGACAGACATACAGAGATCCATACACTGACACACACACGCACACACTGACAGACATGCAGAGATCCATACACTGACACACACACACGCACTGACAGACATGCAGAGATCCATACACTGACACCAAGGCATACATCAAAATACACTGGTAAAATCACTTACTGTAAGTTGAAGTAGAAACATGATTGCCCTCCAAATGTGTGCCACCACAGTACCTCTTGCAGAATTCAGTCTGTGGCGGAGCTCCTGTACTCTGACTGAGTACCTCCACCCAGCTCGCTTCCTGGAGCGGTTCAACCCTAGTCACTAAGGCTTGACTGTGGTCTCTCTGGAGCTCTTCCACCTGACCAGGTTGCAGGTCTCCTACCAGGCAGGTATCTTCCCTTTTGCCTAATCCACTGCAGCCCTTCTTCCAGGCAGATGTCGTCCCCTCTGCATGTTCCTCTGTAGCCCTTCTTCCAGGCAGCTACCGTCCCCTCTGCCTATTCCTCTGCAGCTTTTCTTTCAGGCAGCAATGTGATATTGGCTATTACTCCAACTATGTTAGTACTTCTGCTCTTAGCTAATACTCCAGTTCGGGTAATACTTCGTCTCTTTGCTAGTACTCCAGTTCAGCTCTTACTTTGGCTCTTGGCTACTACTCCTGCTCAGCTAGTACTCATGCTCTGTAGTAGTATTCCGGCTCGGCTAGTACTTCAGCTCTCGGGTAGTACCCGGCTCTTGGCTAGTTCTTTGGTAGTTCTCCAGCTCGGCTGGTACTTCAGCTTTAGGCTGGTACTTCAGCTCTTGGCTAATACTCCAGCTCGGCTAGTACTCCAGCTCCAGGATAGTACTCGAGCTCGGCTGGTACTTCAGCACTTGGCTAGTACTTTTTCTCTTGGATAGTACTCCTGCTTGGCTAGTATTCCAGCTTGTCTAGTATTCCAGCTCTTGGATGGTACTCCACCTCTTGGGAGCTACTCCTCCTCTTAGCTAGTACTCAAGCTTGGTTGGTACTCCAGCTCGGCTAGTATTTTAACTCTTGACTATTACTCCAGCTCTGTCAGGGGTCCGCGGGCGGCTATGAGGGGAGGCTGCACGCAACTTGCAGCACTCATCCTCAGTCCCTCGCCGCCCGCGGTCTCTCCTCCTCCTACCTGTCGGCGAGCGGCGTCTCCTCTCCACCGCTCGCCGCTCGCATCCTTCACGCCTCCCAGCGGCAGCATGTATAACGCTGCACGCTGGAAGTTCGTTAATTTATGCAAACACCGGGGTCACGTGAGTGACCCGGCGTTAAAGCAACAGTACCACAATCACAGTGGGAGGCGTAGATATCTCCCACGTGTGATTGTTAATTCTGATTGGAAGTTATCCAATCAGAATTAAACCTAGGGTATTTATACTTACCTTTCCTGTTCCTCCCTGCCCTGTTGTGGTCTTTGCTTTATAGTATTGATACTGAACTTGTGCTTTCTGGTTACGTACTCTCTGGCTTGTTTATTCGACTTTGTGACTCTCTCCTACCCTTTGACCTCGGCTTGTTTATCTTTATCCTGTCTTCTCTTTCCCCTTACTCGGCTTGTCTCCTGACTATTCTGTGTGTGCTTAGCCCGGCCACTCTAAGGTCCGGTACGGCACCTTTTCTGTGTGTGTGTGTGTTAGCGTGTTGGGTTCCGAGAATCGTGACAAGCTCTTAGGCAGTACTTCAGCTCTTAGCTAGTACTCCTGCTCACCTAGTACTCATGCTCTTGGCTAGTACTTCAGCTCAGCTAGTATTTCGGTTCTTGGCTAGTACTCCAGCTCGGCTAGTACTTCAGCTCTTGGCTACTGCTCATGCTCAGCTAGTACTCCTGCTCTTGGCTAGTACTTTGGCGCTTGGCTAGTACTCCAGCTCGACTAGTACTTTGGGTCTTGGCTTGTACTTTTGCTCTTGGCTACTACGTTTGCTCTTGGTTAGTACTCCAGCTCAGCTAGTACTTTTGCTCTTGGCTAGTAGTTTAGTTCTTGACTAGTACCTTAGCTTGGCTAGTACCTCGGCTCACGGCTAGTACTTCAGCTCATTGGTAGTACTTTTGTTCTTGGCCAGTACTCTGGCCCTTGGCTAGTACTCTGGCTCTTGGCTTGTACTTTAGGCTCATGGGTAGTACTTTTGCACTTGGCTAGTACTATTGGTCTTGGCTAGTACTCCAGCTCGGCTAGTACTTTTGCTCTTGGCTTGAACTTTTGCTCTTGGCTAGTACTTTGGCTCTTGGCTAGTACTTTGGCTATTGGCTAATACTCCAGCTCGGCTAGTGCTTTGGCTATTGCTTGTACTTTTGCTTGTGGCTAGTACTTTGGTTCTTGACTAGTACCTTAGCTTGGCTAGTACTCCAATTTGAGTAGTACTTTCTTTGGTTAGTACTTTTGATCTTGGCTAGCACTCCAGCTCTGCTAGTACTAGGGTTCTTGGCTTGTACTTTTGCTCTTGGCTTTTACGTTGGCTCTTGGCTAGTACTCCAGCTCGGCTAGTACTTCAGGCTCATGGGTAGTACTTTTGCCTGGCTAGTACTTTTGCTCTTGGCTATCACTTTGGCTGTTGGCTAGTACTCTGGTTCTTAGCTAGTACTCCAATTTGAGTAGTCCTTTGGCTCTTGGCTAGTACTCCATCTCATCTAGTACTTCGGCTCTTGGCTTGTACTTTTGCTCTTGGCTAGTACACTGGTTCTTGACTAGTACCTTAGCTTGGCTAGTACTCCAATTTGAGTAATACTTTCTTTGGTAAGTACTTTTGCTCTTGGCTAGTACTTTGGCTCTTGGCTAGTACTCCAGCTCGGCTAGTACTTCGGCTCTTGGCTTGTACTTTTGCTCTTGACTAGTACTTTTTCTCTTGGCTAGTACTTTGGTTCTTGACTAGTACATTAGTTTGGCTAGTACCTCGGCTCTTGGCTTGTACTTCAGGCTCATGGGTAGTACTTTTGCTCTTGGCTAGAACTCCAGCTCAGCTAGTACTTCGGCTCTTGGCTTGTGCTTTTGCTCTTGGCTCGTACTTTGGTTCTTGACTAGTACCTTACCTTGGGTAGTACCTCGGCTCACGGCTAGCACTTCGGCTCATGGGTAGTACTTTTGCTCTTGGCTAGTAGTCTGGCCCTTTGCTAGTACTCTGTCTCTTGGCATGAACTTCAGGCTCATGGGTAGTACTTTTGCTCTTGGCTAGTACTTTGGTTCTTGACTAGTACCTTAGCTTGGCTAGTACTCCAATTTGGCTGTAGTACTTTGGTTCTTGGCTAGTACCTTAGCTTGGCTAGTACCTCGGCTCATGGCTAGTACTCCGGCTCATGGCTAGTATTTTGGCTCTTGGCTAGTATTCTGGTTTCTGGCTACTACTGTGGCTCATGGCTAGAACTTTTGCTTAAATAGTACTTTGCTTCGCTAGAAATTTTGGTCATGGCTAGTACTTTGGCTCTTGGCTAGTACTCTGGCCCTTGGCTAGTACTTTGGCTCATGGCTTGTACTTGTGCTTTTGGCTAGTACTCTGGCTCTTGGCTTGTACTTCAGGCTCATTGGTAGTACTTTTGCTCGGCTAGTACTTTTGCTCTTGACTAGCACGTTGGCTGTTGACTAGTACTCTGGTTCTTGGCTAGTGCTCCAATTTAAGTAGTACTTTTGCTCTTGGCTAGTACTTTGGCTCTTGGCTAGTACTCAAGTTCGGCTAGTACTTCAGCTCTTGGCTTGTACTAGTACTCCAGCTCGGCTAGTACTTCGGCTCTTGGCTTGTACTTTTGCTCTTGGCTAGTACTTTGGTTCTTGACTAGTACCTTAGCTTGGCTAGTACTCCAATTTGAGTAGTACTTTCTTTGGTTAGTACTTTTGCTCTTGGCTAGCACTTTGGCTCTTGGCTAGTACTTTGGCTCTTGGCTTGTACTTTGTTCTTGGCTAGTATTTTGGCTCTTGGCTAGTACTCCAGCTCGGCTAGTACTTCGGCTCTTTACTTGTACTTTTGCTCTTGGCTAGTACTTTGGTTCTTGACTAGTACCTTAGCTTGGCTAGTACCTTGGCTCAGGGCTAGTACTTTGGCTCATGGCTTGTACTTTAATTCTTGGCTAGTACTTTGGCTCTTGGCTAGTACTCCAGCTCGACTAGTACTTCGGCTCTTGGCTTGTACTTTTATTCTTGGCTAGTACTCCAGCTCGACTAGTACTTCGGCTCTTGGCTTGTACTTTTGCTCTTGGCTAGTACTTTGGTTCTTGGCTTGTACTTTTGCTTTTGGCTAGTACGTTGGCTCTTGGTTAGTACTCCAGCTTGGCTAGTACTTTTGCTCTTGGCTTGTACTTTTGCTCTTGGCTAGTAGTTTACTTCTTGACTAGTATCTTAGCTTGGCTAGTACCTCAGCTCATGGCTAGTACTTCGGCTCATTGGTAGTACTTTTGCTCCTGGCTAGTACTCTGGCCCTTGGCTAGTACTTTGGCCCATGGCTAGTACTCTGGCTCTTGGCTTGTACTTCAGGCTCATGGCTTGTACATTTGCTTTTGGCTAGTACTTTTCCTCTTGGCTAGCACTTTGGCTGTTGGCTAGTACTCTGGTTTTTGGCTAGTACTCCAATTTGAGTAGTACTTTTGCTCTTGGCTAGTACTTTGGCTCTTGGCTAGTATTCCAGCTCATCTAGTACTTCGGTTCTAGGCTTGTACTTTTGCACTTGGCTAGTACTTTGCTTCTTGACTAGTATCTTAGCTTGGCTAGTACACAATTTGAGTAGTACGTTTGCACTTGGCTAGTACTATTGCTCTTGGCTAGTACTCCAGCTCGGCAAGTACTTTGGCTCTTGGCTTGAATTTTTGCTCTTGGCTAGTAATTTGGTTCTTGAGCAGTACCTTAGCTTGGCTAGTACTCCAATTTGAGTAGTACTTTCTTTGGTTAGTACTTTTGATGTTGGCTAGCACTTTGGCTCTTGGCTAGTACTCCAGCTCGGCTAGTACTTCGGTTCTTGGCTTGTACTTTTGCTCTTGGCTTTTACGTTGGCTCTCTGCTAGTACTCCAGCTCGACTAGTACTTTGGCTCTTGGCTAGTACTTTTGTTCTTGGCTAGTACTTCGGCTCTTGGCTTGTACTTTTGCTCTTGGCTAGTACTTTGGTTCTTGACTAGTACCTTAGCTTGGCTAGTACTCCAATTTGAGTAGTACTTTCTTTGGTTAGTACTTTTGCTCTTGGCTAGTACTTTGGTTCTTGGCTAGTACTCCAGCTCGGCTAGTACTTCGGTTCTTGGCTTGTACTTTTGGTCTTGGATAGTACGTTGGCTCTTGGTTAGTACTCCAGCTCGGCTAGTACTTTTTCTCTTGGCTAGTAGTTAAGTTCTTGACTAGTACCTTAGCTTGGCTAGTACCTCGGCTCACGGCTAGTACTTCAGCTCATGGGTAGTACTTTTGCTCATGGCTTGTACTTTTGCTCTTGGCTAGGATTCTGGCCCATGGCTAGTACTCTGGCTCTTGGGTAGTTCTTTTGCTTGGCTAGTACTTTTGCTCTTGGCTAGCACTTTGGCTGTTGGCTATTACTCTGGTTCTTAGCTAGTACTCCAATTTGAGTAGTCCTTTGGCTCTTGGCTAGTACTCCAGCTCATCTAGTACTTCGGCTCTTGGCTTCTATTTTTGCACTTTGCTAGTTCTTTGTTTCTTGGCTAGTACTCCAGGTCGGCTAGTATTTCGGTTCTTGGCTTGTACTTTTGCTCTTGGCTAGTACTCCAGCTCGGCTAGTAGTTTTGCTCTTAGGTAGTACTTTTGCTCTTGGGTAGTACTCCAGCTCGACTAGTACTTCGGCTTTTGGCTCGTACATTGGTTCTTGACTAGTACCTTAGCTTGGCTAGTACTCCAATTTGAGTAGTACTTTCTTTGGTAAGTACTTTGGCTCTTGGCTAGTACTTTGGCTCTTGGCAAGTACTTTGGCTCTTGGCTAGTGCTCCAGCTAGGGTAGTACTTCGGCTATTGGCTTGTACTTTTGCTCTTGGCTAGTACTTTTGCTCTTGGCTAGTACTTTGGTTCTTGACTAGTACCATAGCTTGGCTAGTACCTCGGCTCACAGCTAGTCCTTCGGCTCATGGGTAGTACTTTTCTTCTTGGCTAGTACTCTGGCCCTTGGCTAGTACTTTGGCTTATGGCTTGTACTTTTGCTTTTGGCTAGTACTTTGGCTCTTGTCTAGTACTCTAGCCCTTTACTAGTGCTGTGGCTCTTGGCTTGTACTTCAGGCTCATGGGTAGTACTTTTGCTCTTGGCTAGTACTTTGGCTCTTGGCTAGAACTCCAGCTCAGCTAGTACTTCGGCTCATGGGTAGTACTTTTCTTCTTGGCTAGTACTCTGGCCCTTGGCTAGTACTTTGGCTCATGGCTTGTACTTTAATTCTTGGCTAGTACTTTGGCTCTTGGCTAGTACTCCAGCTCGGCTAGTACTTCGGCTCTTGGCTTGTACTCCAGCTCAGCTAGTACTTTGGCTCTTGTCTTGTACTCCAGCTCGGCTAGTACTTTGGTTCTTGACTAGTACCTTAGCTTGGCTTATACTCCAATTTGAGTAGTACTTTCTTTGGTTAGTACTTTTGCTCTTGGCTAGTACTTTGGTTCTTGACTAGTACCTTAGCTTGGCTAGTACCTCTGCTCACGGCTAGTACTTCGGCTCATGTGAAGTACTTTTGTTCTTGGCTAGTACTCTGGCCCTTGGCTAGTACTTTAGCTCATGGCTTGTACTTTTGTTTTTGGTTAGTACTTTGGTTCTTGGCTAGTACTATGGCCCTTGGCTAGCACTATGGCCCTTGGCTAGCACTCAGGCTCTTGGCATGTACTTCAGGCTCATAGGTAGTACTTTTGCTCTTGAGTAGTACTTTGGCACTTGGCAAGTACTCCAGCTCGGCTAGTACTTCGGCTCTTGGCATGTACTTTTGCTCTTGGCTCGTACTTTGGTTCTTGACTAGTACCTTGGCTTGGCTAGTACCTCGGCTCACGGCTAGTACCTCGGCTCACGGCTAGTACTTCGGCTCACGGCTAGTACTTCGGCTCATGGGTAGTACTTCGGCTCATGGGTAGTACTCTTGCTCTTGGCTAGTACTTTGGCTCATGGCTTGTCCTTTGACTCATGGCTTGTACTTTGGCTGTTGGCCAGGACTCTGGCCCCTGGCTAGTACTCAGGCTCTTGGCTTGTACTTCAGGCTCATGGGTAGTACTTTTGCTTGGCTAGGACTTTGGCTGTTGGCTAGAACTTTGGCTGTTGGCTAGAACTCTGGTTCTTGGCTAGTACTCCAATTTGAGTAGTACTTTTGCTCTTGGCTCGTAGTTTGGCTCTTTGCTAGTACTCCAGCTCATCTAGCACTTTGGCTCTTGGCTTGTACTTTTGCACTTGGCTAGTACTTTTGCTCTTGGCTAGTAGATTGGCTCTTGGCTAGTACTCCAGCTCCAGTTCTTTGGTAAGTACTTTGGCTCTTGGCTAGTACTTTGGCTCTTGGCTAGTACTTTTGCTCTTGGCTAGTACTTTGGTTTTTGACTAGTACCATAGCTTGGCTAGTACCTCGGCTCACAGCTAGTCCTTCGGCTCATGGGTAGTACTTTTCTTCTTGGCTAGTACTCTGGCCCTTGGCTAGTACTTTGGCTTATGGCTTGTACTTTTGCTTTTGGCTAGTACTTTGGCTCTTGTCTAGTACTCTAGCCCTTTGCTAGTGCTGTGGCTCTTGGCTTGTACTTCAGGCTCATGGGTAGTACTTTTGCTCTTGGCTAGTACTTTGGCTCTTGGCTAGAACTCCAGCTCAGCTAGTACTTCGGCTCATGGGTAGTACTTTTCTTCTTGGCTAGTACTCTGGCCCTTGGCTAGTACTTTGGCTCATGGCTTGTACTTTAATTCTTGGCTAGTACTTTGGCTCTTGGCTAGTACTCCAGCTCGGCTAGTACTTCGGCTCTTGGCTTGTACTCCAGCTCAGCTAGTACTTTGGCTCTTGTCTTGTACTCCAGCTCGGCTAGTACTTTGGTTCTTGACTAGTACCTTAGCTTGGCTTATACTCCAATTTGAGTAGTACTTTCTTTGGTTAGTACTTTTGCTCTTGGCTAGTACTTTGGTTCTTGACTAGTACCTTAGCTTGGCTAGTACCTCTGCTCACGGCTAGTACTTCGGCTCATGGGAAGTACTTTTGTTCTTGGCTAGTACTCTGGCCCTTGGCTAGTACTTTAGCTCATGGCTTGTACTTTTGTTTTTGGTTAGTACTTTGGTTCTTGGCTAGTACTATGGCCCTTGGCTAGCACTATGGCCCTTGGCTAGCACTCAGGCTCTTGGCATGTACTTCAGGCTCATAGGTAGTACTTTTGCTCTTGAGTAGTACTTTGGCACTTGGCAAGTACTCCAGCTCGGCTAGTACTTCGGCTCTTGGCATGTACTTTTGCTCTTGGCTCGTACTTTGGTTCTTGACTAGTACCTTGGCTTGGCTAGTACCTCGGCTCACGGCTAGTACCTCGGCTCACGGCTAGTACTTCGGCTCACGGCTAGTACTTCGGCTCATGGGTAGTACTTCGGCTCATGGCTTGTCCTTTGACTCATGGCTTGTACTTTGGCTGTTGGCCAGGACTCTGGCCCCTGGCTAGTACTCAGGCTCTTGGCTTGTACTTCAGGCTCATGGGTAGTACTTTTGCTTGGCTAGGACTTTGGCTGTTGGCTAGAACTTTGGCTGTTGGCTAGAACTCTGGTTCTTGGCTAGTACTCCAATTTGAGTAGTACTTTTGCTCTTGGCTCGTAGTTTGGCTCTTTGCTAGTACTCCAGCTCATCTAGTACTTTGGCTCTTGGCTTGTACTTTTGCACTTGGCTAGTACTTTTGCTCTTGGCTAGTAGATTGGCTCTTGGCTAGTACTCCAGCTCATCTAGTACTTTGGATCTTGGCTTGTACTTTTGCTCTTGGCTAGTACTCCAGCTCGGCTAGTACTTTGGCTCTTGGCTTGAACTTTTGCTCTTGGCTTGTACTTTTGCTCTTGGCTAGTACTTTAGTTCTTGACTAGTACCTTAGCTTGGCTAGTACTCCCAATTGAGTAGTACTTTCTTTGGTTAGTACTTTTGATCTCGGCTAGTACTTCGTTTCTTGGCATGTACTTTTGCTCTTGGCTCGTACTTTGGTGCTTGACTAGTACCTTAGCTTGGCTAGTACCTCGGCTCACGGCTAGTACTTTGGCTCTTGGCTTGTACTTTGACTCATGGCTTGTACTTAGGCTGTTGGCTAGGACTCTGGCCCATGGCTAGTACTCAGGCTCTTGGCTTGTACTTCAGGCTCATGGGTAGTACTTTTGCTTGCTAGTACCTTTGCTCTTGGCTAGAACTTTGGCTGTTGGCTAGAACTCTTGTTCTTGGCTAGTACTCCAATTTGAGTAGTACTTTTGCTCTTGGCTAGTAGTTTGGCTCTTTGCTAGTACTCCAGCTCATCTAGTACTTTGGCTCTTGGCTTGTACTTTTGCACTTGTCTAGTAATTTTGCTCTTGGCTAGTACTCCAGCTCGGCTAGTACTTTGGCTCTTGGCTTGAACTTTTGCTCTTGGCTTGAACTTTTGCTCTTTGCTTGTACTTTTGCTTGTGGCTAGTACTTTGGTTCTTGACTAGTACCTTAGCTTGGCTAGTACTCCAATTTGAGTAGTACTTTCTTTGGTTAGTACTTTTGCTCTTGGCTAGTACTTTGGTTCTTGACTAGTACCTTAGCTTGGCTAGTACCTCTGCTCACGGCTAGTACTTCGGCTCATGGGAAGTACCTTTCTTCTTGGCTAGTACTCTGGCCCTTGGCTTGGCTAGTACCTCAGCTCACGGCTAGTACTTTGGCTCATTGGTAGTACTTTTGTTCTTGGCTAGTACTCTGGCCCTTGGCTAGTACTTTGGCTCATGGCTTGTACTTTTGCTTTTGGCTAGTACTTTGGTTCTTGGCTAGTACTATGTCCCTTTGCTAGCACTCAGGCTCTTGGCATGTACTTCAGGCTCATAGGTAGTACTTTTGCTCTTGGCTAGTACTTTGGCGCTTGGCAAGTACTCCAGCTCGGCTAGTACTTCCGCTCTTGGCATGTACTCCAGCTCGGCTAGTACTATGGCCCTTGGCTAGCACTCAGGCTCTTGGCATGTGCTTCAGGCTCATAGGTAGTACTTTTGCTCTTGGCTAGTACTTTGGCGCTTGGCAAGTACTCCAGCTCGGCTAGTACTTCGGCTCTTGGCATGTACTTTTGCTCTTGGCTCGTACTTTGGTTCTTGACTAGTACCTTGGCTTGGCTAGTACCTCGGCTCACGGCTAGTACTTCGGCTCATGGGTAGTACTCTTGCTCTTGGCTAGTACTTTGGCTCATGGTTTGTCCTTTGGCTCATGGCTTGTACTTTGGCTGTTGGCTAGGAATCTGGCCCATGGCTAGTACTCAGGCTCTTGGCTTGTACTTCAGGCTCATGGGTAGTACTTTTGCTTGGCTAGGACTTTGGCTGTTGGCTAGAACTTTGGCTGTTGGCTAGAACTCTGGTTCTTGGCTAGTACTTCAATTTGAGTAGTACTTTTGCTCTTGGCTCGTAGTTTGGCTCTTTGCTAGTACTCCAGCTCATCTAGTACTTTGGCTCTTGGCTTGTACTTTTGCTCTTGGCTAGTACTTTTGCTCTTGGCTAGAACTTTTGCTCTTGGCTAGTACTCCAGCTCGGCTAGTACTTTGGCTCTTGGCTTGAACTTTTGCTCTTGGCTTGTACTTTTGCTCTTGGCTTGTACTTTTGCTCTTGGCTAGTACTTTGGTTCTTGACTAGTACCTTAGCTTGGCTAGTACTCCAAATTGAGTAGTACTTTCTTTGGTTAGTACTTTTGATCTCGGCTAGTACTTCGGTTCTTGGCATGTACTTTTGCTCTTGGCTCGTACTTTAGTGCTTGACTAGTACCTTAGCTTGGCTAGTACCTCGGCTCACGGCTAGTACTTTGGCTCATGGCTTGTACTTTGGCTCATGGCTTGTACTTAGGCTGTTGGCTAGGACTCTGGCCCATGGCTAGTACTCAGGCTCTTGGCTTGTACTTCAGGCTCATGGGTAGTACTTTTGCTTGGCTAGTACTTTGGCTGTTGGCTAGAACTCTGGTTCTTGGCTAGTACTCCAATTTGAGTAGTACTTTTGCTCTTGGCTAGTAGTTTGGCTCTTGGCAAGTACTCCAGCTCGGCTAGTACTTCGGCTCTTGGCATGTACTTTTGCTCTTGGCTCGTACTTGGGTTCTTGACTAGTACCTTGGCTTGGCTAGTACCTCGGCTCATGGCTAGTACCTCGGCTCATGGGTAGTACTTCGGCTCATGGGTAGTACTCTTGCTCTTGGCTAGTACTTTGGCTCATGGCTTGTCCTTTGGCTCATGGCTTGTACTTTGGCTGTTGGCCAGGACTCTGGCCCCTGGCTAGTACTCAGGCTCTTGGCTTGTACTTCAGGCTCATGGGTAGTACTTTTGCTTGGCTAGGACTTTGGCTGTTGGCTAGAACTTTGGCTGTTGGCTAGAACTCTGGTTCTTGGCTAGTACTCCAATTTGAGTAGTACTTTTGCTCTTGGCTCGTAGTTTGGCTCTTTGCTAGTACTCCAGCTCATCTAGTACTTTGGCTCTTGGCTTGTACTTTTGCACTTGGCTAGTACTTTTGCTCTTGGCTAGTAGATTGGCTCTTGGCTAGTACTCCAGCTCATCTAGTACTTTGGATCTTGGCTTGTACTTTTGCTCTTGGCTAGTACTCCAGCTCGGCTAGTACTTTGGCTCTTGGCTTGAACTTTTGCTCTTGGCTTGTACTCTTGCTCTTGGCTAGTACTTTAGTTCTTGACTAGTACCTTAGCTTGGCTAGTACTCCCAATTGAGTAGTACTTTCTTTGGTTAGTACTTTTGATCTCGGCTAGTACTTCGTTTCTTGGCATGTACTTTTGCTCTTGGCTCGTACTTTGGTGCTTGACTAGTACCTTAGCTTGGCTAGTACCTCGGCTCACGGCTAGTACTTTGGCTCTTGGCTTGTACTTTGACTCATGGCTTGTACTTAGGCTGTTGGCTAGGACTCTGGCCCATGGCTAGTACTCAGGCTCTTGGCTTGTACTTCAGGCTCATGGGTAGTACTTTTGCTTGCTAGTACCTTTGCTCTTGGCTAGAACTTTGGCTGTTGGCTAGAACTCTTGTTCTTGGCTAGTTCTCCAATTTGAGTAGTACTTTTGCTCTTGGCTAGTAGTTTGGCTCTTTGCTAGTACTCCAGCTCATCTAGTACTTTGGCTCTTGGTTTGTACTTTTGCACTTGGCTAGTACTTTTGCTCTTGGCTAGTACTTTTGCTCTTGGCTAGTACTCCAGCTCGGCTAGTACTTTGGCTCTTGGCTTGAACTTTTGCTCTTGGCTTGTACTTTTGCTGTTGGCTAGTACTTTGGTTCTTGACTAGTACCTTAGCTTGGCTAGTACTCCAATTTGAGTAGTACTTTCTTTGGTTAGTACTTTTGCTCTTGGCTAGTATTTTGGTTCTTGACTAGTACCTTAGCTTGGCTAGTAGCTCTGCTCACGGCTAGTACTTCGGCTCATGGGAAGTACCTTTCTTCTTGGCTAGTACTCTGGCCCTTGGCTTGGCTAGTACCTCAGCTCACGGCTAGTACTTTGGCTCATTGGTAGTACTTTTGTTCTTGGTTAGTACTCTGGCCCTTGGCTAGTACTTTGGCTCATGGCTTGTACTTTTGCTTTTGGCTAGTACTTTGGTTCTTGGCTAGTACTATGTCCCTTGGCTAGCACTCAGGCTCTTGGCATGTACTTCAGGCTCATAGGTAGTACTTTTGCTCTTGGCTAGTACTTTGGCGCTTGGCAAGTACTCCAGCTTGGCTAGTACTTCCGCTCTTGGCATGTACTCCAGCTCGGCTAGTACTATGGCCCTTGGCTAGCACTCAGGCTCTTGGCATGTGCTTCAGGCTCATAGGTAGTACTTTTGCTCTTGGCTAGTACTTTGGCGCTTGGCAAGTACTCCAGCTCGGCTAGTACTTCGGCTCTTGGCATGTACTTTTGCTCTTGGCTCGTACTTTGGTTCTTGACTAGTACCTTGGCTTGGCTAGTACCTCGGCTCACGGCTAGTACTTCGGCTCATGGGTAGTACTCTTGCTCTTGGCTAGTACTTTGGCTCATGGCTTGTCCTTTGGCTCATGGCTTGTACTTTGGCTGTTGGCTAGGACTCTGGCCCATGGCTAGTACTCAGGCTCTTGGCTTGTACTGCAGGCTCATGGGTAGTACTTTTGCTTGGCTAGGACTTTGGCTGTTGGCTAGAACTTTGGCTGTTGGCTAGAACTCTGGTTCTTGGCTAGTACTTCAATTTGAGTAGTACTTTTGCTCTTGGCTCGTAGTTTGGCTCTTTGCTAGTACTCCAGCTCATCTACTTCTTTGGCTCTTGGCTTGTACTTTTGCTCTTGGCTAGTACTTTTGCTCTTGGCTAGAACTTTTGCTCTTGGCTAGTACTCCAGCTCGGCTAGTACTTTGGCTCTTGGCTTGAACTTTTGCTCTTGGCTTGTACTTTTGCTCTTGGCTTGTACTTTTGCTCTTGGCTTGTACTTTTGCTCTTGGCTTGTACTTTTGCTCTTGGCTAGTACTTTGGTTCTTGACAAGTACCTTAGCTTGGCTAGTACTCCAAATTGAGTAGTACTTTCTTTGGTTAGTACTTTTGATCTCGGCTAGTACTTCGGTTCTTGGCATGTACTTTTGCTCTTGGCTCGTACTTTAGTGCTTGACTAGTACCTTAGCTTGGCTAGTACCTCGGCTCACGGCTAGTACTTTGGCTCATGGCTTGTACTTTGGCTCATGGCTTGTACTTAGGCTGTTGGCTAGGACTCTGGCCCATGGCTAGTACTCAGGCTCTTGGCTTGTACTTCAGGCTCATGGGTAGTACTTTTGCTTGGCTAGTACTTTTGCTCTTGGCTAGAACTTTGGCTGTTGGCTAGAACTCTGGTTCTTGGCTAGTACTCCAATTTGAGTAGTACTTTTGCTCTTGGCTAGTAGTTTGGCTCTTTGCTAGTACTCCAGCTCATCTAGTACTTTGGCTCTTGGCTTGTACTTTTGCACTTGGCTAGTACTTTTGCTCTTGGCTAGTACTCCAGCTCGGCTAGTACTTTGGCTCTTGGCTTGAACTTTTGCTCTTGGCTTGAACTTTTGCTCTTGGCTTGTACTTTTGCTGTTGGCTAGTACTTTGGTTCTTGACTAGTACCTTAGCTTGGCTAGTACTCCAATTTGAGTAGTACTTTCTTTTGTTAGTACTTTTGATCTCGGATAGCACTTTGGTTTTTGGCTAGTACTCCAGCTCGGCTAGTACTTTGGTTCTTGGCTTGTACTTTTGCTCTTGGCTAGTACGTTGGCTCTTGGTTAGTACTCCAGATCGGCTAGTACTTTTGCTCTTGGCTAGTAGTTTAGTTATGGACTAGTACTTCGGCTCATTGGTAGTACTTTTGTTCTTGGCTAGTACTCTGGCCCTTGGCTAGTACTTTGGCTCATGGCTTGTACTTTTGCTTTTGGCTAGTATTTTGTTCTTGGCTAGTACTCTGGCTCTTGGCATGTACTTCAGGCTCATGGGTAGTACTTTTGCTCTTGGCTAGTACTTTGGCGCTTCACAAGTACTCCAGCTCGGCTAGTACTTCGGCTCTTGGCATGTACTTTTGCTCTTGGCTCGTACTTTGGTTCTTGACTAGTACCTTAGCTTGGCTAGTACCTCAGCTTACGGCTAGTACTTCGGCTCATGGGTAGTACTCCTGCTCTTGGCTAGCACTTTGGCTCATGGCTTGTACTTTGGCTCATGGCTTGTACTTTGGCTGTTGGCTAGGACTCTGGCCCATAGCTAGTACTCAGGGGCTTGGCTTGTACTTCAGGCTCATGGGTAGTACTTTTGCTTGGCTAGTACTTTTGCTCTTGGCTAGCACTTTGGCTGTTGGATAGTACTCTGGTTCTTGGCTAGTACTCCAATTTGAGTAGTACTTTTGCTCTTAGCTAGTACTTTGGCTCTTGGCTTGAACTTTTGCTCTTGGCTTGTACTTTTGCTCTTGGCTAGTACTTTGGTTCTTGACTAGTACCTTAGCTTGGCTAGTACTCCAATTTGAGTAGTACTTTCTTTGGTTAGTACTTTTAATCTCGGCTAGCACTTTGGCTCTTGGCTAGTACTCCAGCTCGGCTAGTACTTCGGCTCTTGGCTTGTACTTTTGCTCTTGGCTTTTACGTTGGCTCTCTGCTAGTACTCCAGCTCGATTAGTACTTCGGCTCTTGGCTTGTACTTTTGTTCTTGGCTAGTACTTTGGCTCTTGGCTAGTACTCCAGCTCGGCTAGTACTTTGGCTCTTGGCTTGAACTCTAGCCCTTTGCTAGTGCTCTGGCTCTTGGCTTGTACTTCAGGCTCATGGGTAGTACTTTTGCTCTTGGCTTGTACTTTTGCTCTTGGCTCGTACTTTGGTCCTTGACTAGTACCTTAGTTTGGCTAGTACCTCGTCTCACGGCTAGTACTTCGGCTCATGGGTAGTACTTTTGCTCTTGGCTAGTACTTTGGCTCATGGCTTGTACTTTTGCTTTTGGCTAGTAGTCTGGCCCTTTGCTAGTACTCTGGCTCTTGGCTTGTACTTCAGCTCAACTAGTACTTTGGCTCTTGGCTTGTACTTTTGCTCTTGGCTAGTACTTTGGTTCTTGACTAGTACCTTAGCTTGGCTAGTACTCCAATTTGAGTAGTACTTTCTTTGGTTAGTACTTTCAATCTCAGCTAGCACTTTGGCTCTTGGCTAGTACTCCAGCTCGGCTAGTACTTCGGCTCTTGGCTTGTACTTTTGCTCTTGTCTTTTACGTTGGCTCTCTGCTAGTACTCCAGCTCGATTAGTACTTCGGTTCTTGGCTTGTACTTTTGTTCTTGGCTAGTACTTTGGCTCTTGGCTAGTACTCCAGCTCGGCTAGTACTTTGGCTCTTGGCTTGAACTATAGTCCTTTGCTAGTGCTCTGGCTCTTGGCTTGTACTTCAGGCTCATGGGTAGTACTTTTGCTCTTGGCTTGTACTTTTGCTCTTGGCTCGTACTTTGGTCCTTGACTAGTACCTTAGTTTGGCTAGTACCTCGTCTCACGGCTAGTACTTCGGCTCATGGGTAGTACTTTTGCTCTTGGCTAGTAGTCTGGCCCTTTGCTAGTACTCTGGCTCTTGGCTTGTACTTCAGCTCATCTAGTACTTTTGCTCTTGGCTTGTACTTTTGCACTTGGCTAGTACTTTTGCTCTTGGCTAGTACTCCAGCTCGGCTAGTACTTTGGCTCTTGGCTTGAACTTTTGCTCTTGGCTTGTACTTTTGCTCTTGGCTTGTACTTTTGCTCTTGGCTAGTACTTTGGTTCTTGACTAGTACCTTAGCTTGACTAGTACTCCAATTTGAGTAGTACTTTCTTTGGTTAGTACTTTTGATCTCGGCTAGCACTTTGGCTCTTGGCTAGTACTCCAGCTCGGCTAGTACTTCGGTTAGTTTGCTTGTACTTTTGCTCTTGGCTAGTACGTTGGCTCTTGGTTAGTACTCCAGCTCGGCTAGTACTTTTGCTCTTGGCTAGTAGTTTAGTTATTGACTAGTACCTTAGCTTGGCTAGTACCTCGGCTCATGGCTAGTACTTCGGCTCATTGGTAGTACTTTTGTTCTTGGCTAGTACTCTGGCTCATGGCTTGTACTTTGGCTCATGGCTTGTACTTTGGCTGTTGGCTAGGACTCTGGCCCATGGCTAGTACTCAGGGGTTTGGCTTGTACTTCAGGCTCATTGGTAGTACTTTTGCTTGGCTAGTACTTTTACTCTTGGCTAGCACTTTTGCTATTGGATAGTATTCAGGTTATTTTCTAGTACTCCAATTTGAGTAGTACTTTTGCTCTTAGCTAGTACTTTGGTGCTTGGCTAGTACTCCAGCTCGGCTAGTACGTTGGCTCTTGGCTTGAACTTTTGCTCTTGGCTTGTACTTTTGCTCTTGGCTAGTACTTTTGCTCTTGGCTAGTACTTTGGTGCTTGGCTAGTACTCCAGCTCGGCTAGTACTTTGGCTCTTGGCTTGAACGTTGGCTCTTGGCTTGAACTTTTGCTCTTGGCTTGTACTTTTGCTCTTGGCTAGTACTTTTGCACTTGGCTTGTACTTTTGCTCTTGGCTAGTACTTTGGTTCTGGACTAGTACCTTAGCTTGGCTAGTACTCCAATTTGAGTAGTATTTTCTTTGGTTAGTACTTTTGATCTCGGCTAGCACTTTGTCTCTTGGCTAGTACTCCAGCTCGATTAGTACTTCGGCTCTTGGCTTGTACTTTTGTTCTTGGCTAGTACTTTGGCTCTTGGCTAGTACTCCAGCTCGGCTAGTACTTTGGCTCTTGGCTTGAACTCTAGCCCTTTGCTAGTGCTCTGGCTCTTGGCTTGTACTTCAGGCTCATGGGTAGTACTTTTGCTCTTGGCTTGTACTTTTGCTCTTGGCTCGTACTTTGGTCCTTAACTAGTACCTTAATTTGGCTAGTACCTCGTCTCACGGCTAGTACTTCGGCTCATGGGTAGTACTTTTGCTCTTGGCTAGTACTCTGGCCCTTGGCTAGTACTTTGGCTCATGGCTTGTACTTTTGCTTTTGGCTAGTAGTCTGGCCCTTTGCTAGTACTCTGGCTCTTGGCTTGTACTTCAGGCTCATGGGTAGTACTTTTGCTCTTGGCTAGTACTTTGGTTCTTGACTAGTACCTTAGCTTGACTAGTACTCCAATTTGAGTAGTACTTTCTTTGGTTAGTACTTTTGATGTCGGCTAGCACTTTGGCTCTTGGCTAGTACTCCAGCTCGGCTAGTACTTCAGCTCTTGGCTTGTACTTTTGCTCTTGGCTTTTACGTTGGCTCTCTGCTAGTACTCCAGCTCGATTAGTACTTCGGCTCTTGGCTTGTACTTTTGTTCTTGGCTAGTACTTTGGCTCTTGGCTAGTACTTTAGCTCGGCTAGTACTTTGGCTCTTGGCTTGAACTCTAGCCCTTTGCTAGTGCTCTGGCTCTTGGCTTGTACTTCAGGCTCATGGGTAGTACTTTTGCTCTTGGCTTGTACTTTTGCTCTTGGCTCGTACTTTGGTCCTTGACTAGTACCTTAGTTTGGCTAGTACCTCGTCTCACGGCTAGTACTTCGGATCATGGGTAGTACTTTTGCTCTTGGCTAGTACTCTGGCCCTTGGCTAGTACTTTGGCTCATGGCTTGTACTTTTCCTTTTGGCTAGTAGTCTGGCCCTTTGCTAGTACTCTGGCTCTTGGCTTGTACTTCAGGCTCATGGGTAGTACTTTTGCTCTTGGCTAGTACTTTTGTTCTTGACTAGTACCTTAGCTTGGCTAGTACTCCAATTTGAGTAGTACCTTCTTTGGTTAGTACTTTTGATCTCGGCTAGCACTTTGGCTCTTGGCTAGTACTCCAGCTCAGCTAATATTTTGGCTCTTGGCTTGAACTTTTGCTCTTGGCTTGTACTTTTGCTCTTGGCTAGTACTTTTGCACTTGGCTAGTACTTTTACTCTTGGCTAGTACTCCAGCTCGGCTAGTACTTTGGCTCTTGGCTTGAACTTTTGCTCTTGGCTTGTACTTTTGCTCTTGGCTAGTACTTTGGTTCTTTACTAGTACCTTAGTTTGGCTTGTACCTCGGCTGACGGCTAGTACTTTGGCTCATGGGTAGTATTTTTGCTCTTGGCTAGTACTCCAGCTCGGCTAGTACTTTTGCTCTTGGCTTGTACTTTTGCTCTTGAATAGTACTTTTGCTCTTGGCTAGTACTTTAGTTCTTGACTAGTACCTTAGCTTGGCTAGTACTTTGGCTCACGGCTAGTACTTTGGCTCATGGGAAGTACTTTTGCTCTTGGCTAGTACTCTGGCCCTTGGCTAGTACTTTGGCTCATGGCTTGTACTTTTGCTTTTGGCTAGTACTTTGGCTCTTTGCTAATACTCTGGCCCTTGGCTAGCACTCAGGCTCTTGGCATGTATTTTAGGTTCTTGGCTAGTACTTCAGCTCTTGGCTAGTACTTGGGCTCTTGGCTAGTACTTCAGTTTGGCTAGTACTTCGGCTCTCGGCTTGTACTTGTGCTCTTAGCTAGTACTTTTGCTCTTGGCTAGTACTTTGTTTTTTGACTAGTACCTTAGCTTGGCTAGTACTTCGGCTCACGGCTAGTACTTTTGATCTTGGCTAGTACTCTGGCCCTTGGCTAGTACTTTGGCTCATGGCTTGTACCTTTGCTTTTGGCTAGTACTTTGGCTCTTGACACGTACTTTGGCTCTTGGCTCGTACTTTGGCTCTTGGCTAGTACTCTTACTTGCCCAGTACTTTTAATTTTGGCTAGAACTCTGGCTTTTGGCTAGTACTTTAGCTCATGGCTAGTACTCTGGCCCTTGGCTATTACTTTGGCTCATGGCTAGTACTCTGGCTCTTGGCTTTTGTTTCAGCTCATGGATAGTACTTTTGCTTGAATAGTACTTTGCTTGCCTAGTACTTTTTCTTTTGGCAAGTACTTTAGCTCTTGGCTAGTACTCTGGTTCTTGGCTAGTACTCTGGTTCTTGGCTAGTACTCTGGCTCATGGCTAGTACTTTTGCTTGAATAGTACTTTGCTTGGCTAGAACTTTTGCTCATGGCTAGTACTCTGGCCCTTGGCTAGTACTTTGGCTCATGGCTTGTACTTTTGCTTTTGGCTAGTATTCTGGCTCTTGGCTTGTACTTCAGGCTCATTGGTAGTACTTTTGCTCGGCTAGTACTTTTGCTCTTGGCTAGTACTTTGGCTCTTGGCTAGTACTCCAGTTCGGCTAGTACTTCAGCTCTTGGCTTGTACCAGTACTCCAGCTCGGCTAGTACTTCGGCTCTTGGCTTGTACTTTTGCTCTTGGCTAGTACTTTGGTTCTTGACTAGTACCTTAGCTTGGTTAGTACTCCAATTTGAGTAGTACTTTCTTTGGGTAGTACTTTTGCTCTTGGCTAGCACTTTGGCTCTTGGCTAGTACTTCGGCTCTTGGCTTGTACTTTTGCTCTTGGCTTTTACGTTGGCTCTCTGCTAGTACTCTAGCTCGGCTAGTACTTCGGCTCTTGGCTTTTACTTTTGCTCTTGGCTAGTACTTTTGCTCTTGGCTAGTACTTTGGTTCTTGACTAGTACCTTAGCTTGGTTAGTACTCCAATCTGAGTAGTACTTTCTTTGGTTAGTAATTTTGCTCTTGGCTAGTACTTTGGCTGTTAGCTAGTACTCCAGCTTGGCTAGTACTTTGGTTCTTGGCTTGTACTTTTGCTTTTGGCTTGTACGTTGGCTCTTGGCTAGTACTTTTTCTCTTGGCTTGTACTTTTGCTCTTGGCTAGTGCTTTAGTTCTTGACTAGTACCTTAGCTTGGCTAGTACCTCGGTTCACGGCTAGTACTTTGGCTCATGGGTTGAACTTTTGCTCTTGGCTAGTACTCCGGCCCTTGGCTAGTACTTTGGCTCATGGCTTGTACTTTTGCTTTTAGCTAGTACTTTGGCTCTTGGCTAGTACTCTGGCCCTTGGCTAGCACTCAGGCTCTTGGCTAGTACTTTTGCTCTTGGCTAGTACTTCGGCTCTTGGCTAGTACTTTTGCTCTTGGCTAGTACTTTAGTTCTTTTTTTTGGATAATCTTTTTTATTGAGGTGATGGCAAAGGTATATTGGGCGCGCAGGCCCTTACAGTACAGCATAATACAGGTCATAATAGCAATCGAGTTATCAGACTATGCTTATTACTTAACATAACAGGTATACGTGCAGGAAGTAATACTTTAACATTATGGATATGGTAACATTAAGGTTGTATGATATACAATAAAACATTGTAGAGATGGCTATCCCCTTATGTTCCCCTTTGTCATTGTCCCGATGTCGTGAAGTTTTTAAACCTAGTGTCGGTCATTAAGCTAGTATCATTATTCATTTCAGTCTGGTTTGGGTGTTATGTCACAAGGAAATAGAGTGAAAGATTAAAAGGGAAAGGTGGGGAAGATAAGCGTGTAGGGGTGTAGAGGTGCCCCCTCCTCCACGTTAACCTCTTCTCCATGTGAGCGCTACGCGGTCAGGCATTGTGTTACCCATTCGCTATTGGCTTCACGCAGTTTAGTGTATTCACTTAAAGGTTTGTGTCTGTGGGCATATGTCAGAATCATGGTAGGTGATTATTAGTCTGGTCGCCCTATATTGTGGTTATGGGTCTATTTGCGAGATCCCATATATAATCACATGCAAGTTATCTTATGTCAGTGGTATGCGGTCCGACGGTGAGGTTCATCCCGCCTGAGGGTGCGCCCCGAGTCCGGTCCCGAGCTGGATCGGTTGTGAGGTTGCTCCCCCCTTCCCCACCCCTCAGGGGATCCGCCACCATCTTCCATTCAATCTCTAGATTGGTACAAGAACCACGGCTCCCAAATCTCCGTGTGCCTGGTCGATCGCCCCGTGCAGGATGCCTGTAGAGCTTCTGCTGCCTGTATATCCCCCACTCTATGAAGCCATTCTGAAATCGTGGGAGTTTCAGCTTTTTTCCAGTATACCGGGATGAGGGATTTTGCCGCGTTCAGTAGGTGGCAAAGAATCGACTTTTTATATCTGGAGATGGATTGTGTGGTAATATGCAGAAGAACCAATTCCATCGACCATTCTACGTCTTCTCCCAGTATAACCATGGTTTCTGCGTGAACTTGTTCCCAATATGGTGTAATCGCTTGACATTCCAACCACAGGTGTAGGATGGTGCCCCTCGCCACTTGACATCTCCAGCACATCAGTGATAGCGTTGCGTATATCCGTTGTAGGGCAACCGGGGTTCTATACCACATAGAGATCAATTTATAATTGACCTCTTGGTAGTATGAGCTAGAGGAGCTCTTGTGTTGCCACAGGAGCGCTGTGTCCCATTGCGCCGTTGTGAACGTCTTGTCGCAGAGGTATTCCCAGCGACCCTTAAAGATAGTGTTGTTTGTGTCAGCACCTATCAAGAGATGCTGGTATAGCGTGGATACCACCCTATCCAGTCGGGAGCCTCTGTAACAGCGGCGTTCAAACCATGTAAGTTCCCTGTGGAGGAGTTCTTTATGAGGGATAGAGTTGTAGTAGTGCGACACTTGCCGGTATTGCATGATCCTCATGGGTGTTCTGGGGCGTCCGTCCAGCATGGAATCCAGCGTGCGTATCCTGTTTCCCTCCAGTACCGTCCGGATGGGAATAAATCCGTCGTCCGTGAGGAATGAACATGCCCCGGCTGGTATGCCACCTCGGGATCATGGGGCTAGGGCTTGGGGAGATCGACTGTAGCGTGCGGATTGAGTACCATACTTTTAGCGTCTGGGCCACCGGGTCCCCAGCCTCCGTTCCTCCGCGGCACCTTATATTTTCACGCCATATGTTCGCCCTAAGATGACCCCGGAGTCATCCCTGTCCAGGGTGACCCATGGCTTCAGATCCTCTGTTTCATGCCACTCCAGGACGCGTTGCAGGGCGGCAGCTTGGTGATATTTTTGAAAGTCGGGGAGTGCCAGGCCCCCTCGAAGTCTGGGTTTACATAATATCTCGTGTCGTAGGCGTGACCTCTCCCCTCTCCAGACATAGCGTATGACTACCGACTTCAGGGTCGAGAAACAGCTCGCTGGTAGCGCTAGCGGAATGGTTTGGAACATATATAAGATCCTTGGTAGCACATTCATTTTGAGTACCGCTATACGTCCGTGCCAGGTGATATGTGGGTACGCCCATTTCTCCAAGTCTGTTGTGATAGTTCTCAACAGGGAGGCAAAGTTGTGACGGTAGACATCCTGGGGGTTGAGGGTTACCCAAATACCCAGATATTTCATCTTTTCATCTCGCCATTGGAATGGGAAATTCCCGCTTAGATCAGAGTATTCGTGTGTTGGGAATGTCACGTTCAGTACCTCACATTTTGATAAATTAAGCTTGAATCCCGAGATTTTGCCATAGCGTTCCAGTTCCGCAAGGAGGCAAGGTATAGTGATTCGTGGGTTGGTAATGAAGAAGAGAAGGTCGTCAGCATACACGCCCACCTTATGGTCCACTCCTTGCCAGGTATATCCACGGACGTCCTGATTTTGTCTCACCGCTTGTAGGAAAGGCTCCAGGGACATCGCAAATAAGAGAGGGGAGAGGGGACAGCCCTGTCTCGTTCCATTATTGATCTCAAAGTTATCAGTCAGAGCGCCATTAACCCGAACCGAGGCGCGGGGTTTGTCGTACACCGCTGCGATCCATGACATCGTATTTTGTCCCAGGCCCATGGAGTTCAGTGTAGCCATCATATATGACCAGTTTACCCGGTCGAAGGCCTTCTTGGTGTCTGTGGAGAGGAGGAGAAGGCGTTGTTTCGTTTTTCGTGCCTTAGCTTGAATCGAGAAGAGGCGTAGAGTGCTATCCCTTGCTTCTCTCCCGGGGATAAACCCCGTTTGGTCTGCATGGATGATACTGGGCAGTACTCTCTGTAGTCTGGAGGCCAGCACTTTGGTGAGGAGTTTTGTGTCCACGTTTAGCAGAGAGATAGGTCGGTAGCTGCTGCAGTTCTCAGGGTCCTTCCCCGGTTTGAGCAGCACCGTGATGGTAGCCGCCAGTGACTCCATGCCTAGACGTCCCCCCTCTGTGATGGTGTTAATGGCTTTCGTCAGCCAAGGCATTAGTGTCGCCGAGAAGTCCTTGTAATAGCCCGCTGGGAACTCGTCCGGGCCCGGTGCCTTCCCTCTCTTAGTGTTTTTTAGGGCTGCAGCCACTTCCTCCGAGCTGATAGGTTCATCCAGGAAGGCCGTCACGTCCGGGCTAACCCGTCTGCGTACGTGATTCTGTAGGTACGCCTCAGAGGTTTCGGTGATCTCAGGGTCCGAGTTCGGGTCCGGAGCGGTGATGTTGTAAAGCCGTTGATAGTAGTGTTGGAATTCGAGTGCTATTTTCTCCAGGAGTGATGTCGTTTTCCCTCCAGTCAGGCGTATTTTATGTACTCTGGTGCGCGGTGTATCCCCCTTTAGGAGGTGAGCCAGGTATTTGCCACCTTTATTGGCGTGGAGATAGAAGAAGTTTTTTGAGTATTGCAGGGAGCGGTGATATTTGCAAGTGATGAGATCTTTCAGTTTCCTTCTTGCATCTGTGAGCTCGTTAAGAGTGGTCGCCTGTTGCGTTTGTTTATGTTGGAGTTCTAGGTGTTGGATGGTTCTGTATAGTTCCGTCATCTCTTGCACAGCAGCTTTCTTCTTGCGGGAGGCTATGCGAATAAGTGTGCCTCGGAGGACGCTCTTATGCGCTTCCCATATCGTAATCGGTGACGTGCCCTCCACGTCGTTTTCTCGGAAATAGTGGGCAAGGGTCTGCGATATTTCCCCCGCTACTTCCGGGTCTCGGAGCAGGGCTTCATTTAGTCGCCACATCCAGCGTGCCGGTTTAAACAGTGGTGATTCCAATTCCACCAACACTGGGCTGTGGGCAGACCATGTCGCGGGTCCTATATCTGAAGAACGGAGGTGTGACAAGCCTTCTTGTTGTATCATGATGTAGTCGATACGCGAGTAGCGATTGTGGAAGGCCGAGTAATGGGTGAAGTCCTTGACGTCTGGGTGCAACGCTCTCCAGCAGTCGACCAGCCCCAGTTCGTTGAGCGATTTGCGGATGGATTGGATGCTGGAGTGTGGGAGACAACTACGTCCCGTGGAGGCATCTAGCTGAGGTTCCAATGGGGCGTTGAAGTCACCTCCGAGTATGAGTGCACCCTCCGAGAATCCTCGTAGCTTGCGCAGCATCTCTTGTAGGAAGCGTGCCTGGTTCATATTTGGTACGTAGATCGATGCCAGTGTGTAGAGCTTATCAGTAATGGTGCCCTTCAGGAAAAGAAATCTCCCTTGGGTATCCATCATTACGTCCAGGTCCTTAAAGTCCAAGTCAGTAGCCAGAATTATGGCCACCCCCGCTTTACGTGAGGTGGAGTGGTTGTTGAAAAAGTTGTGCATAGGGGCGTGGCCTGACAGCCGATGAGACCGGTCGTGCTTTGCTAGAGCTCCGCTCCACCGGCACCTTTTAAGCTACATAAGCGACCTATATTCGGCTAAGTACCTCTCCCCTAACACGGAATTATGGAGAGGAGACCTACCAAGAAACAAACTAAGAGGGCTACGGAACCTGGGGGCTCCGTATTGGACCTCCTTACCGCACCCCGGCATGGTAGAGCTGGCAGCCAAGATGGCGACGGGGGATCTACGCACTCCTCACCCGGTGCCGACAGGGCTCCCTCCTCTACAGATCTGCAATCTGTCATGGCCAGGCTGGCGGAGGTGGAGACTTTCCTCGCTGGGGAAATCACCAGATCCACAGCCACACTGCAGGCCGACATAAGCGCACTGGGGGAGCGCACGGCCAAATTAGAGGACCGCATGGAGGCGACCGCTCAGGCCCACAATGGGGTCACTGACAGAGTTAACCGCCTAACCTCACATGTGGTCGACATGGACCTCGCCCTGGAGGACATCACTAATCGATCAAGGAGAAACAACCTCCGTTTAAGGGGCTTACCGGAAGGTCCGGACGAAAATCTCTTAGAGCTCATACTTACCATACTTAAGCCTCTCCTTCCCGATATCCCGGAGGAACGGTGGCACATCGAGAGAGCTCATAGGGCACTGAAAAGCCAAAGGTCCGACGCCAACACCCCGAGGGATGTGATAATAAATTTCCTTTACTTCGGGACGAAGGAAGCGTTGATGAAAAAGGGCAGGGACGGGCCTATCTGGTACAACGGAGCCACGATCTCTCTGTACCAAGACCTGGCACCCTCGACGCTCCAGAGGAGGAGGGACTGGCGGCCCATCACAGGGGCTCTGCGAGGAGCAGGCCTGAAGTATGCGTGGGGCTTCCCTTTTAAGCTTCCGCGATGGCAGAACCCACATCCTGACGCCGGGAGGCGACCCGAAGCGTCTGTTCCAGGGCCTGGGAATATCACCACCATCAGACCTACCGGATCTGGCGATGGGACCGGAGGAGCTTCCTCACCTTCTGGTGGAATGGCGTGTTGCGGGTTCCAGGAGCCAACGATGATTCCATGTGGTATCGTATGCCTCTATGTCTCTCTGCATCCATCCCCCGATCCGCGGATGGTGAAGGGTCCCGGGGTTGGTTGGGGGGGAGGGGAGCGGGCCTCTGCTACACAAGGGCTGTTTTTCTTTATCTTGGGAGGGGGGTACGGGTCTGCGCTACACCAGGGTTGCTTCTTCAACTTGGGAGGGGGGTACGGGTCTATGCTGCAAATGGGGTATTTTCTTTAACTTACCGCTAACTATATACTCTGTCACACACTGGGAAGGCGTTATGCCTTCGAGCCTGAGTGGTTTTGGGTGGGCGGGGGTCCGGGATCTCTGGGTTCCACGCTGGGCCTCTCCTTCCTCTGACCAGCCATTTTGTGGGCGCCCCCAAGGGGATTGATGTCCCCGCGAGCGATTGTTCCCTTTGCCTCGGCTCCCTGGCTATTGCCGTGTGAGGGCCCCCCGGGGACCCCTGTTTCCTCCAGCTGAGCTGCACAAATGGTCGGCAGCTCCCACCAAATGGGGACGAGGCTCCTACACCCGGATCGAGGCCTTAGCCCCCTGGGGTTTCCCTCAAATGGGGTGGGTTTAGGGGGTCGACATGTGAACAATGGTTGCCTGGAACACACATTTGATGCTACTGGACGTTGCTTTTTGACTCTTTGTTATGTTATATATAAAGGTGTTAGTTGCCTTTGTTGGGATACCAGGGAATGTCGTATGTTTGCCCCTCCTTTAGGGGATAATTTTTGTTGCAAAACTAATAACCAATACATCAAAATTATCAAAAATGCAAAAAACAAGAAAACAGAAAATTAAAAAAAAAAAAAAGAATTAAAAAACAAAAATAAGACTTAAAAAAAAAAAAAAAAGAGAAAATCATATAAAAAAGTTAACATAATACTTGACGGAAATTGATTAATACCACTTATGTAAAGCACTTATACAGGTAAAATGTACAAATAACAAAATTGAAAACGGAAATGTAAATAGAATCGCCATATGTGTAGCAAATCACATCCCCGTATACAAATTGCCATGCTCCCAAAATCGAGACTCAACCACGAGCATGACTATTTAATAATTCCCATTTTTGAGGCACTGTGGCTTATGTTCTGAAGAACCTGAGACGCCATAATGGATAGTTACACGTAATCTAAAGTGCGACATTAGGTTTAACTGACCAAGAAGTGATACTGTAAACAACGAATGCTGTACAATGTTAACTTGACACTCCTAAATGAGAAACTTGTGGGGTACAGTGACAATTAGAGGGTGACAGAACAGCTTGTGCAGACTTTCATGGAGGGAGAGGGGACGGCCATGGGAGGGGAGGACATGTACAGCCCACGTTAGATACTGTCACCAAAATATCCCTGTTGTGTAACCCATGCCAATGCGGCATGTTTGCGAGGGGAAGCAGGTTGTTTGCAGTCTTACAGCAGATGTAGCCTATTGCGAGGGAGCATTCAGCATGGTGCACTGTTATACATGCGCACTTCCCCACGAGTCCGAGTTGGGGGACGAGGGCGGGGCCATCCCCGGGTGGCTCGGTTTTTGCGGGGTAGCCCCCTGTGCGGGTGCTTGCCCCCGCCGGCCGGGCTGGGGTAGTCCATGCCTGGGGCCGGGCGGTGGGGGTGACCGCCCGCTCGGGAGGGCGGCCTCTCTTGGAGAGAGGGGTTCGGGGTACGACTGGGGGGCACAGAGGGGGGGGAGCGGCGGGAGTGGACTCGTCCCTCTGTGGGTTAAATAGAGCCTTCTTTACACTCTGGGCGCCGCGAAAAGAGGCGCGGGTGGTTTTGGCGAACTTGGCGGCCTCCCCCCCCCCCTGCGGGGACGGGGACGGCGGGTGGTGGTCGGAGAGGGCCGGGTACCCCGAGGGATTAGTCTGCCCCGGCTGGGGTTGATGGGCTGCCCTGAGAGTTAGATAGGATTTTACTGTGGGGGGGCGGTTGGGGGGGATTGTGGCCGTATATTTATACCTTTAGCCGGAGTGGGAATTAGTTACTACCAAACCTGTGCGGTATTAATGCACGTTTCAAGGGTTAAAATTTTGCTGGAAACGTAGTTCAATGTTTCATAGGTATGTAAAATGTTTAAACACAACTACAAACAAAAGACAGAAAATACGGAAAAAAACAACAAAAAAAACAAAAAAAAAAAAAATAATTAAAAAATATAACCAAAAAGTAATAAAAACATGCACGATAACAAGGAGGAAAAAACTTGTAACGAAAATATTTCAATGTTTTTATACATAAAATAAGTAATATTGACTAAGCATGTGTTGATTCTCCCAATAACATGATTAAGGAACGCAATGACGTGCCCCAAACCGCTTAAAACGGCCACCAGAACGCTGACACTGACAATAGAAACTGAATCCAGTCTCAATAAAGCTAGTCAACGGGGTTAGGGTTGCTGTTCGGGATTTCACATGCCATATCTTAAATTTCTAATAGTTGTACACTTAAGATCCTGTGAATATTATGGTTGAAAGCATACGTTTACAAGTGCACTGTTTACTGCACACAGCTGCAATATTTTTCGACTGATTGTCATGTAATTTTTCCAGAGAGTTCCGTTCTGAATGTATTTTAGGGGATGTGCCCTACCGTTAGATAGCTACTTCCTGCTAGTGTACTGTTATGTCGTGTTAATCGGTAGCCACGTGCGTCAGAAGGGGGAGCGGGGTGCGCCTAAGGGGGCAGTGTTCTAATACCGCTGGGTGGCGTTTTTTCTTTTCTCTTGGTAGCTACACATTGAACCGTTTTTGGGCTCCAAGTGGGTGACGAAATGGTGCTGAGACATCAGGCCAGACCTAAAGATGGTGGAGGGGGAGAGGGGATTAACTACAGTTTGATCATTATGATCACATTGACCGTTGATACAGAGGTCCAAATATCACGTACAAGGTGCATAGGTGGTGGGGCCAGGGAATCCATTGTTCATGGCGGATACGGGTCTAGTGGATATATGGAGAGCTCAACATGCAGGGGTCAAGGATTACACCTTTTACTCGGCCCCACATGGGACGTACTCTAGGATAGACCTTTTTCTGGCTAATGCGGCAGGAATGTCCCGAACGACTGGATCACAGGTGGGCAACATCTCCTGGTCGGACCACGCGGAGGTTTCCATCACGTTGGGAAACCTATGCGTCGCTTCACCGTGGACGTGGAAGCTGAACACGTCTCTACTTCGGGACCCGGTGGTCCTGGAGCAGACTAGACAAGGAATCTTTGAATATTTTGCATTGAACACCACTCCAGATGTCAGCGCCAGTACAGTTTGGGCGGCACACAAAGCGGTTATTAGAGGGACCTTAATTAAATTAGCCACCAGGAAAAAGAAAGCAAAACATCAGGCGCTTGAATCTCTGTTGGGTCAACTTAGAACCCTTGAACACAAACATCAAATGACACCATCGGCTAGCGTCTTTGCAAAATTGGAGGCAGTGAGAAGGGACATCCGCACCTTAATGTTGGATGATGCGGCGAAAGCCATGACGTGGTCAAAACGGACCTTCTTCGAAAAGGCAAACAAAATGGACACCCTCCTGGCGAGGACTCTTAGGCCACGACAAGGAAGGACCCACATAACAGCATTGAAACATACAGATGGCACGACGAGAACAGCACCAGCGGAGATTGCAAAGATTTTTGAGGAGTTCTATGAGCGGCTATATCACCACTCTCCGGATGGAAGTCCGCACGGAGAGAATGAGGAGGACCATATTTTACGTTACCTGGACGGACTAGGATTGGCTAAACTGAGTGGAGAGGCGGAACGCACACTGGCCGCCAATATTTCGGAGGAGGAAATGGACAGGGCTATTACAAATCTACATGGCAACAAAGCTCCGGGACCGGATGGTTTTGACGGCTCTTACAGTCTACGGCAGGGCGGACAGCTAGAACCCGACATGTCACTGGCGACTATAGTACTCTTACCAAAACCCGGAAAAGACCCTCTCTACCCTGAAAATTACAGGCCTATCTCGCTGATCAACCACGACCTGAAGATCTTGGCAAAAATACAGGCTGACAGACTCAACCCGCTACTAACTTCTCCCATTCACGCAGATCAAGTTGGGTTTATCCCTACTAGACAACTATTCGAAAATACCAGGAGGAATTTGGATTTAATATGGAAACAGGTGACATCAAAGACGCCGACGTTATTTGTATCTCTAGACGTGGAAAAAGCTTTCGACCACGTCCGGTGGCAATTTTTGTTTCCAGTGCTCAATTGCATGGGCTTCCCGGAAGAATACATAACTACAACGAAAGCAATGTATCACAACGTGCGCGCGCAGATAAGGATATCGGGTGCACCATTGCACCCTTTCTAGCTCTATAATGGAACGAGGCAGGGCTGCCCACTCTCGCCCTTGCTGTTCGTCTTGGCATTGGAACCCCTGCTACACGCGATACGCCAACATCCGAATATTACGGGAGTCAGAGTGGGGGACAAGAGCTTTACGGTGTCGGCGTACGCAGATGACGTGCTTTTAACCATCACAAATCCGCTCGCATCGATGTCGGCGCTTCAGGGAGTTATTTTGGAATACGGCCGGTTGTCAGGCTATAAGGTGAACATTCCAGCGCGCTCCCGATCTGCATGCCACAAGAAGACACGAACAGGTTACACGCGATATACCAAATTCGAATGGAATCGGACTCCCTGAAATACTTAGGGGTCACAATAACGGCCGACCCGGAGCGATTATATGACGCTAATTACGCCCCGATGCTTAGAATATTGACGAGGGATATGGAACGATGGACCGATACTCCTATATCCTGGATTGGGAGGATACATTCAGTAAAAATGAATGTTCTCCCGCGCCTTTTGTTCCTTTTCCAGGCATTACCCATCAGAGTCACAAAAAACGCAACTGCTCCCATTGCAAAGGTCAATAGGGAATTTTGTCTGGCAGAACAAGAGGCACAGAACTTCTAGACAGATTCTGTACAGACGTAGGGATAGGGGGGGCTTGGGCCTGCCGAACCTCTTCTTTTACTATGTAGCGGCGCAACTGTCACAGGTGGCCATGTGGCACTCTGCCCCCGGGGAGAGGCGTTGGGTGGACATCGAATCCCAGATGGTTGACGGCGTTCTTCCCCAGTTTACAATGTGGGTCCCCAGGGAACACAGACCAACGATACTGGGGTGCAAGCCCAACGATGCTCAATTCATTTAGGATATGGGACATGTGTAACGCCAAATATAACCTGGCATCGTCCCCGTCGCCCCTGGCCCCTCTGTATGGTAACAAGGAATTCCCGCCAGGTATGACCCCCCGGGACTTTCACAACATTGAACGAACTGGATTGCGACGGCTACATCAGCTGTTCCGCAATGGAGAGGTAGTCCAATTTGCTGATCTGCAGTTGAATAACCACCTCACTCCAGCGGATTTTTTCCGGTATATCCAATTGAGGGGGTTCGCTAGATTGCCACACATTAAAAAAGCTGCCCTGGAGACATTTACCTTCAACGAGAGATTGTGTTCGGACGGAGTTGCCCCCAGAGGATTGATCACGCGGTTATATGCTCATATTAGTGAAGAAAACAGAGAATGGGGGGGATTGTCGTATACAACTCAATGGGAGAGAGACCTAGGGGAGACACTGGAGGGGATAGAGTGGCGGGAGATATGGGAGGCTAACACTAAGGTTTCAATGTGCGTCACCTTACAAGAACAGGCCTGGAAAACTATGTTTCGTTGGTATACTACCCCGATACAATTGCATAGGATGCACAAACTAGAGAACGACGATTGTTGGAGGGGATGCGGGACCCAAGGTATGTATATCCACATGTGGTGGGAATGCGCTAAGATACGCGGATTTTGGAAGGCAGTGGAAGACCTGATGCTGCAGTTATTTGGTAGACCACTGAGGCTAGATCCGTGGATATACTTATTGAACAGATCGGTGGAAGGGTGGACTACGCGGGAACAGAGACTGGTACATAAGGATGTGTGCACGCAGAGCGATAGCGAAGGCGTGGCTTACCCCAGAGGGCCCAGAGTTCACGGGAGTTATATCTAGAATTAAAGAATGTATAATTATGGACGATCTTACGGCAAGGGTGAGGGGGACGTCCGTGGCCTTTCGGAAACTCTGGGAACCTTGGGACGACAGCGCAATAGGCTCGAGTGGCTCCTGAGTCGTATTCTGGTGGTTATGGACCGCAGCGGGGCCTAGCTGGACTGGGCCCCACTTCACGTTGAGAGATTATGGACATGCCGCCCTCCCCCTCCCCCCTACCCTCCCCCCCCACCTCCTGCCCTTTTTCCCCCCTTTTTTCTGACCTGGCCTTTTTACTTTTTCAGGTATTTCCTTCTTCATCTCTCTTTTTCTTCCTTCTCTTCTTCATGCATCATACTGTTTCCACAGGCTAGATTTAGCGAACGGAGGAACTAGGTAGTACAGTTAGGGGTTTAAATGGATCTTATGACAGCTGACTATTTATTTCCCCTCTGGCCTGCGTATGTACCTAACATAATTTTCCCCTATAAACAGCGAGGGCCAAGCAGGGGTTCAGACCCAAGTATACATTGTTACAGAAAACTAAGATTTTACGAAGGAGGGTCTGTAATTAACTTGGCCTCCTCCTTAGCCCAACAGTGTGCGTTTACCTGTCGAACTAAATATCGAAATAAGATGCAGACATCTCTGTGGGCGTCCCCAAGCACACTCAGATTCTCTGTTTGTTCCCAAGTGTCTACCACTCAATACCCCCTTGCGTCTCTCAGCTCTCAGTGTGGGCGTCCGAGGCACCGCGGGACAGAGGGATCGGTTGCGCACACCCAGGCGGGATGGGTTAGCGAAGTAACAGTTAGGGATTTGTCGTGTGTCAGCTCCCTGTCCCTTCCGAGAGTCAGTGGGTCTTAGTAAGTCGCGGAGTGTTAAGTAGCGTCCAGACTATGTGGGACTTTGATATATACAGTAGGAGGTGTGTTGTGTCAGTGGAGTTGGCACGCAGGTCGGGAGGGGGCCAGGTAGAGAGAGGGAGAAATAGTAGGGGACAGAGGGGGGTGAGTGCGTTTACTACTCAGTAGGAAAGAGAGATGGGGAAGAGACTGGTTCCCAGTCGGAGGTGTCCCCTGTAGGAGGAGTGTGAAAGAGATATGGGGTCACCTCGATGCCCCATGTCTACCAGGGGGAAATAGTCGTGCGATGGCACGAGCAGCCACGGGTCACCTCGGTAACCAGACCGGAGTGTGTACCCCTGGGTGCTCCGCCGTCCGAGAAAAGTGCACGACCCTAGTGAGGGAACCGTGTGTCTGCCCCAGTCCGGAGTGGGTGTGTCAAGGAAATGTGGCGTCCAGGAGTTTCCCGTTGTCCCCGCCCCACCGCCACCTCATGCCCCCACGGCGTCAATACCATAGGGTGCCACCTCTGAACGAGTTGTGCAATAACATGTACGCACTGAAGCATTGTAACAGTGATAACAGCAGATTTTAACAGGAAAAACATTACCTCCCACGTGGAGGTTCCCAGTCGGAGATGCGGATAGCCTGCTGTCCGTTTACGGCAAGGTCTTAGTCATCCTCCCCTCAACCCCCCCCCCGTGAGATCCCATTCCCCTCCAGTCAGCTTCTCTGTCGTCCCCCGGTTGCTCATTCCGTCCTCAAGTTGACCTATTAAGTGGGTCTCCCGCATGTCCGCTCCCATGAGATGTTAGATGTTTAAACATGGTCAGTCCCCCCTATACCTCCCCCGGCCCTCCACGCTTTCTCACCCGGGGTATCTCCGTGTGGTGATATGGGCGTCAACTATCATCCCTCACCTCCCCTCCCCATTGAGAAACAGTGAAGCAGATCCCGCCCGGGGGGGCCGCCGATCTGCGGCGGCCACCGGACAGGATGTGTGCCAGTGCATCTAGGCCCATAACTCAAACAAAGGAACACAATATGCATCAAGTTCCATCCCAGTGTGTACATGCGTGGGCTATCGAGTCGACGGATCATGCCGGCGAGGCCGGAGGTCAACCAATGATAAACCGTGAGGCAAGTCCCGCCCGCGGGGACCGCAGATCCACTTTGGCCACCGGGCAGGAACCGCCCCAGATCACCCAGGCCAGGCATATATATCAGGAAACAAACCACTTATTAAGCTTTGTCATAGTGTAGGGGACATGTGTGGGTAGTCGAGCCGGCGGATCATGCCAGCCAGGCCGGATGTTAACCAATGAGAAGCACTGAAGCAAATCCCGCCAACAGGGACCGCAGCTCCACAGCGGTCACCGGGCAGGGCGCGCGCCAGTGCAACTAAACATATAATACAAACAGAGTAACAAAATATGCAGTGAGCTTTGTCATAGTGTGGGATACATGTGTGGGTAGTCGAGCCAACGGCTCGCGACGGCTAGGCCAGAGGACAACCAATGAGAGACAGTGAAGCAGATCCCGCCCGTAAGGACCGCAGATCCACAATGGCCATCGGGCAGGATGCGCATCAGTGCATTTAGGCACATAACACATATCAATGGGCAGACCATGCATTAAGCATTATTATAGTGTGGGAGACATGCGTGGGTAAACAAGCTGATGGATCATGCCGGCTAGGCTGTGGGTCAACCAGTGAGAGGCAGTGAAGCAGATCCCGCCCGCGGGGACCGCCGGTCCACAGCGGCCAGCAGACAGGATGTGCGCCAGTGCATCTAGGTATGTAATACAAGTAAAGTAACAAAATATGCATTAGGCTTTGTCATAAAGTAGGATACATGCATGTGGTGACCGAGCCAGCCGATCATGATGAGCATCTTGGGCCTCGGGTATGTCCTCGCCACAGGCCTCTTACGGGTTGCAGTCTCAGTAGTCTTGCTGAGTGCAGCCTCGCGCACTGCCGGGTAGCCTCCACTTCGGTGGGTATGTGCCCTGAATTGGGTGCCCCGGGCGGCCGTTTTTCCGTGGTTAGACCCCCTGTCCCCCTCCCCAGCCATGTTCCCACCCAGTATGTGAGAATTCTCCGAGGAGAGTCCAGGGATTGCGGAATGACTTCTGTCCGTGCGATGAGGTAGCGAGCAGCTAAATATAAAAAATGGAGCCCAACATCCCCGCCCAAAGCCCGTGTGAAGCAAAGAGGGCAGTAGTGGTGTCAATTATCTTACTCGTGATAAAGTATGATATAACCCACCCCGGTTGAGAAGCTGTGGCGTCGTCCAGAGAGCAGTATAGGGGGCGGTAGTGAGAGTCATGCTGTGTGGAAGGTAATCAGTGTTGGACCGGGAGACGAGGGTCACGGGGTGAGGGGCTCCGAGGAAAGTGTCTCTAGTGTCCTGGTGGTTCCGGGGCGTTACGCCTGCGGGGTGCTGGACCCCGTGGAGGGTCAATCCCGCGTCTCCGGAGTATGCGTTGTTGGTGCGGCGCACCGCCTAATGGGCCTAATATCCAGTCAGGGATAGGCATCGGGGGTAGGCCCAAGTCCTCTAGAAACCTCGGAACCTCCTCTGGCCAACGGGCTGAGGCACAGCCATTTTGGTGACGTGCAAGCAAGGCGAAGAGGAAGCCCCATCTATAGGGGATGTTCCTTTCCCGCAGGGCTGTAGTGACAGGTTTTAGGGCCCGCCGGGCTTCCAGCGTGATAGGTGTGACCGTCAAATGTGACGGTAAGTGGCGTGGCTTCCCCAAGTATCAGGTGAAATAGGCCCGTGAGGGTTTCCTCCACATTTTCTTCCCCCTCCTCTGCCTCAGGGACCCCGCGGATCCTAATATTGCACCTGCGCCCCCTGTTATCCAGGTCCTCAACTGCCCTTCTCATGGATAGTATGAGCTCACCTTGGCGGGTTAAGGCAGTATCTGTGGCTGTGTGTCTCGTGGCGTGGGTCTCCTGCATGCGCTCAATGTCCTGTAAGCGGACTGCCTGGGCCGTCACCTCCTTCCTGATGCCTGCCATTTCTGCTCTCAGAGCGTCTTGTATGGTAGTGGTGAGGATTAGCAGGTCGGCCTTGGTAGCCATCGCTGTGGCTAGGGAACGGAGCTCGTCTCCGATCCTTTCCAGCGCCGCGCCATGCGGTTCCCGAGGAGGAGAAGCCGCCGGCGCCATCTTGGATCCGCCAGCTTCCCCGCTGGTTTCGGCCGCGGGCTGAAGAAACCCGTCCATCGGGCCGTGCGGCTGGCTCTGCTGGGAGCTCTGTGGTGTTTGCTGTGGGTCGGTACGTCGGTGGCGACCCATAGGTGCTGGTTAGGGCTTTTATGAGGCAGTAATAGGCCGCGGTGGCACAAACTATGCTGCCATCCCGGTCCGAGGTCAGGCCACGCCCCCAGTACTTTAGTTCTTCACTAGTACCTTAGCTTGGCTAGTACCTCGGCTCACGGCTAGTACTTTGGCTCATGGGTAGTACTTTTGCTCTTGGCTAGTACTTTGGCTCATGGCTCGTACTTTGGCTATTGGCTAGTACTCTTACTTGGCCAGTACTTTTAATTTTGGCTAGAACTTTGGCTTTTTGCTAGTACTTTAGCTCAGCTAGTACTTTGGCTCATGGCTAGTACATTTGCTCTTGGCTAGTACTCTGGTCCTTGGCTATTACTTTAACTCATGGCTAATACTTTTGCTCAGCTAGTACTTTTGCTTGGATGGTACTTTTGCTCATGGCTTGTACTTTGGCTCTTGGCTAGGACTCTGGCCCATGGCTAGTACTCTGGCTCTTGGCTTGTACTTCAGGCTCATGGGTAGTACTTTTGCTTGGCTAGCACTTTTGCTCTTGGCTAGCACTTTGGCTGTTGGCTAGTACTCTGGTTCTTAGCTAGTACTCCAATTTGAGTAGTACTTTTGCTCTTGGCTAGTACTCCAGCTCATCTAGTACTTTGGCGCTTGGCTAGTACTCCAGCTCGGCTAGTACTTGGACTCTTGGCTTGTACTTTTGCTCTTGGCTAATACTTTAGTTCTTGACTAGTACCTTAGCTTGGCCAGTACCTCGGCTGACGGCTAGTACTTTGGCTCATGGGTAGTACTTTTGCTCTTGGCTAGTACTCCAGCTCGGCTAGTACTTTTGCTCTTGGCTTGTACTTTTGCTCTTGGATAGTACTTTTGCTCTTGGCTAGTACTTTAGTTCTTGACTAGTACCTTAGCTTGGCAAGTACCTCGGCTCACGGCTAGTACTTTGGCTCATGGGTAGTACTTCTGCTTTTGGCTAGTACTTTGGCTCTTTGCTAATACTCTGGCCGTTGGCTAGCACTCAGGCTCTTGGCATGGACTTCAGGCTCTTGGCTAGTACTTCAGCTCTTGGCTAGTACTTGGGCTCTTGGCTAGTACTTCAGTTCGGCTAGTACGTCGGCTCTCGGCTTGTACTTTTGCTCTTAGCTAGTACTTTTGCTCTTGGCTAGTACTTTGGTTCTTGACTAGTACCTTAGCTTGGCTAGTACTTCGGCTCACGGCTAGTACTTTGGCTCATGGCTTGTACCTTTGCTTTTGGCTAGTACTTTGGCTCTTGACACGTACTTTGGCTCTTGGCTAGAACTCTGGCTTTTGGCTAGTACTTTAGCTCATGGCTAGTACTCTGGCTCTTGGCTTTTGCTTTGGCTCATGGAGAGTACTTTTGCTCAGCTAGTACTTTTGCTTGGATGGTACTTTTGCTCTTGGCTAGTACTCTGGTTCTTGACTAGTACTCTGGCTCATGGCTTGTACTTTGGCTCTTGGCTAGTAGTCTGGCTCTTGGCTTTTGCTTCAGCTCATGGATAGTTCTTTTGCTCGGCTAGTACTTTGGCTCTTGGCTAGTACTCCAGCTTGGCTAGTACTTTTGCGCTTGGTTTGTACTTTTGTTCTTGGCTAGTACTTTGGCTCTTGGTTAGTACTCTGGCTCTTGGCTAGTACTCCAATTTGAGTAGTATTTTCTTTGGTTAGTACTTTGGCTCTTGGCTAGTACTCCAGCTTGGCTAGTACTTTTGCGCTTGGCTTGTTCTTTTGCTCTTGGCTAGTACTTTGGTTCTTGACTAGTACCTTAGCTTGGCTAGTACTCCAATTTGAGTAGTACTTTCCTTTGTTAGTACTTTTGCTCTTGGCTAGTACGTTGGCTGATGGGTAGTACTTTAGCTCTGTGCTAGTACTCTGGCCCTTGGCTTGTACTTTGGCTCATGGCAAGTACTTTTGCTCACCTAGCACTTTTGCTTGGCTAGTACTTTTGCTCTTTGCTTGTACTCCTGGCTCATGGCTAGTACTTTTGCTAGGAAAGTACTTTGCTTGGCTAGCACTTTTGCTCTTGAGTAGTATTCTTCCTTGCCTAGTACTTTTAATTTTGGCTAGTACTTTGGTTGTTGGCTAGTACTCTGATTCTTGGTTAGTACTTCGGCTCATGGCTTGCACTTTTGCTTGGCTAGTACTTTTACTCTTTTACTCCATCTCGAGTAGTACTCTGGTTCTTGGCTAGTATTTCAACTCGGTTAATAATTCGGCTCTTGGCTATTACTCATGCTAGGGTTGTACCCCTGCTCAGCTAGCATTCCAGCTTTCGGGTAGTATTCCGGCTTGGTTAGTACTGCGGCTCTCGGCTAGTATTCCAGCTCTAGGCTAGTACTCCAGCTTTGCTAGTAATCTTGACCAGCTAGTATTCCAGCTCTTATTATTCTTATATTACAGATTAAGGACAGCGCACACATAAAAATAATGTTTTGCATTTTATAAGGCTACTTAAAATCATCTTAGCGAACAAATATGAAGATTCAGTTCCACCGTATTGCCATATTGCGTTAAACCCTCCAATACTTCACAGTACCCCAATATCGGTGGGTCAAACACTAATTCCAACGTGGAGACAGATTAAATAGTGCTAGTGCTAAATAAGCTAAAGTGTATTTTAATAATCTGCTGTAAGAGCATTGTGAATATATAATGCAATATTAATGTGATAAACACAATTCAATTCAGTGTCTAAACTAAATAATTAAAGTGATAGTGCTCTGATGTATATACTCACAATGCAGGGCCGGTGCAAAGATTTTTGGCTACACAGGCGAAGACACACTAATAAGATGTATCTTTAGCGGTGTCCCGTCTCTCCCCCCCCCCCCCCCCCACCCCCAGCCCCTCTGTGTGTCTTTCTTTCCCACAGCCCTTTTCTGTGGGTCTCTCCCCTCAGTCTGTTTTTTGTGTGTCCCTCTTCCCCTCAGGGCCCTTTGTGTAACTTTTCTCTGCCAAGCCATATAGACATAGATATATAGCTACACACACATACAGGCACATAGTCACAGAAATATGCAGGCACACAATCAAACAAACACAGTCATACAATCAACACATACAGGTACACAGACACACACATATAGATAAATAAAGACACAGTTATACAAACACAGACATACAGAGACATGAAGATGCAGGCATACAGAGACATACAGAACAAAGCATACAGATGCACACAGGCATGCAGAGACATATATACACAGAACAAGGCATACAGAGACATATGGATACGGTCATACAGAGACATACAGACATAGGCAGAAACACACGGACACAGTCATATAGAGACATACAGACACAGACATACATACACTTTCATACACAGACAGACATAGTCATACAGAGACATGCAGACACAGGTATACAAAGCAGGGGCAGATCCAGAACCTAATCGTGGGTGGGGGGGCTGGTAGTGAGTTTTAGTGGGGTAATAGGGGCTCTAATTGAGGAGTTAGGGGCTGTGGTAGGGGACAGGGGCTGTAGTTGAGAGTTAGGGGCCGTAATTGGGGGCTTAGTAAATGTAGTGGGGAATTGGGGCTGTAGTAGGGGGTTAGGGACTGAAGTAGGTTGATGGCTGCAAGTGGGAACAGGGGCTGTAGTGTGGGGGATATGGGCAGCAATTGGGGGAGAGGGGCTGTAGTTGGGTTAAGGACTGTAGTAAGGGAATAGGGGCTGTACAAGGGAGTGGAAGGGATGTGAAGTAAGGGAGTTAGGGGCTGTAGAAGGGAGTATAGGGGCTGTGGTGGGAGCAAATGGGCAATGTGGTTGGAAACGGGCAGTAGAGGGGGACACGGGCAGTATGGTGTGGGCACAGGCTGTAACGAGGGACACTGAGGCAATAAAGTGGTGTCACATGAACAGTATGGTGGGGGTAAATGGGAATTAGAGGGGGGTCGGGGGGAACAGGGGCTGTATAGGGGGTAGGGGAAGTAGAGGGGGGAGACAGGGGCACTAGAGGCGTGTGAAAGGGGGGCAGAGGCAGGGGGCAGGGTCTGTAGAGGGAAATAGAGGAGGCACAGGGGATAAAGAGGGGGTCACAGAAGCAATAGAGGGGACATGGGCAGTATAGTGGGGACAGGGGCTGTAGAGGGGGGGCATGGGCTGTATAGGGGGCGCATGGGCAGTATGGTGGGGTAGAGGCTTTAGAGGGAAATAGAGGGGCTGTAGACAGGGCAGGGGCTGTAGATGGAAATAGAGGGACTGTAGAGGGGCAGTATGGTGGGGCAGGGGTTATGGAGGGAAATAGAGGTGCTGTAGAGTGGCACATGGGGCAGTAGAGGAGGACAGGGTCAGTATGGTGGGGCAGGGGCTATAGAGGTGCTGTAGAGGGGCACATGGGGCAGTATGGTGGGGCAGGCGCTATAGAGGGACGTAGAGGGGCATGGGCAGAATGGTGGGGGCAGGGGCTATAGAGGGAAGTAGAAGTGCTGGAGAGGGGCACATGGGGCAGTAGAGGGGGGACTGGGGCAGTATGGTGGGGACAGAGGCTATAGAGGGGCTGTTAAGGGGCAGGGGTAGTATGGTGGGGCAGGGGCTGTAGAGGGGGCAGGGGTAGTATGGTGGGGCAGGGGCTGTAGAGGGGGCAGGGGCAGTATGGTGGGGCAGGGGCTGTAGAGGGGGCAGGGGCAGTATGGTGGGGGCAGGGGCAGTATAGTGTATAGTGGAGGCAGGGGTAGTATGGTGGGGGCAGGGGTAGTATAGTGGGGCAGGGGCAGTATGGTGGGGGCAGTATAGTGTATAGTGGGGGCAGGGGTAGTATGGTGGGGCAGAATGGTGGGGGCAGGGGCAGTATGGTGGGGGCAGGGGTAGTATGGTGGGGCAGGGGTAGTATGGTGGGGGCAGGAGTAGTATGGTGGGGGCAGGGGTAGTATGGTGGGGGCAGGGGTAGTATAGTGGGGCAGGAGCAGTATGGTGGGGGCAGGGGCAGTATGGTGGGGGCAGGGGTAGTATAGTGGGGGCAGGGGCAGTAGAGAGGGGCTGCAAAAAAAAACAAAAAAAAAAACGTTTTGATTTAAAAAATAAAATAAAAGTAAACATACTGAAAGTTATTCCCCTTCCCCTCCCAGAGGCTTACCTTGGGCCAGGAGGGAGACCTTATCCCTGGTGGTCGGATGGGACGGGCTGCACTGGAGGCTGGAGCTGCAATCAGGACCGCTGGGGAGTCTGGGAGCAGTAGAAGTCCCGCCCCCTTCTGACATCATCAGAGGAGGACGGCTGACTTCACTGCCAGGCTCCTGCTGTGTGCTGGCTGCAGGGAGAGAGGTAAGATTAAAAATCCGAGTCTCCAGCCAGAGGCAGGGGATTCGGATTTTTGCGCCCCCCTCCTCTGGCGCCCTAAGGCGGCCGCCTGTGCCGCCTTATGGACGCGCCGGCCCTGTCACAATGCATATAATATATCTGCTCTATGAAAATTATAATAAAAGTGACATTACTATCCAAAAACCTCCTCAAATAAATACCTTCTGTAGTCACCTCCAAAGGGGCCTCTGAAGTATTCCTGCTCGGCTGGCAATTTGCGCACTCTGATTGACGTATGTTGACATCAGCATTTCACCTACTCCCTGGTTGCTATAGTGACGGGATGCCTAGCACGGTTGCCATGGTTTCCCAGACGCTGCTGATTGAAATTCCAATGCAATACCGGCGTCAGGCAGTAGGTGGCGCTGTGTGGAGAGAGGCAGAGATAGGAAGTGACATCACCTCCTCCTCTCTCTACTCTCTGATTCCGCGGGGGAGCAGCTCTGAACTCTATCAGGCAGCAAGTTCAGCTCCAGCCTTTAATCAGCCAACAGATCAGGTAAGTGAGGGATGGAGGGGACACAAGTAGGAGGGCAAGGAGAGACATAGATAGGGGTTAATATACTGAGACAGAGACAGATAGGGGTTAATATACTGAGACAGAGACAGATAGGGGTTAATATACTGAGACAGAGAGACAGATAGGGGTTAATATACTGAGACAGAGAGACAGGGGTTAATATACTGAGACAGAGAGACAGATAGGGGTTAATATACTGAGACAGAGAGACAGATAGGGGTTAATATACTGAGACAGAGAGACAGGGGTTAATATACTGAGACAGAGAGACAGATAGGGGTTAATATACTGAGACAGAGAGAGATAGGGGTTAATATACTGAGACAGAGACATAGATAGGGGTTAATATACTGAGACAGAGACATAGATAGGGGTTAATATACTGAGACAGAGACATAGATAGGGGTTAACATACTGAGACAGAGACAGATAGGGGTTAATATACTGAGACAGAGACAGATAGGGGTTAATATACTGAGACAGAGACAGATAGGGGTTAATATACTGAGACAGAGACAGATAGGGGTTAATATACTGAGACAGAGAGACAGATAGGGGTTAATATACTGAGACAGAGAGACAGATAGGGGTTAATATACTGAGACAGAGAGACAGATAGGGGTTAATATACTGAGACAGAGAGACAGATAGGGGTTAATAGGGTTAATATACTGAGACAGAGAGACAGAGAGGGGTTAATATACTGAGACAGAGAGACAGAGAGGGGTTAATATACTGAGACAGAGAGACAGAGAGGGGTTAATATACTGAGACAGAGAGACAGAGAGGGGTTAATATACTGAGACAGATAGGGGTTAATATACTGAGACAGAGAGACAGATAGGGGTTAATATACTGAGACAGAGAGACAGATAGGGGTTAATATACTGAGACAGAGAGACAGATAGGGGTTAATATACTGAGACAGAGACAGATAGGGGTTAATATACTGAGACAGAGAGACGGGTTAATATTCTGAGACAGAGAGACAGATAGGGGTTAATATACTGAGACAGAGAGTCTGATAGGGGTTAATATACTGAGACAGAGAGTCTGATAGGGGTTAATATACTGAGACAGAGAGTCTGATAGGGGTTAATATACTGAGACAGAGAGTCTGATAGGGGTTAATATACTGAGACAGAGAGACAGATAGGGGTTAATATACTGAGACAGAGAGACAGATAGGGGTTAATATACTGAGACAGAGAGACAGATAGGGGTTAATATACTGAGACAGAGAGACAGGGGTTAATATACTGAGACAGAGAGACAGGGGTTAATATACTGAGACAGAGAGACAGATAGGGGTTAATATACTGAGACAGAGAGACAGATAGGGGTTAATATACTGAGACAGAGAGACAGATAGGGGTTAATATACTGAGACAGAGAGACAGATAGGGGTTAATATACTGAGACAGAGAAGCAGATAGGGGTTAATATACTGAGACAGAGAAGCAGATAGGGGTTAATATACTGAGACAGAGAGGCAGATAGGGGTTAATATACTGAGACAGAGACAGATAGGGGTTAATATCCAGCTCGGCTAGTACTTTTGCTCTTGGCTTGAACTTTTGCTCTTGGCTTGAACTTTTGCTCTTGGCTTGAACTTTTGCTCTTGGCTTGAACTTTTGCTCTTGGCTTGAACTTTTGCTCTTGGCTTGAACTTTTGCTCTTGGCTTGAACTTTTGCTCTTGGCTTGAACTTTTGCTCTTGGCTTGAACTTTTGCTCTTGGCTTGAACTTTTGCTCTTGGCTTGAACTTTTGCTCTTGGCTTGAACTTTGGTTCTTGACTAGTACCTTAGCTTGGCTAGTACTTCAATTTGAGTAGTACTTTCTTTGGTTAGTACTTTTGCTCTTGGCTAGTACTTTGGCTCTGGGCTAGTACTCCAGCTCGGCTAGTACTTTGGCTCTTGGCTTGTACATTTGTTCTTGGCTAGTACTTTGGCTCTTGATAGTACTCCAGCTTGGCTAGTACTACGGCTCTTGGCTAGTACTTTGGCTCATGGCTAGTACTCTGGCCCTTGACTAGGACTCAGGCTCTTGGCATGTACGTCAGGCTCATGGGTAGTACTTTTGCTCTTGGCTAGTACTTTGGTTCTTGGGTAGCACTCCAGCTCGGCTAGTACTTTTGCTCTTGGCTAGTACTTTTGCTCTTGGCTAGTACTTTGGTTCTTGACTAGTACCTTAGCTTGGCTAGTACCTCGGTTCACGGATTGTACTTCGGCTCATAGGTAGTAATTTTGCTGTTGGCTAGTAATCTGACCCTTGGCTGGTACTTTGGCTCATGGCTAGTACCTCGGCTCACAGATTGTACTTCGGCTCATAGGTAGTAATTTTGCTCTTGGCTAGTAATCTGACCCTTGGCTAGTACTTTGGCTCATGGCTAGTATTTTGGCTCTTTGCTAGTACTCCAGCTCGACTAGTACTTCGGCTCTGGGCTTGTACTTTTGTTTTTGGCTAGTACTCTGGCCCTTGGTTAGTACGTTCGCTCATGGCTTGTACTTTTGCTTTTGGCTCATACTTTGGCTCTTGGCTAGTACTCTGGCCCTTGGCTATTACTTTGGCTCTCGGCTAGCACTTTTACCTGGATGGTACTTTTGCTCTTGGCAGGTACTTTAGCTCTTGGCTAGTCCTCTGGTTCTTGACTGGTACTCTGGCTCATGGCTTGTACTTTGGTTCTTGGCTAGTACTCTGGCTCTTGGCTTGTGCTTCGGCTCATGGATAGTACTTTTGCTCGGCTAGTACTCTGGCTCTTGGCTAGTACTCCAATCTGAGTAGCACTTTCTTTGGTTAGTACTTTGGCTCTTGGCTAGTACTCCAGCTTGGCTAGTACTTTTGCACTTGGCTTGTACTTTTGTTCTTGGCTAGTACTCTGGCTCTTGGCTAGTACTCCAATTTGAGTAGTACTTTCTTTGGCTAGTACTCCAGCTTGGCTTGTACTTTTGCTCTTGGCTTGTACTTTGGTTCTTGACTAGTACCTTAGCTTGGCTAGTACTTCGGCTGATGGGTAGTACTTTAGCTCTATGGCCCTTGGCTAGTACTTTGGCTCATGGCAAGTACTTTTGCTCGCCTAATACGTTCGCTTGGCTAGTACTTTTGCTCTTGGCTTGTACTCCTGGCTCATGGCTAGTACTCCAATTTGAATAGTACTTTCTTTGGTTAGTGCTTTGGCTCTTGGCTAGTACTTTTGCGCTTGGCTTGTACGTTTGCTCTTGGCTAGTACTTTGGTTGTTGACTAGTACCTTAGCTTGGCTAGTGCCTCGACTCATGGCTAGTACTTCAGCTGATGGGTAGTACTTTAGCTCTATGCTAGTACTCTGGCCATTTGCTAGTACTTTGGCTCATGGCAAGTACTTTTGCTCGCCTAGTACTTTTGCCTGACTAGTACTTTTGCTCTTGGCTTGTACTCCTGGCTCATGGCTAGTACTTTTGCTAGGATAGTTTTTTGCTTGGCTAGCACTTCTGCTCTTGGGTAGTACTTTTCCTTGCCTAGTAATTTTAATTATGGCTACTACTTTGGTTGTTGACTAGTACTCTGACTCGTGGTTAGTACTCCGGCTCATGGCTTGCACTTTTGCTTGGCTAGTACTTTGGCTCTTGGCTAGTACCTTAGCTTGGCTACTACCTCGGCTCTTGGCTAGTACTTTGGCTCTTGGCTAGTACTCCAGATCAAGTAGTACTTTGGGTCTTAGCGAGTACTTTGGCTTTTGGCTTGCACTCCATCTCGAGTAGTACTCTGGTTCTTGGCTAGTACTTCGGTTCTTGGCTAGAATTTCGACTCGGTTAATAATTTGGCTCTTGACTAGTACTCATGCTAGGCTAGTACCCCTGCTCAGCTAGTATTCCAGCTCTCGGGTAGTACTCCAGCTTTGCTAGTAATCTTGACCAGCCAGTATTCCAGCTCTTATTATTATTATTATATTACAGATTAATTAGATTAATTCAGAGATCTTAAGAACCCGATCCCTCGGCGAAACGTGTCATCTGACTTGCAGCATGACTTCATCACGTACGTCCCGCCTCCCGGAAGTATCCTATGGACATTGCCATACCTGAGCGTGCAAAGGACTGTTCCATCCAGGATCCGGTGAATTCTGATGTTTGATGTTTTATGTGATTGAGAAATAAATAGTTTTTACCTTATTGGCTGCAGTGGACATCTCTTCATATTTGGACTGTTCAAAGTAGAGCAGGCCCATCTGCTCTCCGTTTGTGAGTGAACAATTCATTTTATTACTAGGGATTATTTTCGTTTTGCAATACTTCACTATGTATATTCTGTATTTTTTTCTATGTATTATCATTTGAAGCTGAGACTTACTCCAGATGTGTGATTAGAGTAAGTTAATTTTATACAAATTTGTGCACTGGATCACTTTGAAGTGTTTTTTTGTTGCATCTTGCACTTTTCTATATTATCATATATTAGAATATATATGCACATTGCACTTTCTAAGAGTGGGAAGTCTTTGTACTTTATTTTCATTTAATTGCTGCTGTGAGACAATTTGCACTTTAAATTTTAGCGCACTTATTTCTCTGTTTGTTGTGTTTTATGAGCTAATACACTGATAGGTGCTGCTTTATGTATCAAGGTTACCACTATTTTAAATAAGCGCCATTTTTGTCACTTGTTGATTGAATTTCTATTTCATCTAATTCATCTAATTCACTCAACTTTTGGTCGCCTGACACTGGACGTCCTCGCTCTATGCATGGAGACATCCAATGTCTCCCCAAACTCCATAGGAAAGCATGTATAAGAAGGTGCTCAGTGACACATCGACAGTAGCAGACCCAAAAGACAGACCAGGAAAATAGGTACATGCCAGCTCACACTGTGCTCGCTGTATGCTATGACCCATCCAGACCAACCTTTATGGGATTCCTCTCAGGCACATTTGCTACTCTTCCAACAAACTCACCTCATCATCGGTGGAGACTGTAATGCCACCCTTGTTCCGGTGATGAATTTGCTTTTACTACATGATAAAGCCGTAACTGACACATTTAAAATTGACATAAAAATACTTCCGCCATAAAGGGACACTGTTTGGCCCCCAGACCACTTCAGCTTATTGAAGTGGTCTTGGTGCAAACTCCCATCACCCTTAAACCAAGAGTGGTAATTATTGCAATACTTATAAACTGCAATAATTACCTGCTAGGTTTAACTCCTCCTCAAGTGGTTGTCTACCAGACAGCCAGTAGAGGGACTTCTGGTCTTGAAGGCGACTTTGGTTTGCCTTAACGACGCTAAACGTCCTCACGCTATGCATGAGGACTTCCAGTGTCACTGGAATTCCCATAGGAAAGCATTGAGTAATGCTTTCCTATGGGGAAATCCTAACGCGAGAGCAGCCATTGCCACGCATGCACATTAGGTCTCCCCTGCCGGAGGACATCGGTGAGGCAGGAGTGTGCGTGCAGCTAGTGACAGAAGGGGTTTTTAACTTGACAAAGGGAGAAGCTATAGTGCCAGTTAAACACGCTTGGCACTATAGTTTCCCTTTAACATCACCACTAACTCTTCCCTGGGAATATGGGCCACCCATAAGGCAGTCATACACAGGAAACTGATCTCACTGGCCACAAACCTTAAAAACTTAAACTAAAGGGAATCACTGACGCCATGGCTGAATTAAAACACTTAAAGAACCTACATAAACATTAACCAACTGATAACATCTTGATCCAACTAACGACGACCAGGGACAAATACAAAATTCCTCAATATGTCAGACATATCAACAGCCTTCATGTGGACCCGACGGACATATTACAAAAAAGGCAATAAATCGGACTTAATATAAGCAAACTATCTCAAACGCAAGGCAGAGGCCAAACGGATATCAAAAATCAGCATGACATTGGGCACAATTACTAACAAGCAGAATAGTGGGGTAATGAAAGTAGGAAGGTCACAACAGACAAGACCCAGTGGAGCGCTAATAAAATGAATAAACTCACCCTTTTAAAAAGGGATATGAAATATGAGGGAATCTAGAGAAAAAATATAATGGAGACAATAGTGTAGTATGTATGAACTTGTTATTCATAGAGAGAACAATTATGTTGTAACACACTCACATGGTACAGAGCCTGAAAGAGAGAGGCTCAAATCATAGGCGCAGGGGTATTTTAAAGCAAACACCAAGCTTCTTCAGTGGCTTAATAGCAGTCCTTTAAGAGAGCCAATCCAAACTGGGCTCTCAGTGTAATAGATAGTGTGCCTTTAAGAGGGCACTGCTCTTCTTTGTGGCCGGAAAGTAGATGCAGGTCGTAGGCTCAAATGTAAAAAAACGTGTTATTATAAAACACTTACATAAAATATAAATAAAAAAGTTCCCATAAAATTATGGTGTAGAAATGAGTCCTCTTCCGAGACGCGTTTCGCCTTATGCAAAGGCTTTTTCAATCGGTATCCTGCTCGTGTCTTCCTGCTGTTTAAATACCCAGAGAGTCCTTTCTATTGGTTCCTACTGCCTTCCGGATGGCCAAATATGGTAAGGGGTATTCCGATCAGCTGTTGTGAGTTCTCGTAATTCCGGAAGTGACGTATCGCCCTTGCCGCAACGTCACTTCCGTTTCGATCGTAGCCGCCATTTTGGTTAATGGCAAGCTTCAAGCTCATTCACATAGCGTTAGTGTATGGAATACAATATAACAAACATAGAAAGAAAGGGAAAAGGGGATCAATTCAACATCTTGGTTGCATAAGTATGTTAATAAGACAATAAGCCCAATAAGAGTATGCTTGAAAGAAGATAAAATTAATCATTTATATTAAGCAGCAACCTATATTCTGCTGTGTAAATAGATAGTCATTTTAATCTTATGTCTAGGTTGTTAAATACATAAGTAAATTTCCAGTGACATTGCTGTCTTAAAGGGATACAGCCACCTATATTAAGCTGTATAAATAAATTGTCTTTTCGATCTTATATATGAGATGTTGAATACATGAGTGAATTTTCAATAACGATGCTGTCTTAAAGGGATATACAACCAATTGGGTGTTAATAAAATATAAATGTAGATTGCAGGCCTGTTCTATTAGCTATTACTCAAATGTATATATAAATCTTAAGTGGTGTTATTGTCTTAAAGGGGTACAATATCAATTTAATTATTAGAAAAATGTGCCGATAAATTAAATTACAAGCTGTATATTTCATCATAGTGAGAACCATATGGAGGCTGAGATGAAGAGGAAAAAGAAAAAACTTTATAAAAAATGACAAAGTTCGAAATCATGATTAAGACCTCTAGGGTGTAGAGTGTCCAATTCGAATATCCACTTCATCTCAGCCTCTGCAGGTGAGAATACAAGAGCATGTCAGAAATGTGAAAAATGGATTTGTTAAACACAATGTATCACTTCATTTCAAAAATACGCATAACAGTGATCCAAAAGGGATACAATTTAAGGGCATCCAAAAGGTAGTCACAGACTGGAGAGGTGATGATTTGGTGAGGAAAATGGGTAAGGCTGAGATGAAGTGGATATTCGAATTGGACACTCTACACCCTAGAGGTCTTAATCATGATTTCGAACTTTGTCATTTTTTATAAAGTTTTTTCTTTTTCCTCTTCATCTCAGCCTCCATATGGTTCTCACTATGATGAAATATACAGCTTGTAATTTAATTTATCGGCACATTTTTCTAATAATTAAATTGATATTGTACCCCTTTAAGACAATAACACCACTTAAGATTTATATATACATTTGAGTAATAGCTAATAGAACAGGCCTGCAATCTACATTTATATTTTATTAACACCCAATTGGTTGTATATCCCTTTAAGACAGCATCGTTATTGAAAATTCACTCATGTATTCAACATCTCATATATAAGATCGAAAAGACAATTTATTTATACAGCTTAATATAGGTGGCTGTATCCCTTTAAGACAGCAATGTCACTGGAAATTTACTTATGTATTTAACCTAGACATAAGATTAAAATGACTATCTATTTACACAGCCGAATATAGGTTGCTGCTTAATATAAATGATTCATTTTATCTTCTTTCAAGCATACTCTTATTGGGCTTATTGTCTTATTGTCTTATTAACATACTTATGCAACCAAGATGTTGAATTGATCCCCTTTTCCCTTTCTTTCTATGTTTGTTATATTGTATTCCATACACTAAAGCTATGTGAATGAGCTTGAAGCTTGCCATTAACCAAAATGGCGGCTACGATCGAAACGGAAGTGACGTTGCGGCAAGGGCGATACGTCACTTCCGGAATTACGAGAACTCACAACAGCTGATCGGAATACCCCTTACCATATTTGGCCATCCGGAAGGCAGTAGGAACCAATAGAAAGGACTCTCTGGGTATTTAAACAGCAGGAAGACACGAGCAGGATACCGATTGAAAAAGCCTTTGCATAAGGCGAAACGCGTCTCGGAAGAGGACTCATTTCTACACCATAATTTTATGGGAACTTTTTTATTTATATTTTATGTAAGTGTTTTATAATAACACGTTTTTTTACATTTGAGCCTACGACCTGCATCTACTTTCCGGCCACAAAGAAGAGCAGTGCCCTCTTAAAGGCACACTATCTATCACACTGAGAGCCCAGTTTGGATTGGCTCTCTTAAAGGACTGCTATTAAGCCACTGAAGAAGCTTGGTGTTTGCTTTAAAATACCCCTGCGCCTATGATTTGAGCCTCTCTCTTTCAGGCTCTGTACCATGTGAGTGTGTTACAACATAATTCTTCTCTCTATGAATAACAAGTTCATACATACTACACTATTGTCTCCATTATATTTTTTCTCTAGATTCCCTCATATTTCATATCCCTTTTTAAAAGGGTGAGTTTATTCATTTTATTAGCGCTCCACTGGGTCTTGTCTGTTGTGACCTTCCTACTTTCATTACCCCACTATTCTGCATGTTATTGTGTTAAGGTTGGAGGTACCTTCACGTGTGTTGAGCTGCTTAGTGGAACCAGGTTCTTCACTATATTACAAATCTGAGCGCCTATAAAAGCACGGTTTATTTGTTATTGATACCGGAGAAACTGACGGAAGCCAAGCACAGAGAGATGGACACAGGTTTCTTCAGGAAGGAAGAGATTCTTTATTGGATCACCGATTGGGACTCAGAGGGACTAGCGTCACCAAAATACAGCAAGTTCTGAGCCCCGGACAATAGTGCAGGCTCCTTATATAGGCACATAACTCCTCCCATATTAAGCTCCACCCGCACATTCTCTTAACCAATCAATACAAATAAGAATTAACTTCCTGTTTGACCGCATGGCTTGTCCAGCACAATGGAGGAGGGGGAATACTACATCCTGTATTCTTGCACATGCTCCGTACACTACTGATCGTATCTTGCCTCGTGCAACCAACTGATCGATACGTCAGCATATGCACGTACACATGCCACGTGGTAATCTCGGCCTACTAAATTTATTTTTACCGAGATTCCACCACATTCCCCCCTTTGATGCCTCTTGATATTTCACAATTACTTGAGGCATCACTTAACCTTGGTTTGCATACACCGCAAGTTACCCTGAACCAGACCAGACTTATCTTATGATGTGAATCTTTTAACACTCATCTTCCTGCATTGGTTCTCCCTGATCTAAAGCCTTATACTTATAAATCGCCATGATCTGTGCAGCAGCCTTCCTCTCTGCTATATTTCCTATCAGGCTTTGCACAGACCTAACTACTAGGGGTATAAGACACGGCAGGACTAGACACAACATTAAAATTAGTAGGACTCCACCTACCACTGCCTTAAGCCCTCCAAACCACTCATACCAGCTACCAAACCAACTACTTGGATTATACCCTTTCCATACCTGAGTAGGCACATGCGCTAGTTTAACCATATGGCTAGTAAGCTCAGCTATTGCTTGCCCTTCGTCATCTATTTGAAGACAGCAATTGCTCAGGTTAAACTTCCCACATACACCTCCCTCTACTGCCAAAAGGTAATCCAAGGCTAATCTATGTTGGTAGACTGCTGTCCTCATCCTGGTGTTATGCTTCGCTAGAAGATTGAGCGCTTGTGATGTCTCATTAGTGATAATCTCAACCACCGCCTGTAATCTTATAATACGGTTGAGCATATAAATAGGGGTTCTGTAACCAAAGGTACCATCCTCAGCCCACGTGGCTGGCCCATAATAATCTATAATACGCTGGGGAGGCCATTCATTATCTTCCCAGGTGCCTATCTCTATGGGTCCCCTTTTCTTCCTATGATTCACATCATACACTTTAACACCTAAAGTCTCACCTGTTTCAATCGGTAACAAGAAGAAGGATGGTTTGAGCATACCCAACACACATGCCCCTTCCCAGTCCTGTGGCAACTCCGAATAGGCTTTCTTACCACAGATCCAGTACAAATTTGCTGGGGCTCTCCAGGTAGATGTGATGGATAAATCAAACCACACATCCTTTAAATTGGCGTATCTAGCAAACGGGTTAGATGGTTCTGAGACATTTGAAGCCGACCACCAAGTTGTATTCTTTGTATCATCATCATAAGCTTTTTGCCCTAGACAAGTTAATTCTCCTACAGAAGTATTATACATTATTCCTTTCCTTGCTATGCAAACATAACCTATGATGGAGGTCTTTAATCTCCACTCAGATTTACCTCTAACACTCATATGATAATCGGCTTGTGTAGATATTAGTTGGTCAACTGCCTCAGAACCGGACATTACCTCCTTTGCTTCCCAAGGCCATTGGTCTCCCATGTTAGTACCTCCACACACATAGCAGTTGGTAACATTAAGACTACCGGCAATACTTTCGGCTAAATCGATGAACAGGTTTTTAGCATTTTGGGGGATCTTATTATCTATACTCATCTCTTCATAAAAGGAATGGTATACTTGATGAGTTTGGGAGGATACCGTATCAGTCTCTATCCCTATAAACAATAATGTCCCAGGATCTAAACCCGTCCCGTATATCTGAAACCCAAATAAATTGCCATATTTGTCTAAGAACTTATCGGGGTTATTTATAAGTATATGGATGGGATTACATTCCATAGACCTACAATATGGGCTAGTCGGCAACTTAGTCACTATCATGTCTTTATCTACTGTCTGTCCCCAAGTCGCCCACCCCACACAAGACCAATATGGGCAAAAGTTATAGTCTTTATTTGGGCATCTAGGACTTACATATTTATTTTTACTACTGGGACAAATATATTTATCATTAGACCCATACGTCCTCTCCCATCTAAGATCCCCACATACATTCCACGGCTTTCTACCACTCGATATCGCTTTACACGCATCAAATAGCAGAACACCCGAAGAATGTACGGATTCTAACACCGTCTTATTAATTAGGGTCCCCTGAGGATCTCCATTCCTGAGAGTCAACCAAATTGTACGAGGTTGATACTCTGGACTGAAGCACTTAGGTTCTCCTACTCCTAAATGGCACACACTATAGTCTATATTTAAGTATCTACATCTCGATACATCTCCTTTACACTCGTATTGTGAATGCCAAATTAGGGTTTGGGAAATATGGTTACCTGTTCTCGTAGTCTTAATGCATACCTCACAGCTAGGAGTGTCGGTACCTCTACCTTCCTGAATATAAAAACACATATAAATAAACACTATCAAAAGCACATCTTTCGCCGTCATCCTCAGTCTTCGTCCGTGCGAAGGCGCCTCAGCTTCCAGGATGTGAGGGCTGCAGGGAATGGAGTTCTGCTCGTCTTCACAGGTGTCCCTTCGAGACTTTCCTGGCTTATATACTATGTGTTGGTAAGCGGACAGGCTTTATTATGGCCTTCTCACTCACGCACCAAATCCCTGTAACAATAAAATTTGTAATCCACACGATTCCTCGTTACTCCGACTGAGTAGTGCGTTTTAACCTGATCTTGCAGGGATTCTCTGGATCTGCTGTAACTTGCCAAGAATCGACTGCTGCTGGTTTAACCCTGGAGTGATGTATCCACGGAGTCACTTCGGCTACTTTTATCGCTGTAGGGGTAGACAAAAGAACAACATAAGGACCTCTCCACTTGGGCCCTAACGGTACATTATTCCACTCTTTAATCCACACTTGATCTCCTGGATGATAACTATGAACAGGGGGATAAATATTCACAGGTAATCTATCTTGTACCCATTTCTGTACCTCCTCCATAGTCTTACCCAACTCTACAACCTGCTGCCGGGTAATTCCTTCTCCCAACTGACTCAAATCCCCCCTTAAGTTACCAAGTACGGGAGGTGGTCGCCCATACATAATTTCAAAAGGAGAGAGGCCCATCCTTCTGGTAGGGGTACTGCGGATTCGCAATAAAGCTATGGGTAAGAGAACGTTCCACTTAAGTTGGGTTTCCTGACACATTTTAGCCAACTGGTTCTTAATAGTTCTATTCATTCTCTCTACCTTACCAGAACTCTGGGGTCTATATGCAGTATGAAGCCTCCACTTTATACCAAGCATATGAGTCAGTTGTTGTAGGCACTGATGAACAAAAGCTGGACCATTGTCCGATCCTATAGAACAGGGTAGTCCATATCGGGGTATTATTTCTCGTAGCAGGAATCTTACAACTTCTCCTGCTTTCTCTGTACGAGTAGGACATGCTTCTACCCAGCCTGAATAGATGCACACAATTACCAACAGGTAACGATGTCCACCCGATTTAGGCATCACTGTAAAGTCTATTTGTAGATCGGACATGGGGAGTCCCCCCATAAACTGGACTCCTGGTGGCTTTACTGGTCCTTGTCTTGCATTATTTTTAGCACATGTTACACATCTTCGTACAATGGCCTGAGTCAAGTTGGACAATCTTGGTATGTAGAAATGTTTTCTAAGAGATTCTTCAGTACTGTCTCTCCCAGAATGTGTCCCGTTGTGATAATTTTGGACAATTTCTACCGCTAGTGATGCTGGTATGACTATTCTTCCATCTTCTAGCTGATACCACTTGTTCTCCAAATACTTTCCTGGTTCAGTCTTTAACCACTCCTCTTCTTGAGCTGTATAAACTGGAGTCCATTGGGACAGTGGAGTTGGTATAAGAGCAGCTATATGCCCCACATACTCCTGTCTTCCTGATTCAGCAGCACGCTTAGCTGCACTATCTGCCATCCGGTTTCCCTTGGTTACATCACCATCTCCTCTCAGATGCGCTCGACAATGTATGATACCGACTTCTTTCGGCTCCCACACTGCTTCCAATAGTTGTAGGATTTCAGCTGCGTACTTGATTTCTTTTCCTTCTGAATTCAGTAGTCCTCTTTCTTTATACAAAGCTCCGTGGGCATGAGTGGTTAAAAACGCATATTTGGAGTCCGTGTAGATGTTCACTCTTAAACCTTCAGCCAATTGTAACGCTCGTGTTAGTGCTATTAATTCTGCCTTTTGTGCTGATGTTCCTTTCGCCAGTGGCCGAGCTTCTATCACCTTGTCTATTGTTGTTACTGCATATCCTGCATAGCGGATCCCTTCTTTCACATAACTACTGCCGTCGGTATAATATTGAACATCGGGGTTCTGGATGGGAAAATCACGAAGATCTGGTCTACTTGAGAATACTTCATCCATTACTTCCAAACAATCATGTTGACTTTCAGTAGGTTGTGGCAAAAGGGTAGCTGGATTTAAGGTGTTTACAGTCTCTAAATGCACTCTTGGGTTTTCACACAACATTGCTTGATACTTGGTCATACGGCTGTTACTAAACCAATGATTTCCTTTGTAATCCAACAACGTCTGTACTGCATGTGGGACTCGTACATAAAGTTCTTGACCTAGAGTGAGTTTATCGGCTTCAGCTACTAGCAGGGCGGCTGCAGCTACGGCTCTTAGACAAGGTGGAAGTCCGCTGGCCACTGCATCCAATTGCTTAGACATGTAGGCAACAGGTCTTTGCCATGATCCCAAGTACTGTGTCAATACTCCCACAGCCATTCTTCTTTGCTCGTGTACATATAAGTAGAATGGTCGTGTGTGATCAGGTAGACCTAATGCTGGGGCACTCATCAAAGCCTTCTTCACATCTTCAAATGCCGTTTGCTGTTCTTGGGTCCATAAGAAGGGGTCGTGCTCTGTACCTTTGATAGCTGCGTACAGAGGTTTTGCCAGTATCGCATAGCTGGGAATCCATATCCTACAGAAGCCTGCTGCCCCCAAGAATTCTCGCACTTGTCTTCTATTCTTGGGTATTGGTATTTGGCAGACAGCTTCTTTTATCTCTGGCCCCATAATTCTTTGACCTTCAGAGATATGGAATCCCAGATACTTGACAGTTGGCAAACACAACTGAGCCTTCTTTCTAGACACCTTGTATCCTGCCTTCCAGAGAATGTGCAGTAGATCGTGCGTTGCTTGCTGACAGATTTCTTTTGTAACTGCTGCTATCAACAAGTCATCTACATATTGTAACAAGACACACTCTCCTGGGATGGACTCGAAATCCAGTAGATCTTGACTTAGGGCTGAACCAAATAGGGTAGGTGAATTTTTAAACCCTTGGGGCAGTCTTGTCCAAGTCATTTGGCGTTTTGAGCCCGTTACAGCGTTCTCCCATTGGAAAGCGAAAATACATTGACTTTCTGCGGCAATTCGGAGGCAAAAGAAGGCATCTTTGAGATCTAAGACTGTGAAGTAAGTAGCCCCGCCCGGAATTAAAGCAAGCAGGTTATATGGATTGGGTACAACTGGATGTATACTAACAACCGCATCATTGACTGCTCTCAAGTCCTGCACAGGTCGATACTCATCTGTACCGGGCTTTTGAACAGGCAGCAATGGGGTGTTCCAGGGGGAAGTACAGAATTTTAGGATACCATACCGTATGAACTTATCCAGATAGGATTGGATGTTCTTCTTAGCCTTCTGCGGGATGTGGTATTGTCTTAGGCTCACTGGATAAACCCCAAGTTTTAGTTCAATTTTTATAGGTGGAATATTGCGGGCCAGTCCTGGTGGGTTGTTCTCTGCCCAAACTCCTGGTATATTAAATAATGTCTCATCACTCCTAGGGTTTTGGCTAGTCAACGCTGTATAAAGTCGCCACTCTTCTTCCTTTGGTACGGATAATGTCATGATACCTGAAGGTCCATTAAACTTTAAAGATGTTGTTCCATTTGGTAGGAACGTAATCTGCGCTTGTAATTTTGATAGCATATCACGTCCCAGCAATTGGACTGGACATTCAGGCATATAAAGGAATTGATGTTTTATTACGTGGCCTCCCAATGTACAGAGTCGACTTTTAAGAACCGGTTTTTCAGCACTTCTTCCAGTTGCTCCTATCACAGTAATAGTCCTTCCAGATGGAGGAGCAACTAGATTAGTCACCACTGAATGTTCAGCACCAGTGTCGATCATGAACGCACTCCTTTTCCCCCCTATTGATACATCGACCATAGGCTCCGCTCGACCAAGGGGGATGGAGCCCGGTCGGTATCAATAGTCCTCCATGACCGTGTCAGCCAATCCTACGAAGTCCCTGCCTTCTCTATCGCGGGACCTTTGCGCTGCTGGAATATACCTGTCTTCCCTAACACTTCCTCTGTTCCCATTACTCCCTCTATAACCATTACTCCCTCCGGGGCCTCCTCTACCTCTCGCTCTGCCTCTAAAGTTTACATAACCTGTCCTAGGTCTGTCTCTCTCAGACTGTTCTCTTCGCGGACACTCATTTCTCCAATGCCCTTCTTCCTTACAGTAAGCGCACTGATTTCTACTTAGAGGTTCCTCATTCCACTTACTATCGCCTCTATCTGGGCCCCGTCTATCTATGCCTGCGATCGCTACCGCTAGCATATCAGCCTTTCTACGCATCTTGCGCTCTTCCTCTTTCTTGCTTTCTGTTTCCCTATTCATATAAACCTTGTTCGCTACCTCCATTAGTTGGGTGATTGACATACCTGCAAACCCTTCTAACTTTTGTAGCTTGCGCTTAATATCTCCGTAAGCTTGGCTGACAAAGGCGGAGTTCACCATTCGGGAATTGTCTGCGTCTTCCGGATTAAAGGGGGTATACAAGCGGTATGCCTCCAATAATCGGTCATAAAAGACACTGGGCGCTTCATCGCTTTTCTGAATCACCTCAACTGTCTTCGACATGTTAATGGCTTTCTTTCCTCCGGCTTTCATGCCAGCAATTATAGCGTCTCTATAGGCTCTGAGTTGAGCCATATCAGCACCATTTACGTTCCAATCGGGATCGGTGTTGGGATAATGTGTTGCGGCCCATGCTGATGGATTGGCTTGGTTTAAAGTACGGGCTTTATCCTCTAGTGCTTTAATGGCTGCTTGATTTATTCTTGTCCTTTCCTCATTGTTAAATAAAGTCATTAATAACTGCTGGCAATCAGCCCATGTCGGGTTATGTGTCTGTACTATTGAGGTGAACAGATCAGTCATAGCTTGTGGTTTCTCAGTATACGAGGAATTGTGGGTCTTCCAGTTTAAAAGGTCGGTTGTCGTGAATGGGACGTATACAAAGACTGGGTCAGCATGTGCCATTTGGCCTGCGGCATCGATATAGGCTGGCCCAGGATTCAGACGAAGAGGCATCTGATAGTGTCTTAATTGTTGGGCACCGGTCAACTGTCGGGTCTGTATGGGGCTACGTGGAGGGGCGTCAGTCATAGGTTCCAGTCGGGGAGAAGTAGGGTATGGGGATGTGGGAGCTTGGTTTTGGGAAAAGGTTGTAAATAGAACACTTCGAGTCGAGCTAGATGAAGCTTGACCGGAAGTCTGAAGTGGCGCCAAATCAGGATATTCGTTTTTAATGGGGGTTGGTTCTGATTCCGGAAGGGGAGATTTAGTACGAGGGGGGGTGGATCCTGTACTGGAGGAGGAAGCGGAAGTGGATGGGGGTAATGAGGGGAGGGCTGCAGGACTTCCTGCGTTTGCGTCACTTCCTCTTAACGGAAAGTAAGGGGGCGGCAAAGGGATCTCGGACTCAGGGGGCGTGTCCAAAATGGGCCTAACACCAGTCCTAGTGGACGAACAAGTCCTAGCTACCATGAGGCGACACTGCTCCTCGTGGCATGTCCGGAGCCATTTTGGCGAGTCATTTAAGGCCTGTCTCCAACAATCAACATAAGGAAACTGGCCGTAAAGTTCAGGCCTACCTGATACAGCCACGTGTAAGCGCTGTACCAGAGTTGGATCCAAACTGCCACGTGGCGGCCATGCCGCAACCAAAGTAGGCCACTCCCTAGTACACAAAGTGACCAAACGTACAGGAGACATTTTAACCCCAAAATCACAAGTTTTGAATCCCTTTTTAAAATTCTTCACCATACAACCTAAGGGATCCGGGATCGTTGACTGCGACGCACCCATACTTAACAATGGAACGTCGTCGACAACGAATACTATACACGCGTACTATTCAACAGTCACACCCGTTTCCTCTTGCAACAGCACCACGTAGTACGGTTACCAAGTGAAACGTACACAATAACAATAAACACTCAGGGAATTCCCGTACACACACAGCTGTTACACCAGTCACTAGATAATCAATATTATGCCCTTTGGCGTAACTATACAGTCACCCACGCTATAATTCTCTATATACGAATTACCCGTCTATAACACACCCCAGTAACATCGTCTTTTACAAATAGCGGTTACAGTACGGTTAGCATAGGTCAAAGCACAAGTTAAGGTCACAATACAATTATTAGTGGTTATGGTGTTAAACATGCAATGGACGACAATGATTAGTACTTATATACAGTGTCAGTAAATATACAGGGTTATGGTACCGTGCACTATAATACAGCAACACACTATTAACACTCTCGCTAGACGGCTGAGCTCGCGCTATCTAACAAGATATACACTTTACTAAACAATCGTTAACACATTTACAATTCCCAACTAAACTATTGGCCAGTACCTTGAATGGACTACCTAAAAACAATCTACATACGTTTTGGTTAGCCACACTGCCCAATCACCACATATATAGCGAGCTAGAGGACCGAATTTACACAGACGCCTCTTAGTCGCACTATCAAAAGTCTAGTGGGTTCCAAATTTACACGCCTTCCCACTTAGCCCAGATAGGATGAGAACTAGCGAACCGAATTTACACAGACGCCGCTTAGTCTCCCGGTCCCTCCGACCTAGCGAACAAAATGTACACCCTAGAACGCTAGTCTAGACAAGACACCGGTGTCCGGCTAGGGCTATTTACACCAGAGCCCCGTCTGACTAACAGAATCAAACGGTCTGACTAAAGAGCGTTCGATCGAGCGGTGCGCCTTCGCTCCTTCCCTCCGACAGAGGGGGCAGATACACAGATTCAAAAACCCCTTTGGGCCTACCGCACAATCGGTATACCCCTAGTGGGTCCTGCCGTCTAAAACAGCAGTCGTCTTACCTCCTCGTTCCTGAACCTGAGTTCACACTCATCGACGGGGACACCCCAGCACTTCTCACGTAGAGGCCGATGATCTCCTGGACAACAGACCAGTGGCGCCGAGACGAAGGGAGGTCCACGCAGAAGTTCAGGGGTGCAGCCGTAGAGAACGTGGGCAAAGATAGACCGTCTCACGCCTCTGCCTCTCAGCTACCGTTGAACGATGAGCTTCCCGGCCAATGCACCAAATGATACCGGAGAAACTGACGGAAGCCAAGCACAGAGAGATGGACACAGGTTTCTTCAGGAAGGAAGAGATTCTTTATTGGATCACCGATCGGGACTCAGAGGGACTAGCGTCACCAAAATACAGCAAGTTCTGAGCCCCGGACAATAGTGCAGGCTCCTTATATAGGCACATAACTCCTCCCATATTAAGCTCCACCCGCACATTCTCTTAACCAATCAATACAAATAAGAATTAACTTCCTGTTTGACCGCATGGCTTGTCCAGCACAATGGAGGAGGGGGAATACTACATCCTGTATTCTTGCACATGCTCCGTACACTACTGATCGTATCTTGCCTCGTGCAACCAACTGATCGATACGTCAGCATATGCACGTACACATGCCACGTGGTAATCTCGGCCTACTAAATTTATTTTTACCGAGATTCCACCACATTATTACAATTACTAACAAACCTGAAGCCATAGCACAAGCATTTGTCCAATACTACACCAATCTATACAACCACTCCTCCACACTAGCGTTGAAGACTTCTTACTTGAATGGGAATATCAAATCTTTCTTGGCTCCTTTACACCTACCCACACTGTTATGTAATTCTAGGGAGCAATTATCAGCAGACATATAGGTAGAGGGACTCAAATCCGCTCTCCAAACTTCAAAGCACGGGACCGAATGACTTTCCAGCATTGTGCTACCAAATGTTTAGTGAACATTTGCTCCCACACCTCTGCAGAGTCTTTAAAGGAGCACTATAGGGCCAGGAACACAAACATGTATTCCTGACCCTATAGGGTTAAAACACCCATCTAGCCACCCTGAACCCCTCATGCCTCCCTAAATATAGAAATATTACTTGTATTCAAGTCTGAAGCTGCTTGCTTTGTCACCGTTTCCTTTAGACCTACCCACACTGTCTGCTGACATCATCAGAAGTAGTAGCCTGATCCAATCACAATGCTTCACCATAGGATTGGCTCAGACTGTCAAGGAGGCAGATCAGGGGCAGAGCCAGCACAATTCAAACACAGCCGTGGCCAATCAGCATCTCCTCATAGAAATGAATTGGACCAATGAATCTCTATGAGGAAAGTTCAGTGTCTGCATGCAGAGGGAGGAGACACTGAATGTTTGGATGCAACATTCCTGGATCCAGGAAGGATCTCTAACAGCTATCTGAGGAGTGGCCAGTGAAGTTATCACTAGACTGTAATGTAAACACTGCATTTTCTCTGAAAAGACCGTGTTTACAGGAAAAAGCCTGAAGGGAGCTATTCTACTCACCAGAACAAATTCAATAAGCTGTAGTTGTTCTGGTGACTATAGTGTCCCTTTAACTCCCTTCTACAAGGCCGACCCCTTCCCCACTGATGGGCTCAGCGAACGTATGCCTACTTCCCAAACCAAGGAAAGATCACCTGGACCCAGGACACTATCGACCGGTTTCCCTACTCATATTAAACTCTTCACAAAGACATTGGAAAACAGATCCTAAACCTAGAGCACTTAATACACCCGACAGGCGGCGGACAACACCAGACGAGCCATAGACGTCACTTGCCAGCAGCTCTACTCTCTCTGGACGACAAGAAGGCATTTGACCAACTATTATGGCCATTCTCAGATTGCGTTTTTGGCACACCGGGTTTTCCCACCTCATTTTCTTAAAGGGACACTGTAGTCACCTGAACAACTTTAGCTTAATGAAGCAGTTTTGGTGTATATAACATGACCCTGCAGCCTCACTGCTCAATGCCATTTAGGAGTTAAATCCCTTTGTTTATGAACCCTAGTCACACCTCCCTGCATGTGATTTGCACAGCCTTCCATAAACACTTCCTGTAAAGAGAGCCCTATTTAGGCTTTCTTTATTGCAAGTTCTGTTTAATTAAGATTTTCTTATCCCCTGCTATAATAGCTTGCTAGACCCTGCAAGAGCCTCCTGTATGTGATTTAAAGTTCAATTTAGAGATTGATATACAATTATTTAAGGTAAATTACATCTGTTTGAAAGTGAAACCAGTTTTTTTTTTCATGCAGGCTCTGTCAATCATAGCCAGGGGAGGTGTGGCTAGGGCTGCATAAACAGAAACAAAGTGATTTAACTCCTAAATGACAGTGAATTGAGCAGTGAAATTGCAGGGGAATGATATATACACGGAAACTGCTTTATTTAGCTAAAGTAATTTAGGTGACTATAGTGTTCCTTTAATGTCCTGACTTCCATGTACACTGTACCTACCGGTAACCTCCTACTCAAACAGAAAGTCTCTTAAAGAGAGACTTCTGTGGTGTGTGAAGGGATCCAATTATGGGTTAACCCTGTCATTACATATAAATTAGTAGAATAATGTCCAAATGACCTAGAGTCAGAAGGACACAGGACGGATATTTTCATTCAAGACTTTTTATATGCTGTATTAGTTTGGTAGATAAAACTACTGTGATAAAGTGAAGGCAGATAGGCCTATAACATTTAACCCCAGGGGGAGTATGTGTTGTAGGCAACACAAACCAAAGTTTAGTTATGGGCCTCTCGGGTGGAGCATTTGGAGAGCAGGGTGGGCCAATGCTCCACTCCGCAGTTTACATACAACTGGGAGAAATAAGTTCCAGGCCAGAGTTTTGATCTGTCTCCAACCCACTGCTCAGCTGCAGATAATCAGCTGCAGCAGTGGGAATAAACCCCTCCCTGTTAGGCAGGTAAAGAGGGATTGCTGGCTTCCTCCCTGGAAGCAGGTAGGAGAGACGCTGTTCTCTCGTGTGAGAGAGTCAAGGAGACTGAGCACTGGGTGTGCAGAAGGAAAGCAGTTAAGGCTGGCTTGGAGCACTGGGAGTGCAGAAGGAAGCAGTCAAGGCTGGCTTGGAGCACTGGGAGTGCAGAAAGGAAAGCAGCAGGCTAGCTGAGAGGAAAGGAGAGATAATTTTGTTTCTTTCTAGAAGGAATGGAAGCCACATGCTAACTCAGTGTGGAGTGCAGAGATCTGACAAAGGCACTAGGTTGGTAAAACCAATTATTGTTCTGTTATAGTTTAAACCCTTGAGAGATAGGGAACTTGATGTTAGTAAGTGCTCAGACTGAGCTAGGTTTTTGTTTATAGGGATTTGTTACTGTTTTTTCATTTGCTGCATTATCTGTGGTGGAGTTTAACAATAAAGTGCCTGGAATTAAGTTGCCTTAAAAGACTGTGCATGTTTGTGCCCAAGAGGACCGTGCTACCTGCAGACAAGGATCATACTACCGAACAGCGACCACCCCCCTGGCTCATTATTTACAAAGGAAACTGATGATTGAGAGCTCTCTCTGGGTGGCTGCCGTTCGAACAGCAAGTGGAAGAGAAAACGGTGGCCATTTGTTTGCACGAAAGGAGGCAACGGGACTTGGTCGTCAAGTGTCTGGAACTAAAATTGGACACTCAACTTCCAGAACAACGATAAAAACAAACGAACGCCTGCTTCCTTTTCACAAACGTCTAGGCTCATGTTTGGGTAACCATCTACTGGCTGGGGAGAAACTACTTGGATGCTACATTCGTCCAGAACTATTCGTATCTACACCCTGTTCCAAATTATTATGCAAATTCTATTTAAGTGTCACAAAGATTAAATATTTAGTTTTTCAGTTGAACTCATGGATGGCATTATGTCTCAGAGGTCTTTTGATCACTGAAAACAATCTCGGACACCTGTGATAATTAAATTGCCAGGTTAGGCCCAATTTAAGAAAAAACAACTAAAGGAGGGTGTTCCACATTATTAAGCAGAGCACCATTTTCATGCAATATGGGGAAGAAAAAGGATCTCTCTGCTGCCGAAAAAAGTGAAATAGTTCAATGCCTTGGACGAGGTATGAAAACATTAGATATTCCACGAAAACTTAAGCGTGATCATCGCACTATTAAGAGATTTGTGGCTGATTCAGAGCGCAGACTGTTTTTTTGCAGATAAAGGCACATTGAGGAAGATTTCTGCCAGATCCATGCATCAGATCAAGAGAGCAGCTGCTAAAATACCATTACATAGCAGCAAACAGATATTTGAAGCTGCTGGTGCCTCTGGAGTCCCACAGACATCAAGGTGTAGAGCCTTGCAACTGTGCATAAACCTTCTATTCGGCCACCACTAACCAATGCTCACAAGCAGAAACGGCTGAAAAATACATGAAGACTAATTTTCAAACAGTCCGGTTCACTGATGAGTGCCGTGCAACCCTGGATGGTCCAGATGGATGGAATAGTGGATGGTTGGTGGACGGCCACCCTGTTCCAACAAGGCTGCGACGTCAGCAAGGCTGGGTATTGAGATATTCATCTTTCTCATCAATGTTGTTAACGTATACTGTGTGTTATAGGAACATTTTGTTTTGGGTCTTTTTTTTTTCATGGGGGAAGGGACTGTATGTAATTTTAAATATATTTAAAAATGTGTTCTTTTCTTTGCAATATTCAGCAAGGAGCTCGGCTGAGCATTCAGGATTTTGATTGTCTCTGCGTGCTGGGAAGAGGAGCATTTGGAAAGGTGGGTTTTGGGGTGAATTCCACTTTCAATATAAAAGGTGTCTAGATAAAGGCTAGGTAACAATATATATATATATATATATATATATATACATATATTTTACATTTCAGGTTCTGCTTGTTCAGTACAAGCGTACAAAGATCAAGTTTGCTTTAAAAGCCCAGTAAAAACAAGACATAACTGGAACTAAAAGAGTACCAAGGTCAGTAAATGGAGAGTACTTAAAATCCTAATTTGTTGATTAGTTTTTTGGATGGCGATACTATTTGTCAGTTTTTATTTGTGCCCAAGAGTTGCCTTTAATAAAGTGATTAATTGGGGGCAAGGCCTGAGACTCATGGCAGCTGGTTGCCATTTAAAAGAAGAACAACTACCATAACAAGAGGGCATAGTCTTAAAGTAGAGGGACAAAGGTTTAAAAATAATACCAGGAAGTATTACTTTACTGAGAGGGTAGTGGATGCATGGAGGTGAGGTGGGTGGGATAGGCATGAAAGTATTTAGAAAAATTGGGCAGACTAGATGGGCTGAATGGTTCTTAACTGCCGTCACATTCTATGTTTCTATTTGCATCTTGACAGAGCTACTCACATAGCTCCTATTTAAGCTTATTCTTGAGGCAATCTGCATAAACAATCAACACATTCAGTGCCCTACCAGCTGCTAACACTGAATGGAACAATCCGGCCTGGGCAGGAGACGCGGCCAATCTTCTGTCCTGTGAAGCACAATCTACAGTGTCCCCCCTGAGCCGGTGGGGGTTATCCCGGTCCCACTGCGCTACCCGTCACCTATCTGAAATCGTACAGCAGTGTATTGGAACGCAACTCTGAACGCAGGATGGTGGAGGTACTCTCCCATCAGGGGCATGCTGTAAATATAACAGAGCAGCCCTGGAGTGACCCCGTTGAGCACTCTATGAGAAGATTGGAAGCTATCTTTAACGACTTCTGGCCTAAGCTAACAGCCCGAGAACTACAGTCCCGGTTGAATTCCCGATCACGAGATCAGCGGCGACAGATGCGAGATGGTGGCAGGACCCCTGTGGGCATTATTAATCGCAAGCAACTGCTCCTCGTTTCCACGATCCTCCTGGGCTTAAGGTCACTAAGGGCTTACTCACCTTGCATCAACCACACCAGCAATCAGCAACAAACCATACCACTCCTCCGCTGTCCCTTAGATGGGAAGGACTTCGACTTTGTCAGTTCTCAAGACTGTGGATCAATGATGCAGGCCTACACAAAAGCCTGGGGCTATGGAGGTGCCTCACCCTTCTATTACAGCTATTCTTCATATCCAGAGACTGGGAATTGGCTGAACATGGGACAGACTACAGCATATAGCCATTACACCTCCTGTTCCATGAAGGACTCCAACTCCCATTCTGCGTTCAGTGGTTCAGTCAAAAAGTGTTATCATTGACTTTACTTTAGTATTAAATTTTTTTTTCTTTTTTCTTTTGTATAATTTATGTTGCGTAGATGAGACACTCTGGTAGAGCTTTTAGATGCAGTGGTACTCCTCTGGGTAATGGCTTAGCATGTGATTTGGCATTCTTACCCTATGTTACTTCATCAGTTGTCACCTTGTCTGCAAAAGCTACTCGTTAGCAAGCCTCTATCTTAATATATACCCAGACATGACTCTAGCTTGTTATTACTATATTCTAAAAATGTGCGTTTACTCTACATGCCATGCTGACGCTTTATACAATTTCTTATTACTAGGCTTGTAAATGTTGTAGTGGCACTACAAGTAAGAATGTTATTATTTGCACAGCAATAAAAAACTAAATTAAAATAAAAGGTGATTAATTCAATTATTCCCTTTTTATTTCCAAGACTTATATGTGATAAGGAAATCCTACAGACTGTGAGCGAAGTACAACATCCTTACCTTGTTAACATGTTGGCAAGTTTCCAGACTCAGGATCATTTTTGTTTTTTAATGGAGTATGCCGCTGGTGGGGACTTAATGACCAATATTAGGAACAACAACTTTCAGCCATTTTCCACAACCAGAGCTGTGTAAGTAACAATAGTTTTGGGATTATGGAAACGGATTGTCGCGGTTTGGTTGGTAAAGGGTGCTGACTGCAGCAGCATTTACAGCAAGTGGGAAATTAATACCCATATAAATACAAAGCAATGAGGAAAGATAACAAGTATGTTAGCTACACGAAAACAAGTGGGTAACACAAATGCAAAACAAGAGAAAAGGGACTGACCCGTCGGATATATACAGGTTCAACTTTCAACCCATGTCACAAAAAATAGTCGCTGACCTGAACAAATGGTCATACCCGCACATCTCCTGGCATGGTCGTATTGCAGTTCTGAAAATGAACATACTCCCGAGACTCCTCTACCTAATGCAGACCATCCCAATTGCTCTGCCAACAACCTTCTTTTCTCCCCTGAAATCGGCAGTTATCCGTTATGTGTGGCGAGGCGCAAGATCCAGGCTGCGGTATGACATACTTACCCGACCCAGACAGCGAGGAGGCCTAGCGCTGCCGGACTTCAAGAAGTACTACCAAGCCACAGTACTACAACGTATCCTGGACTGGCATGCGAAAGCACCTTGGAAACAATGGGTGGAGCTGGACAGGGGCCTTATAGGCCCTACGATCGAGGCTAAGATCTGGGGAGGCGATGGGCATACTGTCTCACAACACCGAGAGGAAGGGACAGTTCTACAGACGATCCAGGGATGGAGGACCATGAGAGGCCAAACTCACATCTCTCCCATTCCTAGCCCGATGACCCCTTTGACAGATAACAAGTCGGTGGGAGGAGGGCTCCCACCCGGCGCATGGCCTGTCACAACCACTGGGACATATATCCCAATATACAGAGTATTGGGAGCCGGGAAGCTTCGCACTCTAGACTCGCTGCTGGACGGTGAACCTCAGACCCCCATCATCGTCTTGAGGTACATACAACTGACACACTACTACAATGCCATGCCCCACAAGGATCGCTTACACCGGAATCTATCTTGGTTCGAGAATCTTTGCTACGAGGGCGACCCCCTGGACCACGCAATCTCGGTACTTTACCAGAACCTTATTACGGCCGACATACCCACCACCGGTACATTCCAACGACAATGGGAAGAACAACTGGGAATGACCTTCTCAGCCCCTCAATGGGATAAGGCACTCATCTGGCAACAGAAGAGCTCTATGAGCTCGCATTATCAAGAGGTAAATTATAAGTTGATCTCATCGTGGTACAGAACACCGACAAGACTGCACCAGATCTTCCCATCCATCTCTCCTACCTGTTGGCGCTGCAATATGGACAGGGGCACTATGGCCCACATCTGGTGGTCGTGTAGAGACATCACCGCATACTGGATAATGATAAGAGATGAGATAACGTCTATCCTGGGGGACATAGTAGACTGGACTGCAGGACTAGCGTTACTCCATATCTCGACGCAACCAATCCCGGTATATAAGAAATCGATACTCCGGCACCTCCTGAACGCAGCTAAAGCTTCCATACCGGTCCACTGGAAGACAACCAAGATACCCACTAAGGAGGAATGGATACAACGAGTCGAGGATATACAGGCAGCTGAAGCGGCATATGCCTCCCTGACGGACCGTGGAACTAAACACGCAGAGATGTGGTTCCCGTGGTTCCAATATATATCGGGATACCGGCGAGACAATGGTACTGCCGGGGCAGTGGAGGGAACGTCTGCAGGGATGGGTCCCACGTAATGGACCGCGACCAACCCTAACCCTCCCCCCCCCTCTACCCCGCCTTCTCGCCTAGCCCACTTTCCAATAGCAACTTAGTATAACATGCCTGTGAGGTGCTAGTATAGGGGAACTTGGGAGCGGAGAGGACGGTGGTGGAACACCTGCACAACATTGCACACTACCAGTTCCTAACTCATAGCATACGAGGCATTGTGCCACTACTACCTGCCCCCAACGCTAATCACTAAAGTCTCAAGTTACACACTGACCGCTACACTACATACCGTAACTTACAGAACTACCGTGACCGACCATGGTCCCTGCACCTCCCTCCCCCCCCCCCCCTCCTCATCCACCCCCCCCCCCCCCCCCCGTTCTCCCTAATAACCCAAGCACTGGCAATGTTGCTTATAATCTCGAATTACCTGCACCATAGCATAAAGAACATAACCTTCTCCACCACGACCTTAATATTACTCACCGCGCAATTACGCAGTAGATAGGAAGGAGATGATCACCTACTTAACACGCACTATACCCCATTAATCCGCACATGACCTCAGACTAGGGGGACTAGGTTACAGTGGAATGATACGTCGACGAACTTATACCTCAAAATGCGACTGATCACATCCACGACCCATGCACCACTACACTCGAGCACTGACAGACCCGAGACTGAAACGCTTTGGGAGAGGACTCTGATTACTGACCTTAGACGGAAGGGTTACACCTGCTTTCTACCGACAGGCCAGGGGTAATGGCATTCACTGCTGCCCCGTGGGGTGGTCTTGTTGAGATCAGCGAGACCTAGGATAAGGCCAATTTCACAAACCCAATTGCTATAGCTCGGCCTAGTGGGTAATGGCGGGTAAAATGTCATGGATACCTGATCTATCCTAATTGTTAAATATAGAACACCAAGTGGATCCTCCTATGCTATGTCCTACACTTGAACGATGGAATTATTCTTAACTGCACTAGCAGGTATAAACAGACTGCGATTTAATGCTGACCATGTGCCATACCCTTACCTTTGAACTCCCGATTTTGCTATTCATTGTGATATAATTACCTACAAATTTTTCTTACATGCATGAAGATAAACAATGACGAGAACACAAAAAAAAAAAAGGCAAAGACCAATCACACATGTGGATTGTTAAGTTGTTATAGTGGTATTAGCAAACTCATTGTTCAGATGTACCGTTGATTTGTTCATGTTAAATTTAAACATATTGATACTGTCGGTACAACATAAGTCATGTTACACTGATGTCTTTACCACAATAAAGATTTACAAAAAAAAAAACAAAAACAAGAGAAAAGGGAAATTTAATATGAGGAAACTGGAGGCCTCTGGGTCTCTGACCTTCTGGACACAGGATCTCCAGGAGCAGGGAGCAACTCCAGAACAAATCCAATGAACTGACACAGAAAGGGCTAGGCTACACTAAATAGGGAGAACATCATCCTAAGGAAAGGCTTTCTGGGGACAGAGTCAGATCTCTTCAGTCTGGGGACAGCAGCCTGCAACAGCACCACAGAAAGGTGTTGGCAGTATGAGGTACTGCACCAGACTGCAGAGATCAGAAAGCCAGGCAATATTTATGGACTCGTGACACCCAGGGCCGGACTGGCCCACCGGGATACCGGGAAATTTCCCGGTGGGCCGCGGCACCTGGGGGGCTGGAGATAGAGAGGGAGTCCTGCTGCACAAGAATATCGCGGCCGCCGGCCGCATGTCGGTGCGCCGGGTGGCCGGTCCGGCGGCGGCACACTATGAGGTGATTACTCACCTTGCGGCCGGCGGCCCCATCTCCTGTGCTGTACTGCTGTCAGTATCAGTGAGTGTGCCGGACGGCCGCCTTACCGGTCCGGCGGCACACTCACTGATACTGACAGCCGTACAGCTATCAGTACAGGAGGACTGAGGGAGGGGGTGGAGCTAACTACCAAGCTCCCTTGCGGTTCCCATAATTCCCAGCATCTACACATCACAGAGTAGGGATTACTCTATGATGTGGCTGTGCTGGGAATTATGGGAACCGTGAGGGAGCTTGGTAGTTAGCTCCGCCCCCTCCCTCAGTCCTCCTGTAAAAAGGTCAGAAGGGGAAGGGGGGGACAAATAGAGAGGGGGGGGGCAAATAGAGGGGAATGGGGGCACAAATAGAGGGGAATGGGGGGGGACAAAGAGGGGACAGGGGGAGGCAAATAGAGGGGAAGGGGGAGAGACAAATAGAGGGGAAGGGGGAGAGACAAATAGAGGGGAAGGGGGAGAGACAAATAGAGGGGAAGGGGGAGAGACAAATAGAGGGGAGGGGGGAGACAAATAGAGGGGAAGGGGGAGACAAATAGAGGGGAAGGGGGAGACAAATAGAGGGGAAGGGGGAGACAAATAGAGGGGAGGGGGGGAGACAAATAGAGGGGAAGGGGGAGACAAATAGAGGGGAAGGGGGAGACAAATAGAGGGGAAGGGGGAGACAAATAGAGGGGAAGGGGGAGACAAATAGAGGGGAAGGGGGAGACAAATAGAGGGGGAGACAAATAGAGGGGAAGGGGGAGACAAATAGAGGGGAAGGGGGGGCAAATAGAGGGGAAGGGGGGGCAAATAGAGGGGAAGGGGGAGGCAAATAGAGGGGAAGGGGGAGGCAAATAGAGGGGATGGGGGGAGACAAATAGAGGGGATGGGGGAGGCAAATAGAGGGGAAGGGGGAGGCAAATAGAGGGGAAGGGGGGAGGCAAATAGAGGGGATGGGGGGAGACAAATAGAGGGGATGGGGGGAGCAAATAAAGGGGAAGGGGGGAGACAAATAGAGGGGATGGGGGGAGACAAATAGAGGGGATGGGGGGAGACAAATAGAGGGGAAGGGGGGGCAAATAAAGAGGAAGGGGGGCAAATAATAGAGGGGAAGGAGGAGGACAAATAGAGGGGAAGAGGGGGCAAATAGAGGGGAAGGGCGGGAGACAAATAGAGGGGAAGGGGAGAGACAAATAGAGGGGTAATAGAAACACAGGGGGAGGGGGGACACAGAGACTGAGGGGTAATAGAAAGACACCAGGTTGGGGAACGACGACAAAGATACAGAGGGGTAATAGAGAGACAGGGGATGGGCGGGGGACAAAGAGGGGTAATAGAGACAGAGGGGTAATAGAGAGACATAGGGGTTGGGGGGACAAAGAGAGGGGTATTAGAGAGACACAGGAGAAGGGGGGACACAGAGACAGATGGGGTAATAGAGAGACACAGGGGATGGGGGTACAAAGAGACAGATGGGTAAGAGAGAGACACATGGAGGAGATGGGAAAGAGAGACACAGGGAGGAGATGGGGAAGAGAGACACACTGAAGGTTTGTTGGGGGGGACAAAGAGACATACAGTAGGGAAGGGGAACAAAGTGACACAAGATTTGTGGGAGGCAACGCTGGGTTGGGGAAAAAGAGACAGAGAGTGGCTGGGAGAAGAGAAAGAGGCACACAGAGTCTGGAGTTAGAAAGAGACACACAGATGAGATTTGGAAGGGGAGAAAGAGACAAAGTGGCTGGGGCTAAGAACAACACAAAGGGGGCTGGGGGAAAGAGAAATACAGAGACTGGAGAAGGGTAAAAATAAACACACAGGGACTGGGATGAAGTAAAAGATGCACAAGGGTTGCTGTAAGAGGAAAAAAAGGAGACAATTGGAGACAAGATACACTAAACAAGGTAAAGGTAATAGACGTAAATTGATGTGATCCTGACAGTAATACACACACACACACACACATATATATATATATATATATATATATATATATATATATGCATGTATATTGATGTGTGTATTAGTAACATATAATTAAGCCTGTAATATTTACACATATAGTAATATACATTTATATATGCATAATACACACATAAATGTCATATATGTGTGTAATGAGCACGTATTGGCCCTGTCTTGTTGCTAGTTGCATACTCATGCACAATAACATATTCAAAGTGAAGAGCGCACCTATAGAACTTCAAAATTAACCAGATCACTTCATTTTTTTAGTTGTGCAACTGCAGACATTCAGCATTTCAGTACCATTACTAAAATGTCCTTAATAGGCCAAAGTAGTTGTACTGAAACATTGATTACATGCAAATGTACGTCTACTTAAAATAAAGGCGCTCTTTTGTTTATTTTGAAGCCCTATATGCGTTGCTTCGTTGGAGTAAGAGTTTTCAATTTTAAGTTATTTTTTCACCCTTATATAACAGCACACTATGGTGGAGCGACGCATTATTGGGCTGGTATAGAATTTTTTTCCAGGGCTGATTTTAGTTCCCAGTCCGACCCTGGTGACACAAAGCTAGACATCCCAACCAAATGTAATAAAGGGACACTATATTCACCAGAACAACTGCAGCTTATTGTATCTGTTCTGGTGAGTAGAATCATTCCCTTCAGGCTTTTTGCAGTAAACACTTTTTTTTTTTAGAGAAAATGCAGTGTTTACATTACAGCCTAGTGAAAACTCCTCTTGCCACTCCTCAGATGGCTGCTGGAAGTGCTTCCTGGGAAAGTGCTGCACAGTGTACAGCGCTGCCATTCAGTGTCTCCACCCTCTGCATGGAGACAATGAACTTTCCTCATAGAGATACATTGATTAATGCATCTCTATGAGGAGATGCTGATTAACCAGAGCTGTGATTGGCTTGTCTGGCTCTGCCCCTGATCTGCCTCCTTGACAGCCTCAGCCAATCCTATGGGAAAACATTATGATGGGCTCACAGAATAATTTCTGATGTCGTCAGCCAAGCAGGCAGATCAGGGACAGAGGCAGCTGCATACTTGAGTACAAGTGGAATCAAACTTTTCAATGGTACAAAAACTTAATTGCATTCCCTAAAATAAAACTAACTTATTCTCTTTTCTACAGGTTTTATGCCGCCTGTTGTGTGTTGGGCTGAAATTCTTGCATCAAAACGATATTGTTCACAGGTAAGTGTACAGGAAAAAATAAATTTGAACATCATACACAGTGTCCCCATAAATATAATCACACAGTAATGGTAATCACACAGTAGTTCGTGTAGGTGTGATTTATAGGCCCCCAGGACAAATTGAAGAGTTAGATAATCTACTAGTTGAAGAAATAGCTAAAATGACAATGAAGGGGGAAGTTATCACCATGGGTGACTTTAATCTTCCTGATGTGAATTGGAAAACAAAAATAGCTACTTGTGCCAGAAGCACACATATTCTAAACTCCCTACTGGGATTGTCTCTAAAACAAGTCGTTGAGGAGCCAACTCGTAAAGAGGCCATACTAGATTTAGTGTTAACAAATGGAGATTTGGTGTCAGATATTACTGTAGGTGAACGTTTAGGATCCAGTGATCATCAGTCAGTGTGGTTTAATATAAGAACAGTGACTGAGTCACACCACACAAAAACAAAAGTTTTAGACTTTAGAAAAACAGACTTTTCTAAAATTAGAATATGTGTAAAGGAGTCATTATCAGACTGGAGCAATTTAAATGGAGTCCAAAATAAATGGGATTATTTAAAAGCTGCACTACTGAAGGCAACAGAAAATTGCATTAGGCTTGTCAGTAAAAGCAAAAAATTCAAGAAACCACTGTGGTACTCCGCAGATGTGGCCAAAATAGTAAAAAACAAAAAGTTAGCATTTAGTAATTATAAAAAAAACCCAGAGTGAGGAAGACAGAATGACCTATAAGATTAGGCAGAAAGAGGCTAAGCAAGTTATAAGAGCTTCCAAATCACACACACAAGAGAAAATAGCACAGTCAGTAAAAAAGGGGGACAAAACTTTTTTTAGATACATAAATGAGAAAAGAAAAGTAAAACAAGGATTAGTTAGATTAAAAACAAAAGAAGGAAGGTATGTAGATGAGGATAAAGGTCTAGCTGACTGCCTCAATGAATATTTTTGTTTGGTATTTACAGCTGAAAATGAAGGAAAGGGACCTCTGTTAAAAAAAAGGATAAATGAGTAATTTATTACACGTGAGTTTACAGAGGAAGAGGTTCTATTTCAACTGTCAAAAGTAAAGACAAATAAGTCAATGGGACCTGATGGAATACACCCAAAGCTATTAAAAGAGCTTAGTGGTGTACTAGCAAAACCATTAACAGATTTATTTAACCAATCATTGTTAACAGGAGTAGTCCCAGAAGATTGGAAGTTAGCGAATGTTGTGCCCATTCACAAGAAAGGTAATAGGGAGGAGTCGGGCAACTATAGGCCAGTAAGCCTTACTTCAGTAGTGGGGAAAGTGATGGAAACCATGTTAAAGGATAGGATTGTTGAACATCTAAAAACACATGGATTTCAAGATCGGAGACAACATGGGTTTACTTCAGGGAGATCATGCCAAACTAATCTTATTGATTTTTTTGATTGGGTAACTAAAATTATAGATCAGGGTGGTGCAGTAGACCTTGCTTACCTAGATTTCAGTAAGGCTTTTGACACTGTTGCACATAGAAGGCTTATCAATAAACTGCAATCTTTGAGTTTGGATTCCAATATTGTTGAATGGGTAAGGCAGTGGCTGAGTGACAGGCAACAGAGGGTTGTAGTCAATGGAGTATATTCGAAGCTTGGGCTTGTCACCAGTGGGGTACCTCAGGGATCTGTACTTGGACCCATTCTCTTTAATATTTTTATTAGTGATATTGCAGAAGGTCTTGATGGTAAGGTGTGTCTTTTTGCGGATGATACTAAGATATGTAACAGGGTTGATGTTCCAGGAGGGATAAGCCAAATGGCAAATTATTTAGGTAAACTAGAAAAATGGTCAGAGTTGTGGCAACTGGCATTTAATGTGGATAAGTGCAAGATAATGCATCTTGGACGTAAAAACCCAAGGGCAGAGTACAGAATATTTGATAGAGTCCTAACCTCAACATCTGAGGAAAGGGATTTAGGGGTGATTATTTCTGAGGACTTAAAGGTAGGCAGACAATGTAATAGAGCAGCAGGAAATGCTAGCAGAATGCTTGGTTGTATAGGGAGAGGTATTAGCAGTAGAAAGAGGGAAGTGCTCATGCCATTGTACAGAACACTGGTGAGACCTCACTTGGAGTACTGTACACAGTACTGGAGACCATATCTTCAGAAGGATATTGATACCTTAGAGAGAGTTCAAAGAAGGGCTACTAAACTGGTTCATGGATTGCAGGATAAAACTTACCAGGAAAGGTTAAAGGATCTTAACATGTATAGCTTGGTGGAAAGACGAGACAGGGGGGATATGATAGAAACTTTTAAATACATAAAGGGAATCAACACAGTAAAGGAGGAGACTATATTTAAAAGAAGAAAAACTACCACAACCAGAGGACATAGTCTAAAATTAGAAGGACAAAGGTTTAAAAATAATATCAGGAAGTATTACTTTACTGAGAGGGTAGTGGATGCATGGAATAGCCTTCCAGCTGAAGTGGTAGAGGTTAACACAGTAAAGGAGTTTAAGCATGCGTGGGATAGGCATAAGGCTATCCTAACTATAAGATAAGGCCAGGGACTAATGAAAGTATTTAGAAAACTGGGCAGACTAGATGGGCCGAATGGTTCTTATCTGCCGTCACATTCTATGTTTCTATGTTTCTATATTATCTGTTATTTACTGTATTGTGATTGAAATGCTGTGTCTGTGGTTTGATTGATTAGTTATATTATTATGTTAACTGTTTGTCTTATATTTGTTAAGTCTTTAAATCTAATTCTTAAAAAGGCTAAAAAAAGAAAACCATGTAATTCAAGTGCCTGTAGTGATATTGAAAAAATAAAAACTATTTTTCTGCATTTTAAATCCAGAGATCTCAAATTGGCAAACATTGTCATAGACGTAGATGGATTCGCCAAAATTACAGACTTTGGTGTTAGTAAACAAGGTAAAAATGGTTTTATATTAAACAAAAGTCATTTCTCACAAAGTTGCACAATTTAACTTTACCTACAGATAACAAATAACATCCAACTGCAAACCGAATTAAAAGAGTATATGAAACACAAACCGTTATTCACTAAAGTCTGATTGGCTTTGTACTGAATGGGGCAAACCCATCTGACTGCATACAGAGCCATTCAGACTCCAAATGGCCTAAATTTTGTCCGGAACACAGCCAAAATGTTCAAACTTCTTTCCCACAGGCAGTTATAGAAACCAGCAGGCAAATAATTAAAGCCTTGGCAACTGCAAGGGTTAATTATGCTGCAGTTGGCCAAAATATATAAATAAAAACCCTGTGGGGACCAGTAAGATCCCCATATGACTTTAAGGAAATTTAAAACCTCCCTCTTCCCTTAACTGCCATAGGGACTGTTTAAAACTAGCGACTGGGCAGCCAATGTCAATTGTAAATAATTGGGAGCACATAGTCCCCTGTGTCCCCACCTGTGGGCATTTGGTGGGGGGCTAAAAATCAATAATGCAGGTCGACAGTTGTTGGAAGGCTACTCATTTTATACTGGGTTAACCTAATGTCCCCACCACATTCATTAGCGCTGGGTGGGGGCCCTAAATAATTAAACAATGGGAGGTTATCTTCAGCCCAAAAAAGGCCACATTAATATCCATCATCCTGCAATGTAACACTTAAAAATCCCAATTGCAAAAACCTGCCCAAAAAAATGATAAACCTGACACAACTTAAATAAATCTTTATTTGTCCTGCGAGGGCTAGTGCAGTATGATGCTTTAAAGTGGGAATTTAATTTATAAAGGCTTTCCCACAGATTCGTAAACACCATGTAAAACTTTATGCAAACTTACAGAGAGAATCTGCAGCTGCAATGCACCAACTCCTTGCAGCAATATTCTAATATCACTTATAACATATACTGTATATCAGCAACATCTATCTGTATATTTACCGATGTACATTGCGGTAAACCATACACAACATCTATTGACTGGTGGAGTCTCGGCGCAGTTATTTATATAATGCTGTGTGGAAAGGTAAGAATAGCTTATTTTTTACCAATTTGTAGGATTCCTCGTTTATAAACCAAAATCCCTTGTGTGATGTCAAACAGTCCATTGATAATAGTGATAGCATTTCAAACTGTAGACTGGTTGGGGTTAAAGTGGAAACCTAGAAACTAAGGAGCACCGAAATGCTAGGTTCCCAAAGGAGGGAACTAGAGTGTGTCTGCAGGACTCAATAGGGGGTAACCCTTGTATATATACAAAAAATAAAAAGGATTAGGCGTATTCCCTAGCTTGACAAGCTTCGGGAGCGCCAGGAGGGGGAGTACTGCAGCTGTTGTACTGCTTTAAATAATGGTCTAAAATATTTTAATCGAGGGTATCATTAAAAATATGATCCCAAATGAAAAAATAAATGAACAAATAAAACTTAATGTACCGCCACCATAATAAACACACTGGGGTGGGTCTGTACACTAAATTAGTAACACACACTGAACCTGGTGCTGTAGCAGGGATAATCCAGTTGCTAGTGTTAAATAATGCACTAGAGACTTGTATCCCTCAGCATCAGACTGTAGAGAAACCTATTTATGAGGAGAAAATAGGTGACTTGATCCCAAGCAACCACTGCTGGGGAGCACAATATCCCTGTATAGCTAGAGGGACACAGAGTTGCCGCCTGTCCTGCTAAGGATACAATGTTATACCCCAACAATAGGGCTAACTGAGTGGTAGCAGTGGATTGCTCCAATTACAGAGCGGACTCCATGAGCCTGCTGCAGGAAGGAAAGATGACTCCTCCAATAACAGCCCAAATCATACCAAAGGCTGACAGGACTAACTCGCTGCAGTGCTTGCCCTTTCTATATGAGGAGCTATGGTGAGGCCGCTGTGGAAGGAAAAAGATTTCTACACTGTTCAGTAAACAGTTACTGATATTAGAACGCTCTAACGTCGGTTAGCCAAGGCATCGACCCACTACCCTCACCCAATGATCACATCAATACGTGCTGGTGAATTAAAAGAAAAGGTAACGACCTAACGTCCGTTTCGGCGCTGCTCAAGCGCCTTTGTCAAAGGTGAACCGGCTCCTGTGCCTTACTGGGTTTAAATACCCAGACCGGCAGTGTGAGTGACCAATCACGGCGCTGGGCGTGTCATGCCCCTTGGCGCCAAAATTCCGTGTGGTCCGTCATTGGTCCGTGTTTCCGCCCACGTGGGTGTCAGTGGGGCGGGTCTACGGACGTAGGGAGAGTGTCAGTCATCGGCTGACTGAAGGAAAGCTCCTCCCCCATGTGTGAACGGTTTAACCCTTTATGCCACCTCCACAGTCTGGTTTAACCACCTAAATACACGGAATCATGGGTTGCAAACCCATAGTCAGTGGAGGCTAAAGCCAATCACATTACGTGTACCGAAGAATCCTGTATTGGATTTACGGAATGTAGGGCTGCAAACACCCTTTCTGGTTTATAGCAGAGATCATGCTACAATAATGCGAAAGAGTACGGCTCTCTCATTCCTCATTGGATTTGTGCCGTGGTGGGCACTGTAATTATAGTAGACCTGCGTGTTGCTGAACCCTGTGAATGGTATTGGCAGACTTCTAACCCATACAAGATGGGATGCGAACAGATGTTGCCATGTAACATACAGGGTGAGAAGGATCCTACGGAAAAGATAAATAATCACTTATGTTCCTACGGGACCCAACCAGGATCAACGGTGGGGGGGGGGGGGGGGGGGGGGGGGGGGGGGCGGTCACTCAGAATGCCAGCACATAGGTATCCGGTGAATCACTCTTCACTTGTACAGCAAGAAATATCTGTTGACAAAAAGGCCTAAGTTAAAGACTGGACAACACAAATCTATATACATATATACACAGTGGGGTAGTCATCAATCAATAAATGGGGTGAAGGTAAAGCCTTCATTGAGGCCTTTGGGGGCTAATGTATCGAATTTGTAAATCCAATAACATTCCCTTCTTTTAAGGGTCTGGTCTAGATCTCCCCCCCTTTTGCCCAGTTGGATTTTTTCTATTCCCGCAAACTTAATACATTTAGGGGTGTCCATGTGGTTGGTTCTAATATGTCTGGCAACTGACGTGTCTCTGTTAGATGTTACTGAGTGGACATGTTCCATAATGCGTCGCTTAAATGGGCGTATAGTTTTGCCCACATATTTCATGCCACACTTACACGTGAGTAAGTAGACCATTCCCTGGGTATTACAGTTAAAGAACTGTTTTATGGTAATCTCGACCGAGTTGTTATGGTTGGTAAGGGTTTTTGACCCTTTGGCTATGTATGTACATGCAACACATTTCCCACATTGGTACGTGCCGTGAACGGTAAAGTGGAAACCTGACCACCATAACCACTACAGCTCATTATACTTAATATACTTGTATTTTAACCCGATAGAAAAAACAACAGGTGTATGGTACAAACAGGCGCTGTGTAGATGTAACGATAAGTGCTGCTAATCTCCACAGTGAAAACAATCAGTAAATTTTACAAATATATTCAGACATAAAAACTAAACTAAGTGGACAACGCACTTGTGTGATATCAATCTATGAAATAAACATTTAGCACAATAGTGAGCACTAGTGGTGTGTAAGGGTAAAAAATTAAGGAATATACCATGTATATGATATCCCAAATGTCTCTGTAAGAGGAAATACTCCAAATAGTGCAATACAGTTTGAACATAAAATAAATATAAAAAAAATGTTATTGTTGCATTACCCTTAATGAGCCTGTATGCAACTGGCTCAGGTAATTCAACATATGTGGGATGGAAATACCCCTGGAGTCAACTGTCTTGCAGATTCACGTGGTGTCTGGACGATCGTTGGGTGACTTTCTCAGCAAACACTCTTGCTTGTGCTCTTGCTCTGCTTCCCCCGCTCTCACTGACAGCGCTTGTACGAACACTGGCTCCAGTGCTTTGTTGACCTTCCTCCCCTCTCTGTGTCCCCTGACATGCCCATGTCCTTATTTATTTATCCGCACACACCACTAGAATGTTAACTATTGTGGTAAATGTTTTTTTTCTAGATTCATATCACACAAGTGTGCTGTCCACTTTGTTTAATTTTAACCCTATAATACTCTCTCAGTTTATTTATATTATATTTATTGGTTCTGCTTTGGCAAACCATTTACATTAGAGACATTACCCACCCTGCACTTTTTCTAATTGTATTTTCTCTATTAGTATCCCTTCCCAGGTGATATAAGACAGGTGAGGTATAATATTGTCCATTCAACGCCGCACTATCAGAGGTTCCTGACTGCAGAAGCGCGATCAATATTAAGAAGTGTAAGTTGCCAACACATAGTGCTTTCTAATTTAGATAGATTGAGTAAGCTCATTCTTGGTACCTCCAGGATTAAAGTTCCTGCTTCTAAGCAGTACTACTCTTATGGCTTATCGTGCTACAATGATTCCATTGTGTGTGAATGTGGGCTCGGGCAGTTTGGTTTGTAAGGGTCTGGAAACACAGCTGGTCCTGTGCGAATATTCGGTGTGTTAGATTGTAACAGAGAAGAACAAGCAGTCACAAACACATGGATCTAGTTACAGAATAAAACAAATTCTAATTCCATGTGGTGAATGAAATAATAAGCATGACTCATGCCATCGATCAGGTTAGAGAATACGATGCCATGGTGATATGGTGCCTTCTTTTTATTGAGCTCTGTACTAACGTATACAGCCTAAGCTCATAAAGGCAGGTTTTACAGAACCTGCAAGAAACCTGCAGCGCAGTCACAAACACATGGATCTAGTTACAGAATAAAACAAATTCTAATTCCATGTGGTGAATGAAATAATAAGCATGACTCATGCCATCGATCAGGTTAGAGAATACGATGCCATGGTGATATGGTGCCTTCTTTTTATTGAGCTCTGTACTAACGTATACAGCCTAAGCTCATAAAGGCAGGTTTTACAGAACCTGCAAGAAAATGCCTTTAATTCTCAGGGTTTTTTTTTTTTTTCAGTTAAAATAAAAATTTTCAATATTTTCTTATACAGCTTTTGAATAAAGATCCCGAAGACCGCTTAGGAGCTACCGATCTGAAGACTCACCCTGGGATCTGAAGAGCCACCCTTTCTTTGAAGTATGTCAGATAGACACATTCCAGCAGCTAAATATATATTAGCTTTTGTAGTAAAAACCAAAGAAAAGAAAATGTTACTTGCGCTTTCTCCTTAATCCCTATGTATATTTAGACAAATGGAGGTCATTTAGTTGCTCCAATGGCCATTGGAGGGATGCCCGCCTGCCAACGTCAAGGCAGACCCCCCTAAGCGGGTCCTAACACTGACCCTTCAGCCTGCTTCCTTGAGCTTCTGGCAAAGATATCTCTAATGAGACAGAAAGGGGTATTTTTTATATACACCCCTTTACTTATTAACCCTTAATAGAGAACACATGGGATGGGTAGCAGCATTGTAACCAGGCTGTGTGATACAAAGTAAATACAAATACAAAAAGAGAAGTCCTGCGCTTAAGCAGCAAGGACTACAACACACATCAGCCCCAATATATAGTAAAAACCAAAGAAAAGAAAATGTTACTTGCGCTTTCTCCTTAATCCCTATGTATATTTAGACAAATGGAGGTCATTTAGTTGCTCCAATGGCCATTGGAGGGATGCCCGCCTGCCAACGTCAAGGCAGACCCCCCTAAGCGGGTCCTAACACTGACCCTTCAGCCTGCTTCCTTGAGCTTCTGGCAAAGATATCTCTAATGAGACAGAAAGGGGTATTTTTTATATACACCCCTTTACTTATTAACCCTTAATAGGGAACACATGGGATGGGTAGCAGCATTGTAACCAGGCTGTGTGATACAAAGTAAATACAAATACAAAAAGAGAAGTCCTGCGCTTAAGCAGCAAGGACTACAACACACATCAGCCCCAATATATAGTAAAAACCAAAGAAAAGAAAATGTTACTTGCGCTTTCTCCTTAATCCCTATGTATATTTAGACAAATGGAGGTCATTTAGTTGCTCCAATGGCCATTGGAGGGATGCCCGCCTGCCAACGTCAAGGCAGACCCCCCTAAGCGGGTCCTAACACTGACCCTTCAGCCTGCTTCCTTGAGCTTCTGGCAAAGATATCTCTAATGAGACAGAAAGGGGTATTTTTTATATACACCCCTTTACTTATTAACCCTTAATAGGGAACACATGGGATGGGTAGCAGCATTGTAACCAGGCTGTGTGATACAAAGTAAATACAAATACAAAAAGAGAAGTCCTGCGCTTAAGCAGCAAGGACTACAACACACATCAGCCCCAATATATAGTAAAAACCAAAGAAAAGAAAATGTTACTTGCGCTTTCTCCTTAATCCCTATGTATATTTAGACAAATGGAGTCTCATTAGAGATATCTTTGCCAGAAGCTCAAGGAAGCAGGCTGAAGGGTCAGTGTTAGGACCCGCTTAGGGGGGTCTGCCTTGAAGTTGGCAGGCGGGCATCCCTCCAATGGCCATTGGAGCAACTAAATGACCTCCATTTGTCTAAATATACATAGGGATTAAGGAGAAAGCGCAAGTAACATTTTCTTTTCTTTGGTTTTTACTATATATTGGGGCTGATGTGTGTTGTAGTCCTTGCTGCTTAAGCGCAGGACTTCTCTTTTTGTATTTGTATTTACTTTGTATCACACAGCCTGGTTACAATGCTGCTACCCATCCCATGTGTTCCCTATTAAGGGTTAATAAGTAAAGGGGTGTATATAAAAAATACCCCTTTCTGTCTCATTAGAGATATCTTTGCCAGAAGCTCAAGGAAGCAGGCTGAAGGGTCAGTGTTAGGACCCGCTTAGGGGGGTCTGCCTTGACGTTGGCAGGCGGGCATCCCTCCAATGGCCATTGGAGCAACTAAATGACCTCCATTTGTCTAAATATACATAGGGATTAAGGAGAAAGCGCAAGTAACATTTTCTTTTCTTTGGTTTTTACTATATATTGGGGCTGATGTGTGTTGTAGTCCTTGCTGCTTAAGCGCAGGGCTTCTCTTTTTGTATTTATATATTAGCTTTTAGTTAAGAATTTTAACCAAATACACAATATTCCTGGAGTTCATGTATTTTATATGCAAGCATTCAGGGATCATAGGAAAATTATACCCAGAATCTACTTGTCCCTATGGAAAAGCCACCACCATGTTTATATCTATTTTTCCAAATTCTTAGTTTACTGATTGTAAAAGAGTACACACTACTTATCTTACTCATTCTTTTCCCTTAAACTTTTTGAATTTTTAACAGCAAATAGACTGGTTCACATTATTGTTCAAGAGTGTCAGGCCGCCATGCGTACCATCCATTGAGGGACCAGACGACGTCCGCAACTTTAATACAATGTACACATCATGCGCCCCCATTCTGACACCGCCAGACAAGTCTAAGTCACTATCTGATGTAGAACTGGAGCTATTTAAAGATTTCGACTGGGTTTCTGATAGGATTTAAAGCTGGAGACAGACATGGATGGATTCCGCTGGAATCATCATATTAGCATTGTTATTTATTCCAATAAAAGTATTATTATTTCCAATTGATTTAGTATATAAGTGTGCATAATGTGCATAATAGATGGCTTGAAGATCAATTGGTTAATATAATTAAAGATAGATACAGAAAAAAGAGTTAGAAAAAAAAGAGACAACAATCTGCAAATGTCAAAAGGGAACATACCTACCTGGAAAGGGTGTTTGTATGAGTCTCATACATTGTGAACAGTGATCAAAAAGTGGATCAATTTCACTATACACTGATCAGCCACAACAATTAAACCACTGACTGGTGAAGTGAATAACATTGATTATATCATTAAAATGGCACCTTGTCAAGGGGTGGGAAATATTGGGTAGCAAGTGAACAAGTCAGAATTTACTTGTTCATCTCGCCGTTCGGCTGTCCATACCCTCCTTGCTTGTTTCCTGAATAAAGACAAGTCTCTCACGTTTATACCCTCTGAACACCGACCACCCCCTGGCTTGTTGACTCAAGGAACTAATTAGCTCAAGTGCTTTCCCTGGGTGGTTGCCATTCTTTTACCTGAACATACGTGCTCTAGTGAATGATGGCCATTTTGTCTGCCGAACGTAGGCAGTTGTACATGGTTGTCGAGCCTTTTGGAGACGCGACCCCACAAACCTTGTGTGTCTTTTTCCCCTTTCCCAGCCCCTCTGTGTGTCTCTCTTCCCCCTCAGTCCTCTGTGCAACTCTTACCTCCCCCCCCCCCGTCATCTGTGTGCCCCTTGATTTGTGGTTTTGCCCCCTCATGCTCGCTTACCTCCCTACTTGTAGCCTGCCTGAGCCACAGACCGTGGGAGAAGATTATGTTTCCTCTCCCCAATCTGACAGGAGGCAATTCTACCATCCTTGCACGTACTTCTCATCAGACCTGGTAGAGGATACAGAAGCAACTCTAACTTGGTCCATGTTTCAGCCACACTACATGTTGTGACCAGCAGGAGTGGAGCACAGTGCAATGTGCTCCCCTCCTGCTGGTCACTCGGACATTGCACCTTCCCGGGCCAGTATCCCTGAGACAACTGCATCATTTGCCTGGCGCCTTTACCTGACCATAATATATCATGTTGATGTGGTTGCTCCTTGCGTTCCTTGCAGACATGGAGGAGAGTTAGATGCAGTAGCAGGTTCAGGTCTGCATTCAAAGACAGGGACCAGGCATCATGTACCTCTAACAATAATAATTATCATGACAAAAACTTTAGGTTGTCCAGTAACACTGTTGCTTGGCCATTTTACAACGCAGTAGGCCAGGATTTGGCTACCTGTGGACAAGGCTACCTACCCAAGTGGGCCAGATGGGAAGATCATAGGATCTCAACATCTGAGCAAAAGTGTTGTGCTACTGAATTCTCTCTCATCCTACCCCCCGAAATAGAAAATGTTATTTGTCATATTGTGTTTTTAATAAGGCTGGATAGTAGCAAAACTTATATCTACGTTCTCATTTTCTGCTCTTGGTGACACCATGAAAACATTCAAGTTAAAATGTTAATGATATACAGTTGCAAGAAAAAGTATGTGAACCCTTTGGAATGATATGGATTTCTGCACAAATTGGTCATAAATTGTGATCTGATCATCATCATCTAAGTCACAACAATAGACAATCACAGTCTGGTTAAACTAATAAGACACAAAGAATGAACTGTTGCCATGTTTTTATTGAACACACCTTGTAAACATTCACAGGGCAGGTGGAAAAAGTATGTGAACTCCTAGACTAATGACATCTCCAAGAGCTAATTGGAGTGAGATGTCAGCCAACTGGAGTCCAATCAATGAGATGGGATTGGTCACAGCTGCCCTGCCCTATAAAAAACAAACACCAGTTCTGGGTTTGCTTTTCACTAGAAGCATTGCCTGATGTGAATGATGCCCTGCACAAAAGAGCTCTCAGAAGACCTACGATTAAGAATTGTTGACTTCCATAAAGCTGGAAAGGGTTATAAAAGTATCTCCAAAAGCCTTGCTGTTCATCAGTCCACGGTAAGACAAATTGTCTATAAATGGAGAAAGTTCAGCACTGCTGCTACTCTCCCTAGGAGTGGCCGTCCTGTTGACTGCAAGAGCACAGCGCAGACTGCTCAATGAGGTGAAGAAGAATCTTAGAGTGTCAGCTAAAGACTTACAAAAGTCACTGGCAAATGCTAACATCCCTGTTAGCGAATCTACAATACGTAAAACACTAAACAAGAATGGATTTCATGGGAGGATACCACAGAGCAAGCCACTGCTGTCCAAACAAAACATTGCTGCACGTTTACAGTTTGCACAAGAGCACCTGGATGTTCCACAGCAGTACTGGCAAAATATTCTGTGGACAGATGAAACCAGTTGAGTTGTTTGGAAGAAACACACAACAATATGTGTGGCAAAAAAGAGGCACAGCACACTGTAGCAGAGGCCTGGTATTCTACAGGTTAACTCCACTATAGATCCCAGTGAGGCTCAGGAACAAGTAGTAAAAACACCATGAAGCAATAATTCCATCCCATACAAATCCCAATGACTGGACGACACACAGCATCAGGAGCAAAACTGGCTTTTAATTCACACAACTTCCTTATAAAGCATTCTCCCATGCAAGGGAGGAGTTTGCAATAATTATTACAGTAGCCAATCGTCCACGGGTTGCCACCCACACATCCCCTCCCCTTAGTGTGACACATAATCCCATTATACAGCACACACATTCCCTGAGTTACTGGATGTACCCCTAAACATAAGGGTACCCCTTTACATGTTACATCCCCTGGTAGCCCTGATCTGGATGAGACACATATCCAAAAATCACCCAGATCAGACCAGGGGTTCGGGAAATTTATGGAAGTACTAAAATGACAGACTGTGCTGGGCTTAACAGCCGAAAAGGGTTCCATGTGTTTTGGACCTGCGGTTGGTCACAGAAAAGGGAATATAACACACGAATGGCTCATGTTAAGAGAGCTGGGAAGGTTTCGGATAGTTTCCCTTGTTCGTGGGTTTCAAACTACCGAACGGGAAATAGTTTGGTAGCTTGTATACGAATTGGCGGCAGTATGGAGGTCTCGCCGAACCGAGTGTCCGATTTGGGTTCCAGACACTCGACGGCAAAACACCGCTGTTCGGGAGTTTAAAATGGCCGGCGCCACGTGTTCGTCTCCCGAATGGCGGCCACTCAGAGAACAAAGAACCCACTACACGAACCGCCAATTAACCGTTTGCAACATTGTTGCGAACAGTAATTGGAGGCACACTTACTCCTGGGGTGGTCTTATTGTTCGGTAGTTTCACTCGCATAGTAACTGGAGTGATTTTACCGAACAATCAGGCGAATGCTACATACACTTCACATATACAGGTTACAATTCAACCGAACACATAGACATAAATGCAATTTTTAGGACAGTCCAATGCTATCCGCTACACACACCAACATCAAAACCTCATCCCAACTGTAAAGTATGGTGGAGGGGGCATCATGGTTTGGGGCTGCTTTGCTGCGTCAGGGCCTGGACGGATTGCTATCATCGAAGGGAAAATGAATTCCCAAGTTTATCAAGACATTTTGCAGGAGAACTTAAGGCCATCTGTCTACCAGCTGAAGCTCAACAGAAGATGGGTGTTGCAACAGGACAATGACCCAAAGCATAGAAGTAAATCAACAACAGAATGGCTTAAACAGAACAAAATACGCCTTCTGAAGTGGCCCAGTCAGAGTCCTGACCTCAACCCGATTGAGATGCTGTGGCATGACCTCAAGAAAGCGATTCACACCAGACATCCCAAGAATATTGCTGAACTGAAACAGTTCTGTAAAGAGGAATGGTGAAGAATTACTCCTGACCGTTGTGCACGTCTGATCTGCAACTACAGGAAACCCAAGGGTTCACATACTTTTTCCACCTGCACTGTGAATGTTTACATGGTGTGTTCAATAAAAACATGGCAACATTTCACTCTGCGTGTTATTAGTTTAAGCAGACTGTGATTGTCTATTGTTGTGACTTAGATGATGATCAGATCACATTTTATGACCAATTTGTGCAGAAATCCATATCATTCCAAAGGGTTCACATACTTTTTCTTGCAACTGTATATAGATATACACCCTGTTCCAAATTATTATGCAAATTATATTTTTTTCTGGCATATGGTGGCAGTACATGTGGCCCCTTTCCTGTGGACAAGCATCTAACAAGATTAATTAAGTCAACAAACCCCTCCCCCTTGCCCTATTAAAGGGCTATCCGGCAAAACCTACCCCAGTTTCCTTTCTTGTCCCGAGAGGGAAGTGCACAGCATCTGGATGGTGAGACACACAGGCTGCTGGTCTGGGGGATCTGGTCCGAGAGATGCCCGGGCGGTTAGCTGAGAGACCATGCTCCTTCTGTTATAGTTACGGAGCAAGTGGATACAGTGCCTTTAATGCCGAGAGGTTCCGCCGAGTACTTCCTGGAGGCGGTCTTGAGGCACAGGTACAACTGATTGATGGCTGTGCATAGTGGTGAAACGCATGCCCGGGAGGTGATGCGTTCTACCAAAAGTTCCGGTTGCGCAAATGCGCATGCTGTGGCAAAACCGACCTCGCCACGTGTCCTTGGAGGGGGCTGCTTGCCCGCCTCTTGCCTTTGGACTATGGCCCTGGGAGATTGGGCCCTTTTACAAAATGTATTCGGCCCTAACAGAGTGCATGTCACTCATTCTGGCCCTTTAATTTCGTGTTTGAATCTTTTTATTAATTTTTTATAAATAACATAAAAAGTACATTACAACACCGTGGGAGGTAGTACAGAAAAGAAAAAACCACCTCCCTCGGAAGACAATACAGGGAAAAGGGACTATCCAATGACATCAAATTGTATCTCGAATATAGCTCTAAAAATATGTACAGAATAACATAACATATCTTTTCAAGTTTAAGGGTCCCAAAACCCATATACATACAAACAATTTTATAGCTGGTCAGAAATACAACATTAAGTTATCATGATCAAATTCCCATTTCAAGTATAAATGACTAATTAGCCAACATTACCGTTGGCCGTGTATGATCGGAACCTGATCAGATTGTGGCCAGATATCCCAAGAAGGACTATTCCTAAATCAATTTTACTTCGAGACTATGGGTTTTCCCAAATAATTATTATAATATCATATCCGCCCTTTATTTCTGTCAGTAGGCTAAAAGTAGAACGACAGAATACCAGCATTTATTCATAAGAAACAGGCCTTTTTAGCATCTCCAATTGGAGTCTTGAATGGGCTTTAATTATACTATTGACATATCAGGTCTTCTCTATTATAGGAAACCCATACCTAGATATATAGCTAATGTGGAAACATATATAGCTAATCAAAAACGCAACATTAAATAATCCTGTCCATATTTCCATATCAGAGATAGGAAAAGAAGTATATTTAGCATATTTTACTATTTTCCTTATAAGATCAGGGTATAGACAGAGTATGGCCAATAACCGCAGGAACAGCTATCGACTATTATATTATACATAGTGACTATAGATAATCCCATAACAATAACCAGGTTTCACATCAGCCCTTTAATCCTGTCAATAAGGTTAACATAAAACGTCAATTTATCCCCATTGGGGTAGTCGTTGTTAAGTAGGATCCCTTTTTCCATCTCCAATTGGTATATTAATTGGGCCTTAACTTGGTCAATATTAGGGATCAAAGTATTTTTCCATGATCTTGCGATAAGAATTTTAGTTGCTAGTAAACAATGTATAATTATAATTTCATAAAACTCCTTAATTTCAGTATCCAAAATATGGAGAAGAGCGATTTCAGGTTTGTGCTCCAATTTGGGGCCACCAATCCCATGAATTAAGTCAAATGTGGCATTCCACAAAGACTCAATTTTGGGACACTTCCACCAAATGTGGAGCATAGAACCATCAAGTTGGAAACAGCGCCAACAATTTGATGGATTAGATACCGAAATTTTCGCTAGCCTAGATGGGACCAAATACCATCTATACAACACTTTGGTAAAAGTCTCCAAAATATTTAAACAATGGATTACTTTTTTAGTCAACATAAAAGATTTACACCATATATTAAATGGGATGGCGATTATCAACTCATCCTCCCATTTAGTTAGAGCTTTTGGGATATCTGGGGAGCCCTTTAGTTTTATTAGTTCAACCGCAAGGGAAAACACATTTTTTACCCTTGGGCTAGAAACATTTTTCCTAAACAGTTTTCCAACTTGGCCATTTAGTACTAGTAGGTTTTCTTTAAGAAAACTCTTTATACGGAGATAGTTGAATATTTCTTTAGAAGGTAAATCTAGCAAAACTTTAAGAGCTTCAAAACTTTTTAGTTGTTGATCATTATAAAGATCTTTTATCTTATAGTTAAAATCCTTATACCATTTAGCTAGATTAATCTCCAACATATATTGTTCCAGAAAGCTTAAGGGTATATACTCATAGATTTTTTTATTAATTTTTAGTATTTTCTTTATAATATTCCATTCTTTTAGTATTTGAGAAAGGGTTAGAGGGTAATGATCATAGGTCTCAACTATTTGGTTGTTTTGGTTAGTATCTCTCCATATGAGAAAATCCAAATTATCTATACCCGTTCTAGTTACTTCAATCTTATACCAGGCTTGATTTTTTGAATCACTTATTTGAAGATTGCTGGCATGTATCAGCATATTCGCCTGATAGATTTGAGAAATTAGAGGGTATCCCAATCCCCCCTGTTGGGCTTTTTTGGATAGGGTGAATGTATTAATTCTTGGTCTCTTTCCTCTCCAGATATAGGATGTAAAACTACTTTGTAGCATAATAAGCCATTGTGTAGATATCGAGAGAGGAAGCATCCCAAAAAGATAGGCCCATTTTGGGATAATATAGGCTTTAATGGTGTTGATCCTTCCCCACCAGGAGATTTCATGAACTCTCCATTCCTTTAGTAGGGCATTAGTTTCTTTTAACAATTTCAGAAAATTAATTTCCATAGTCCTTTTTATATCTGCCGAAATAATAACCCCTAAGTATAAAAACTCTTTTTCTGTCCATTTAAAGTCAAAGTCTTTCTTCAATAGAATTAGATTATCTCTTTGAAGATTGATAGACAAAGCTATTGTTTTATTCATGTTCAAACTATAGTTTGAAACATAGCTATAGTTATTGAATTCTTGCATTAGATGTGGTAGGGAGGCCTGAGGCTCTGTGATAGAGATTAAGATGTCATCTGCGTATAAACATATTTTCCATTCGTCATTATCTATACCCATTCCTCTAATCCTATCATTTTGTCTAATGTTATTCGCCAGCGGTTCAATGGATAAAACATATAGTAGGGGGGAAAGAGGACACCCCTGCCTCGTCCCGTTATTAATGCTAAACCAATCCGAGCAGATATCATGGGTTACTATACGGGCTGAAGGGTTCGAGTAAATGGCCCCCACTGCATCCAGGAACCATCCCTCAAAACCAAAATGTAAGAGGGTTCTCCTCAGAAAACCCCACCCGACCCTGTCGAAGGCTTTTTCAGCATCCACAGACAGGGTCAGGAGGGGGATTCTCTCTACCTGTGCCCAATCCAACAGATTCAGAATCCTACGTGTATTATTAGAGGAGTGCCTACCCAACATAAAACCTATCTGATCCTGGTGGATAAGTGAAGGCAGAACTGTCTTTAATCGTTCCGCTAAAATTGCGGCATAAAGTTTAATATCAACATTAACCAAAGAAATAGGGCGATAATTACTAACTTCATAGGGAATTTTACCTTGTTTTAGAATAGGAGTAATATGGGCCCTTAATAGGTCTAAGGAAGCAGATCCCTTAGTCGCCATTTCATTAAAAGTGTTTGTCAGTAACGGAAGAAGTTGCTTTTTAAATACCTTATAAAACAAATTCGTGTAACCATCTGGACCGGGGGCTTTTCTGTTAACAAGTTTATCAATTGCTAATTCTACTTCATCCTGAGAAATAATTCCATTAAGTCTTGTCTTCTGTTCGCCCGTTATTTTAGATAAGTTAGATTTTTCTAGGTATTTCTGAATTCTATCTATGTCGGGAGACTTATTCAAATTGTATAAATTCTCATAAAAGGACCTGAATTCACTGGCAATTTCGTCTGGTTTGTAAATAAAGTTTTTGCCATCTCCTAATTTAGAGATCTTTTGGTCTGACCTTTTTTTCTTTAATTTATTTGTTAACATTAAGTCTACACGATTATTCTTATAGTAATATTTGATATTAAGTTTTTTTAAGTTATCCTCTATCCTATTTTTAATCAGCACATTTATCTTTTCTTGGCAGATTTTGATAGCTATCGCTCTCGTCTCCGAAAAAGATTGCTTATTGGCTTTAGCAAGATTATAAAATTCTATATACGAATCGGACAACATCCTATCCGCATTCTTTTTTTGATAACTTGCTAGTTTTATCCAATGTCCCCTGATAACCACTTTACAGGAACACCATAGACATTCCATAGATAAATCCTCCGAGCTATTCTCCTTAATAAAATAATCGATAAGCGTCTCTATATGTTTTACATTGGAAGTATCCTTTATTAAATAATCTGCCAATCTCCAAATCATAGGGGGTCTTTTAGTTCCCTTTAAGTCAGCAATTACCATGTCATGGTGAGACCAAGTGTTTTCGATAATCGAGATTGTAGATATTTTCTGAACTAGTTTTAAGTTACCTATAATCATGTCTATCCTGGCTGCTGAGTTATGAGGAATTGACCTATGGGTCACATTCTTTTCATTCGGATGGAATAATCTCCAGCAATCGAACAGATCCGCTTTCTTTATCACTCTGTTTAAAGATGCTGCCTGTCTTTTCAGGGATGTATCTATTTTTTGATTTTTAGCCAATTGTTTATCCATTAAGATATCAAAAATACAATTAAAGTCACCCGCCATCATAACTATGCCTTTTTTTACTTGCTCCACCATTTCTAAAATGTTAACCAAAGTTTTAATTGGATCTTTATTGGGTAGGTACACATTAACCAAGGTATACTCCATTCCATTCAGTTGACCTACCAAGATAATAAATCTCCCTTCTGGGTCTAGATAGTTAAAACAGCAATCAAAGATTACTTCGCTGGAAAAAATTATTGAGACACCACATTTTTTTTTATCTGGAACGGAGGCAGAGTAAATCAAAGGATACTTTTTATATGACCAAAAATTCTTAGTATTCGCCATCCAGTGGGTTTCCTGAATAAACCCCACTTGTATATGTTGTTTGAGAAGGGTATTATATAGATAACCTCTCTTAACAGGGCTGTTGAGACCTTGTGCATTAATTGTTAAGACTCTAACCATGTCACCACCTGAGTTTCTTCCTCAGGCTCCCTGACCATAAATGCAATATATCCAACCAGCTACACCAAATACATACATGACAAAACAACAAAAAAACATTCATATTTACATAAGAATCTGGGGTACAAAAAAGTACTCCAGTTACTGGGAATCGCATAGAGTCCCACAGGTAGGGGTGTAACGATTCGGAGATGCTCGTTTATATAAGAGAAAGAGAGAGAGAGAGGAGAAAAAAAAAAAAAAAAGAACATTATAACACTCCCCTTTCAATAATAATATATCTACTGGATTTCCCAATATCCAAACATCCAATTTTACCAATTAAATAATTAGTTTTCATATCAACCTGGATGTTAATGTAAGATGATTTATCCTATAGTCCTAGGCCCTGTATAACATCTTGGGTCAGACCTCATTTTATATATAAAGTAATATGTGGGAATAGAATTGAAATAGTCACAAGGGCATAACAATAGATGAAAAACCCAAGTATACGTAATTTTTTTTTTTTTAGAGAACATTATATCACTCCCAAACCCTCAGAATTTTCCTTGTTGTTTTTTCCCATTATCCAATCAAACGTTTATGTAAAGACTAACACTTGTATCCTCTGTGTATATTTTCCTCATTATTTTTCCCATTATCCATTGAAGAGTTTATGTGTAGACTAGGTATACATAAGTTTTTTAGAGAAAATTATCTCACTCCCAAACCCTCAGTATTTTCCTTATTATTTTTCCCATTATCCAATCAAACGTTTATGTAAAGACTAACACTTGTATCCTCTGTGTATATTTTCCTTATTATTTTTCCCATTATCCAATGGAAAATTTATGTGTAGACTAACAGTGTATCCTCTATGTGAATGTAAAATTAATTATTTCATCCTTATTAGGCTTATATCATGTGTACGCCAATAAAAAATGTATGTGTAGACTAGCAAGCGTATCCTGTGTGTATAATTTGCTTAATGTTTTTCCCATTATCCAATGAAGAATTTGTGTGTAGACTAACAATGTATCCTCTGTGTAAGTGTAAGATTAATTATTTTATCCTTGTTAGACACATATCAGAAGTGCACTTAATCTCTATGGCCTAATTTCAGTAAAAAGTATCCATATAACCTCTATGTGAGTGCAAGGTTAATTATGCCTTGCTTACTAAAAATACTAAATGTGCACGTGGTTAATATATCCAAATTACTACTTAATAAAATTTGGATGGACTGAAAAAAAAAAAACCACAAGAAAAACAAATGAGGATAAACTATTAACACTCATAATAATATGTGTTATCTGAGTTATCTCAGAATATGTGTTATCTGTGTTATCTCAGATTAGTGACATATCCCCACAATATTGTTATAACAAAGTAAGTGTATATGATTATCTATCAGCAATTCGGTTTAATTGAAGTAATACAACTTAATCAATCGAATTAAGCGTGATAAGGAGATAGATATTAACTCAAAATCAATGACATAACCCCTCAATACCCCTCAATACTTAATGTGATAGAGAGTTGACTACATATCATTAGCTGTCATCCAAGCATGGGCAGTCTCTGCTGTCTTAAAAGACTTCCATGTATCTTTATAGGAAATTAGTAGGGCTGATTGTGAGTTCCATTTGAACTTTAGGTTGTATTTCTTCAATCTTGGAAAAATTGTAGAAAAGAGGTTTCTTCTTTGCCTGGTTGTGTAGGAGACATCCGTAAGAACTTTAATGTCTTTAAATTTTTCATCATTCGTCGTAATCTGTCTTGCTGCTTGTAGAATCTGTATCTTAAGTTCGGACGTAGTAAACACCGCGATTACATCTCGTGGAAAAACTTGATTCGATTTCTTATAGGAAAGACGGTGAAAACGTAGCATCTTGTGATCCTGCTGTGTAATAGGGATCCCCAATGAGTTAATATAACTTATTAAAAAGTCCCCTAAGTGAACATTTGATATTTCCTCAGATATATTCCTAAATCTCAGGTTCATTCTTCTTGATCTGTCTTCAAGATCACAAACTTTGTTTTCCAAATCCTTCAGTTTCAGTGTCATCTTCGTTTGACTCTCTTTTGTCTCTTGGAGTTGAAATTCTAAGGCCTCTTCCTTTTCTTCTATTTTCTTGATGCAATCGTTTATCATAGCTAGATCCGTTTTTAGATCTGAGAATTTAACATTCAGCTCCATTTTGATATCCGTAGAGATGTCTTCCAGACATTTCTTTATGAAACTCTGCGTAAGTTCCCCTATATCTGGGATTTTGATGGGGGAGGATGTACCCCTTATTTGTAACGGTTCCAGAGAAGATTGTTCCAAACTTTCCTGGTTGTCTTGTTTCTGGCCTTTTTTGTCTGCCCTTGTTAGGGTTTTCTCTGTTGACTTCTTAGTAGACATGTCACAGTAAGGGATAAATGTTGATTTCACTAATATTTGAATCTTCAATTGTAGCTGTAGCTGTAAATGTGTGGATACAAAGTTAAGGAGAGAATAGGAGAAGATTTTAAATAGGTCTCTTCTTTGGCTGCATATATTTCAGGACAGTCAGGGTTTTAACCTTTAATCTTTTCACTATTCCTAGATTGTCAGTGGGGCTGTCAGTGGGGCTACTTAGATTGCTGGGCAAACACGTATAGCATATAACATGTGTTCCAGTTGATATTGCCCCCTCTGTAAAAAGGGGAAAAAAGATAAAAATAAATAAATAAATGCATAGGACATTCCCAGGTAAATAGATGCGTAAAAGTTCCCAGGTATTCTTCCTCTTTCCTTCTTTTCCTTCGTTAATTACAAAGCTGCGTGCTATACTGGGAAGGGAAAAATGACAACCCTTTATCCCTTTGATTTCCCGACTCCTTTCTTTATATTTTTTAATTTTAATTTTTTCCCCCTTATCTTCGGTAAAGTAGGGTTACACCAGGCGATTTATGCTCCTTGATAGTCTTCAAGAGCTTTCTCAGACATTCTCAGGGGCCTTTCAAAAGCATTTTTTTTTTTAAATATAAATCCCTTACTGATCCCTTATCCCTGAAGACAAAATATTCAGATGTCACACTGGATCGGACTGGGTCAAATTGACTCACCCCCACTTACCCCTCGTGAAGGGGTATATTTCCAATTCACTCCGATAGATATCTGGTAGACATCCGGTAAACTCACTTTTTCTGCGCTTCTACGCTTGTCGGCATATAGTCGGGTCCTCGTAGTTTATTAGTGCCGTTAATGCGGTCTTATAAGTGCCCTCTGCATGTCTGGATTGCCCGGATTGCCTGGGATGTGTCCGTCGCGATGGATCTAGACAGATCCAAAAAAAAAAATCTCTCCTCGCTGTCCTCAGGCTCTCTCAGCGTCTCGTGGTAATGGCGGCATAGTCTCCGAACGAACCCCCTCCCCTCCTGGCGTGAGCGTCCTTACGTCCTCACGTCATCACGACCTTCATTCTGGCCCTTTAAACACAGTGGGGCCATTCGGTACTTGCCCTGTGTCAGCAGTGATACCCCCAGATAGCTATGCCATGGAGCCTATTCATATAATGAAAGACTGTGGGAAAGACTTTGGCTCCATGGCAATTAAACTGTATTTGTGTGGTCTGCGTGCCATTCACCTAATAATGTGCACGCAGACCTGAGCTATCTGGGGATATGTTACATGTCTGTGTTTAATGTATAAAAAGTAACTTTATATATTTTAAAACATAATCCTGTATTTAGGTCCCCACATGTGTAATAGAGTTTTGTCTTTGACCTGGGAGATAATTGGATTACTTCTCCAATTATCTCCAGGGCAGAAGGGAGGAAACCAGGATGCATTGTGGGGATGTTTTTACTTTTACTGTGTGAGTCAGATTAAAATACTACCAGCCAGGGGGAACAAAAGATACTTTTACTAACTTTTAAACCCCTGGTCTGATTCATTTTTTAATATGTTGTTCCCCTGAACGGATTGATTGTGGATATGTATTTTTATGTGAATGTGATGTATGGTTTTAAAGTTACAGAGTATGTGTGGAAACTGTATTTTTACTGTATGTAGTAATTATGTTAATTGCTTATCTGAGGGGAGGGGATGTGTGGGTTGTACTGTTGCTTGATTGGTTGTTTTATGCCCTGTATGTGCACAACTGTAATAAAAAGCAGGCTGGGTGTTCCAGACCTGAGATTCTGCTTGACCCTCAAACCGATGTGTCGTCTCGTTTTTGGGGGAATTGGATTGTATGCTAACTGCCAGGAGTGTAAGCGGATTGTATGCTTTTCCTGTTCGGCTGATTCCAGGGTTCGTGTGTTTCCAGTTCGGGAGATTGGTGCTTGCAGTAGCTGCTGGTCAATGGGAAAGGGGGATATCGCCTAAACTGGGTTTTATCCTCTTGTAAGTTAAACTGTCCGTTACACATGCGCATGCCGAAATTTTGTTTAAAAAAAAAAAAGCCGCAAAATTTGATGTTCAGCGTAGATGAAGCTGTGCAGTACCCACTGACAGCATGGATGCTTGCCAGAGGTGGTACGCCGTGTCACCAGCCCCCCACACGGCTCAGAGGTATTTTGAGGTAAGATTAACGAGTTGATGTGAGGACTTAGCTTCAGTAGATGTAGTCAATATATGCGCTATGTATGTGTTTCTATGAGAGTTCAGTTTCGGTAGATTTACCTTCTATATATGAGGACAATAGTTATGAGGACAAAGCCTCAGTATAATGCTCTATGTAATAGTTACTATGAGGACATATCCTCGGTATATGTATCCTCTAAATGCTCTAGGTATGAGGTACTGGGAAGACAGGGCCTCAGTATATGTCTTCACTAGATGTTCTATGGATGAGTTACTAGGAGGTTACTGCCTCAGTTTATGTATCCTCATTAGGCTCTATGTAGACGCCACCTCGGTATATGTATCCACAAGGAGCTGCGTAACCTTGGTCTATAGCATATGTTGTCCAGGTATGCTTACTGTTTGAACAGATTCAGTATATGTGCTGATATCTCGGGGCATTATGGACGGTTAAGAGACACCCACAGGGTATGTGATTTCAGGGTGAACCTATCAGACACCTTTACTAGCAGTAGCTGCCGCATCCAGAGCTATTGTTTTTTTCCTTTTTTTGCTCAACGCACTGCAGAACATAATTCCTGGAGACAGGATAAACCTCTGCTCCAATCGTTCCAGAATTTGCAGTTGTCAAAGGAAATCCTTTTTTCTATTTATGACTGTGGATGTTTGGTAGTTTTATAGTTGAGATCATAGACGACTGATACCGCATCCAAATCGGTCCTTTGTGAGCTTCCCTTGGCTAAACAGAAGCTGTCCTTAAAACCCTAGTCAGCCCCCCCCCAAAAAAAAATAAATAAATATTAACACCTCTCACCCTAAAAATAATGAGGGGGTGACCTTTAACGAAGTACCTGTAAAAAAACAAAAAACTAAAACTTACCATTCGATGTTTTCTTTCTCCTGAAATCTTATTTATTCAGCCCCAAAACAGGCCAAATAAAAATCCATAATAACCGACGCAATACAACCCTTCCCCCCCCTGCCCCGGCTTCTAAACAAACAAACACACACACACACACACACACACACTGACTGATACGCATACACTAGCTAACAGAAACACACACTCACTAATAGACACACACTAACAGACACACACACACTCAAACTACTATAATACCCCAAATGGAAGCATAGACTCATTAAATTCGTCTCTCAAAATTCTACTGTGAATACTGAAAAGGACAGGTCTCCTATATGGCACTGTAGCTTCACGAAATCGTGCCAAAGACAAACAATGGGGGTGTCATTTTACTCAGCAGATGTAACTGAACACAAAATAAAACTTTGAACAGGAATAGCACACACCAGCTTTACAAAATACACATGAGAAGTTCTTTGTTATAAGTTTGTGTGCAAAAACCAAAAAAAAAACATTTTACTCCAATATTTAGCAGAGGTTGGCGGTGAAATGGCTACGTAGAAAGTGTCAAAACAACCTTAGGTAAATAGCCTGTGATGTCTTCTTTATATAAATATATACTTTTGTGTGGCAATTTTGTAAAATGTGACAATGTCAGTCCGGCCGGTTACAGGAAACAGAAACTCTGCGCGGAACAGGAGTTTCTGTTTCCTGTAACCGGCCGGACTGACAAGAAGTGCACACTGAGCGTGCACCTTCCTATCACTCCGGCCGGGCACCGCGGACCGGAGAGGAGCTCAGCCACGCTACAGGGGAAGGGAGGGAGTAAGAAGAGGGGAGGGGAAGGGAGTAAGAAGAGGGGAGGGGAAGGGAGTAAGAAGAGGGGAAGGGAGTAAGAAGAGGGAAGGGGGAGTAGGAAGAAGGGAGGGGGGGAATAAGAAGAGAGGAGGGTGGAGTAAGAAGAGGGGAAGGGAGTAAGAAGAGGGAAGGGGGGAGTAGGAAGAAGGGAGGGGGGAATAAGAAGAGGGGAGGGCGGAGTAAGAAGAGGGGAGGGCGCAGTAAGAAGGGGGGGGTAAGAAGAGGGGAGGGGGAATAAGAAGAGGGGGAAGTGAGAGGGGAGTAAGAAGAGGGGAGGGGAATAAGAAGAGGGGGGAAATGAGAGGGGAGTAAGAAGAGGGGAGGGGGGAGTAAGAAGAGGGGCGAGTAAGAGGGGAGAGGGGAGTAAGAAGAGAAGAAGGGGGAGTAAGGGGAGGAGGGAGTAGGAAGAAGGGAGGGGGGAGTGAGAGGTGAGTAAGAAGAGGGGAGGGGGGAGTAAAGGGAGGGGGAGTAAGAAGGATGGGGGAGTAAGAGGGGAGTAGGAAGAAGGGATGGGGAGTAAGAATGATGGGGGAGTAAGAAGAGGGGAGGGGGGAGTAAGAGGGAAGGGGGTAGTGAGGGGAAGGGGGGAGTAAGGGGGTAATGAGGGAAGGGGGTAGTAAGAAGGGGAGGGGGAGTAAGAAGAGGGGGGTAGTAAGGGGAGGGGAGTAAGGGGAGGGGAGTAAGAAGAGGGGGGGTAGTAAGGGGAGGAGGGGAGTAAGAAGAGGGGGTAGTAAGAGGAGGGGGGAGTAAGAAGGAGGGGAGATAAGAAGAGGTGGGAGTAAGAAGAAGAGGTGGGAGTAAGAAGAAGAGGTGGGAGTAAGAAGAAGAAGAGGTGGGAGTAAGAAGAAGAGGAGGTGGGAGTAAGAAGAAGAGGAGGTGGGAGTAAGAAGAAGAGGAGGTGGGAGTAAGAAGAAGAGGAGGTGGGAGTAAGAAGAAGAGGAGGTGGGAGTAAGAAGAAGAGGAGGTGGGAGTAAGAAGAAGAGGAGGTGGGAGTAAGAAGAAGAGGAGGTGGGAGTAAGAAGAAGAGGAGGTGGGAGTAAGAAGAAGAAGAAGAGGTGGGAGTAAGAAGAAGAAGAAGAGGTGGGAGGAAGAAGAAGAAGAAGAGGTGGGAGGAAGAAGAAGAAGAAGAGGTGGGAGGAAGAAGAAGAAGAAGAGGTGGGAGGAAGAAGAAGAAGAAGAGGTGGGAGGAAGAAGAAGAAGAAGAGGTGGGAGTAAGAAGAAACCTTTCACACTCATGCAAACACACACACTGCTTTTCTTACATACACACAGAAACACAGTGCATCTCTTACACTCAATGCACACACATACAGACACACACCTTGCATCCCTTATGCATACAAACACAGATTCACACAATGCATCCCTTACATACAACCAGAAACACATAATACATCCCTTATACACAAATACACACTGCTTCCACTACACACAAATACACTGCATCACCTGCACAAACTGGTATTGATACCGGAGAAACTGACGGAAGCCAAGCACAGAGAGATGGACACAGGTTTCTTCAGGAAGGAAGAGATCTTTATTCGATTCACCAACCGGGACTCAGAGGGACTAATGTCACCAAAAACAGCTAAAATCTGAGCCCTGATCGTACAGTGTAGGCACCTTATATAGACAATTAGCTCCACCAATAATCATTCCACCCACACGTACTCTTACCCAATCAACAGAATAAAGACTAAATTCCTGTTTGACCAGATGGCTTGCCCAACACAATGGAGGAGGGGAATACTCGTATATCCTGTATTCCTGCACATGCTCCGTACACTACTGATTGTATCGTTGCCACGTGCAACCAACCGACCGATACATCAGCATAGGCACGTGCACATACCACGTGGCAATCTCGGCCTACTAAATTAATTTTTAACGAGATTCCACCACATTCCCCCCTTTGATGCTTCTGATATTTCATAATTCCAGATGCATCACTTAATCGGGGCTTGCTTACACCTCAAGTTGCCATAAACCAGCCTCGTACCTGCAAACAGCCATTATCTGTGCAGCGGCCTTTCTCTCTGCTATATTCTTTATAATGCTCTGCACAGACCTAACTACCAAAGGAATCAAACACGGCAGGAGGAGGCACAGCATCAAGATTAGCATGACTCCACCTACCAGTGCCTTGAGTCCTCCAAGCTGCTCGTACCAATTACCAAACCAACTACTCGGATTATACCCTTTCCATACTTGAGTAGGCACATGTGCTAGTTTAACCATATGGCTAGTAAGCTCAGCTATTGCTTGCCCTTCAACATCTATTTGAAGACAACAATTCCTTAGATTAAACTTCCCACATACACCTCCCTCTACTGCCAATAGGTAATCCAAGGCTAATCTATTCTGGTAGACGGCTGTCCTCATCCTAGTGTTATGCTTTGCTAGGAGATTAAGCGCCTGTGATGTTTCATTGGAAATTATCTCAACCACTGCCTGTAATCTTATGATACGGTTGAGCATGTATATTGGGGTTCTGTATCCATAAGTACCAGCCCCTGCCCACGTAGCTGGCCCATAATAATCTATAATACGCTGGGGAGGCCACTCATTATCTTCCCAGGTACCTATCTCTAGGGGTCCCCTTTTCTTTCTATGATTTACATCATACACTTTAACTCCCAAAGTCTCTCCTGTTTCAATTGGCAACAAGAAGAAGGATGGTTTGAGCATACCTAATACACATGCCCCTTCCCAGTCCTGTGGTAACTCCGAATAGGCTTTCTTACCACAGATCCAGTTCAAATTTGCTGGGGCTTTCCAACTAGATGTAGCAGATAGGTCAAACCACACATCCTTTAAATTGGTATAAATTGCAAACGGATTAGGTGGTTCTGAGACATTTGAAGCTGACCACCAAGTTGTATCTTTTGTACTATCATTATAAGCTTTTTTCCCTAAACAAGTCAATTCTCCTACAGATGTATTAAACATTATTCCTTTCCTTGCTATGCAAACATAACCTATAATGGAGGTCTTTAATCGCCACTCAGATTTATCTCTAACACTCACTTGATAATCAGTTTGAGAAGATATTAACTGTTCAACTGTCTCAGAACCGGAATACATTACCTCCTTTGCTTCCCATGGCCATTGGTCTCCCATATTAGTACCTCCACACACACAGCAGTTGGTTACATTAAGACTACCAGCAATACTCTCGGCTAGATCTATAAATACGTTTTTCGCATTATGGGGGATCTTATTTTCCACACTCATCTCCTCATAGAAGGAATGAAAGACCTGATGAGTCTGGGTTGCCACAGTATCGGTCTCTATTCCTATAAATAATATTGTCCCAGGATCCAAACCTGTTCCATATATCTGGAACCCAAATAAGTTCCCAAACCTATCTATAAATCGTTCTGGGTCATTGATAAGTATATGGACTGGGTTACACTCCCTAGACTTACAATATGGCTTGGTAGGCAACTTAGTAACGATCATATCCTTATCTACTGTCTGTCCCCAGGTTGCCCACCCCACACAGGACCAATACGGACAATAATTATATTCTTTATTTGGGCATTTTGGATCTATATACTTATACTTTCTACTGGGGCAAATATACTTATCATTAGACCCATACGTTCTTTCCCATTTAAGATCACCACATACATTCCACGGTTTTCTACCACCTGATATTGCCTTACATGCATCAAATAGCAAAACACCTGGAGAATGCACGGTTTCTAGTATGGTCTTATTTATCAGTGTCCCGTGTGAGGCTCCATTCCGAATAGTCAACCAAATTGTACGGGGTTGATACTCAGGGCTAAAACACTTAGGTTCTCCTGCTCCTAAATGGCATACACTATAATCTATGCCTAAGTATCTACACTTAGATACATGTCCTTTACACTCATACTGTGAATGCCAAATAAGGGTCTGGGAAATGTGATTGCCTGTTTTCGTAGTCTTAAAGCAAACCTCGCAGCTTGGTGTGTCGGTACCTCTACCTTCCTGAATAATTAAAAACACACATATATACATTATTAAACACATCCCTCCTGACATCTTCTTTCTAACTCTTCGACTCAGCTTCCAGGAATGTGAGGGCTGCAGGGAATGGAGTCCTTCTGATCCTCACTTTCCTTCACAGAGATCCCTTCAAGACACTCTGACTATGTAACGTAGGCAGGTGGTCAGGCTTTATTATGGCCGTCAAAACACCTACTTGCTGATCTCTATAGTTACTCCAGATGTCCCAATATCTCCTCGTCACTCCGACTGAGTTGCACGCTTCAACCGGATCTTGCAGGGATTCTCAGGATCTGGTGTAGCTTGCCAAGAATCTGCTGCTGCTGGTTTAACCCTGGAGTGATGAATCCACGGAGTCACTTCGGCCACCTTTATAGCTGTTGGGGTAGACAAAAGAACAACATAAGGACCCCTCCACTTTGGCCCCAACGGTACACTGTTCCACTCCTTTATCCAAACTTGGTCTCCTGGATGATAAGAATGGACAGGTGGATAAATATTCACAGGTAACCTATTTTGTACCCATTTCTGTACCTCCTCCATAGTTTTACCCAACTCTACAACCTGCTGCCAACTGACTCAAATCCCCCCTTAAGTTACTAAGTACGGGAGGTGGACGCCCATACATAATTTCAAAAGGTGAGAGACCTATCCTTCTGGTAGGTGTGCTACGAATGCGCAACAGAGCTATTGGCAAAAGAACATTCCACTTGAGTTGGGTTTCTTGACACATTTTTGCCAATTGGCTCTTAATAGTTCTGTTCATCCTTTCCACTTTCCCAGAACTCTGAGGCCTATATGCCGTATGAAGTTTCCACTTGATACCAAGCATATGAGTCAGTTGTTGTAGGCACTGGTGAACAAAGGCTGGACCATCATCTGATCCTATAGAACATGGTAATCCATATCGAGGTATTATTTCCCGCAACAGAAATCGCACGACTTCTCCTGCTTTCTCTGTACGAGTGGGACATGCTTTGACCCATCCTGAGTAGGTGCACACAGCTACCAGTAGGTAACGATGTCCGCCGGATTTAGGCATTACCGTGTAGTCTATTTGGAGATCGGACATAGGGAGCCCTCCCATGTACTGGACTCCCGGAGGTTTCACTGGACCTTGCCTTGCGTTGTTTTTGGCACATAACACACATCTTCGTACAATGACTTGAGTCAAGTTGGACAATCTTGGTATGTAGAAATGCTTCCTAATAGATTCTTCCATACTATCTCTCCCGGAATGTGTCCCATTGTGATAGTTCTGGACAATTTCTACAGCTAGCGATGCTGGAATAACTATCCTTCCATCTTCTAACTGATACCAATTATTCAAGTATTTTCCAGCTTCAGTCTTTAACCACTCTTCTTCTTGAGCTGTATAAACTGGAGTCCACTGAGACAGAGGGGTCGGTATAAGAGCAGCTATACACTCCACATATTCCTGTTGTCCCGATTCAGCGGCACGCTTGGCTGCATTATCTGCCATCCGATTTCCTTTCACCACATCACCATCACCTTTCAGATGCGCTCGACAATGTATGATACCAACTTCCTTCGGTTCCCATACGGCTTCCAATAGTTGTAATATTTCAGCTGCGTACTTGATTTCTTTACCCTCTGAGTTCAGTAGTCCTCTTTCTTTATACAAGGCTCCATGGGCATGAGTGGTTAAAAATGAATATTTTGAGTCCGTATAGATGTTTACCCTCAATCCTTCAGCTAATTGTAACGCTCGTGTAAGTGCGATTAATTCTGCCTTCTGTGCCGATGTTCCTTTTGACAATGGCCGAGCTTCTATCACCTTGTCTATGGTTGTCACTGCGTATCCTGCATAGCGTATCTCTTCTTTCACGTAACTACTGCCGTCCGTATAGTACTGGACATCGGGGTTCTGGATGGGAAAATCACGAAGGTCCGGTCTGCTTGAGAACACTTCATCCATCACCTGCAGGCAATCATGTTGACTCTCAGTAGGTTGTGGCAAAAGGGTAGCTGGATTCAAGGTATTGACAGTTTCTAGATGCACTCTCGGGTTCTCACATAACATGGCTTGATACTTGGTCATACGGCTATTGCTAAACCAATGATTGCCTTTATAGTCTAGCAACGTCTGTACTGCGTGCGGGACTCGCACGTAAAGTTCCTGACCCAGATTGAGCTTGTCAGCTTCAGCTACCAGCAGGGCGGCGGCAGCTACGGCTCTTGGACAAGGTGGAAGACCACTGGCCACTGCATCCAGTTGTTTGGACATATATGCAACAGGTCGTTGCCATGATCCCAAGTACTGTGGTAATACTCCCACAGCCATCCTTCTTTGCTCGTGTACATATAAGTAGAATGGACGTGTATGATCAGGTAGACCTAATACTGGGGCGCTCATCAATGCCTTCCCCACAGGAAGGGATAGTGTTCTGTGCCTTTTATAGCTGCATAAAGGGGTTTTGCCAATATCGCATAACTGGGAATCCATATCCTGCAGAAGCCTGCTGCCCCCAAGAACTCTCACACTTGTCTTCTATTCTTGGGTGTTGGTATTTGGCATACAGCTTCTTTTCTCTCTGGCCCCATTATCCTTTGACCTTCAGAGATATGGAATCCCAGATACTTGACAGTTGGCTGACACAACTGAGCTTTCTTCCTGGACACCTTGTATCCTGCCTTCCAAAGAATGTGCAGTAAATCATATGTTGCTTGCTGACATATCTCTTTCGTAACTGCCGCTATCAACAAATCATCTACGTATTGTAATAGTACACATTCTCCTGGGATGGACTTAAAGTCTAGTTAGTCCTGACTTAATGCTGATCCAAATAGGGTAGGTGAATTTTTAAACCCTTGGGGCAATCTTGTCCAAGTCATCTGGTGTTTCGAGCCCGTTACAGCATTTTCCCATTGGAATGCAAAGATACACTGGCTTTCTGTAGCAATTCGTAGGCAAAAGAAGGCATCTTTAAGGTCCAAAACTGTAAAGTAAGTAGCCCCGCCCGGAATTAAGGCAAGCAGGTTATATGGATTGGGCACAACTGGATGTATACTTACTACCGCATCATTGACTGCTCTCAAATCCTGCACAGGGCGATACTCATCTGTCCCAGGCTTTTGAACAGGCAACAATTGGGTGTTCCATGGGGAAGTACAGAATTTTAGGATACCAAACCTTATGAACTTATCCAAATAAGACTGTATGTTCTTCTTTGCCTTTTGGGGAATATGGTATTGACTTGGGCTCACTGGATAAACCCCAAGTTTTAGTTCAATCCGTATAGGTAGTATATTGCGAGCAAGTCCTGGTGGGTTACTCTCTGCCCACACTCCTGGTATATTAAACAAGGATTCATCACTCTTACGGTTTTGGTTGGTCAACACTGTATAAAGTCGCCACTCTTCTTCCTTTGGTATTGATAACGTCATTATTCCTGAGGGTCCATTAAACTTCAAGGATATTGTTCCGTTAGGCAGAAATGTTATCTGTGCTTGTAACTTCGACAACAAATCTCGTCCTAGAAGTTGGACTGGACATTCAGGCATGTAAAGGAACTGATGTTTTACTACGTTGCCTCCCAATGTACAGAGTCGACTTTTAAGAACCGGTTTAGCAGCACTCCTCCCAGTTGCTCCTATTACAGTGATAGTTCTTCCTGAAGGAGGAGCGACTAGGTTAGTCACCAAAGAATGTTCAGCACCAGTGTCGATCATGAAAGAACTCCTTTTTCCCCCTATTGCTACATCGACCATAGGCTCCGCTCGGCCAAGGGTGATGGAGCCCGGTCGGTATCAATAGTCCTCCATGACAGTGTCAGCCAAACCCACAAAGTCTCTATCTTCTCTTTCTCGGGGTCTCTGCGCTGCTGGGTAATACCTATCCCCATGAACGCTTCCTCTATTATTCCCACAATTTCCTCCAAGGGCCTCCTCTTCCTCTCGCTCTGCCTCTATAATTATTACTATATCCTGCCCTTGTTCTATCTCTCTCATATTGTTCCCTCTGTGGACACTCACTTCTCCAATGCCCTTCTTCCCTACAGCATGCGCATTGGTTCCTACTTAAAGGCTCCCTATTCCACTTATTCTCACTTTTCTCAGTTACCCTATACACTTCCTTTTCCCTTCTATCTACACCCGCGATAGCTACTGCTAACATGTCTGCTTTCCTTCTCATCTTTCGGTCTTCTTCCTTTTTTGTCTCTGTGTCCTTATTCATATAAACCTTATTTGCTATCTCCATTAGTTGAGTTATAGACATCCCTACAAACCCTTCTAACTTTTGTAATTTTCTCTTTATATCTCCATAAGCCTGGCTGACAAAGGCAGAGTTAACCATTCGGGAATTCTCAGGAGCCTCTGGATTAAAGGGGGTATACAACCGGTATGCCTCCAATAATCGATCATAAAAGGCACTGAGCGACTCATCACATGGTTCTGCAATACCTCAGCTGTCTTTGACATATTGATCGTCCTTCTCCCTCCGGCTTTCATGCCAGCAATAATGGCGTCCCTATAAGCTCTTAAATGGGCCATATCTGCGCCATTAACATTCCAATTCGGATCTGCGTTTGGATAATGGGCTGCGGCCCATGCTGCCGGGTTGGTCTGATTTTGAGTACGGGCCACTTCTTCAAGCTCTTTAATTGCCGCCCGATTTATCCGAGTTCTTTCCTCGTTATTGAACAATGTCATAAGTAATTGCTGGCAATCAGCCCAAGTGGGATTATGTGTCTGGATTATAGAGGTAATCAAATCTGTCATGGCTTGAGGTTTATCTGTGTAGGAGGAGTTATGGGTCTTCCAGTTGAATAAATCAGTAGTGGTAAAGGGAACATAGACAAATACGGGATCAGCATATTGTAACTGGCCCTCACCGTTAATGTGTCGGGCCCGGTGTCAGTCGGAGAGGCATTTGATAATGTCGGGGTTGGTGGGTACCGGTCAGTTGTCGGGTTAGTATGGGGCTTTGTTGAGGAAGGTCAGTTATGGGTTCCGGTCGAGGGGTAGTAAGACAAAGGGAAGGGGACGCTTTTTCTTTACTGAAGGGAAGATCAGTAAGTAGAATATTCCGGGCCGGGTTGGGAGGAGCCTGACCAGGAACCAGAAATGACGCCAAATCTGGATAGGTGGGGTTAATAGGGGTAGGTACTGGAAGGGGAGGGTTTAAAACAAGTGGGCTAGACTCTGAGCTAGAGGAGGGGGTAGGTGGAGACAATGGAGCAAGGGGAGTGGTATTACTAGCAGCACCTCCTCTTCCTCTTCCTGTAGAGGAGGAGTAAGGGGGCGGCATGGGGATCTCTGACTCAGGGGGCGTGTCCAGAATGGGCGTAATCACGGCCTTGGTGGACAAACGAGTCCTAGCCAACATGAGGCGAGATTGCTCCTCGTGGCATACCCTGATCCATTTTGGCAAGTCATTTACGGCCCGCTTCCAACAATCGATATACGGAAACTGGCTGTAAAGTTCAGGCCTACCCGATACAGCCACATGTACGCGCTGCACCAGATTAAGATCAAGACTACCACGTGGAGGCCATGCAGCCACCAAGGCAGGCCATTCCCTACTACATAAAGTAGTCAGGCGTTTTGGGGACATCTTTACTCCAAAATCATATACATTGTATCCCTTGTTAAAGTTATTTAACATGCATTCTAAGGGATCAATGATCTTTGAATCCGACGCACCCATACTTAGCAACGGAGCGTCGTCTCCAACAGAAGCAAAACAAACACACTTCCAACAGTCACGCTCGTTCCCCTTGGCAACAGCACCACGTGGTACAGTTACTAGGCCAAACGCACACAACAAAACATACAGGGAATTCCCGTACACACACAGCTGTTACACCAATCACTAAATAACTATTACTGTACGTTTTGGCGAAACTGTACAATCACCCACATTATAATTCTCAATATTTAAATTACCCATCTATAACACACCCTAGTAACATCGTCTTTACAAACAGTAGTTATAGTACGGTTAGCATTGGTTAAAGTAAAATTTTAAAGTCACAGTTCAGTTAGTAGTGGTTATGATGTTAAACATACAACATAAACAACAGTTATTAGTGGTTATTTACAGTATCAGTAATTATAATACATGGTTATGGTACCGTGCGCTATGATACAGTTACACACTATTCACACTCTCGCTAGACGGCAGAGCTCACGCTATCTAGCAAGATATACACTCTACTACAATAATTTTAACACATTTACAGTTTCCCAACTAATCTATTGGCCAGTACCTCAAGGGACTACCTAAAACAATTTACATCCGTTTTGGTTAGCCGTCGCTGCCCAAGCACCACATATAGCGAACTAGAGGGTGGAATTTACACAGAACCCTCTTAGTCTATTTACTCTATCAATAGTCTAGTGGGTTCCAAATTTACACGCCTTCCCACTTAGCCAAGATAGGTTGAGATCTAGCGGACAGAATATACAACAGACTCCGCTTAGTCTCCCTGTCCCTCCGACCTAGCGAACGAAATATACACCCTAGATACGCTAGTCTAGACAAGACACTGGTGTCCGGCTTGGGCTATACACAGGACCCAGCCTGACTCCAAACCAAGATTAAACGGGCTGACTACAGGGCGTTTAATTACGAGCGGTGCGCCTTCGCTCCTTCCCTCTACTGAGGGGGCCAATTCCATACACCTACCGCACAATCGGTATCCAATACCCCTAGTGGGTCCACCGTCTAAAACAGTAGTCGTCTTACCTCCTCGTTCCTGAACCTGAGTTCACACTCATCGACGGGGACAACAGACCAGTGGCGCCGAGACAAAGGGAGGTCCACGCAAAAGTTCAGGGGTGCAGCCGTAGGGAGCGTGGGCAAAGATAAGACCGTCTCACGCCTCTGCTCTCAGCTACCGTTGAACGATGAGATTCCCGGCCAATGCACCAAATGATACCGGAGAAACTGACGGAAGCCAAGCACAGAGAGATGGACACAGGTTTCTTCAGGAAGGAAGAGATCTTTATTCGATTCACCGACCGGGACTCAGAGGGACTAATGTCACCAAAAACAGCTAAAATCTGAGCCCTAATCGTACAGTGTAGGCACCTTATATAGACATATAGCTCCTCCTATAATCAGTTCCACCCACACGTACTCTTACCCAATAAACAGAATAAAGACTAAATTCCTGTTTGACCACATGGCTTGCCCAGCACAATGGAGGAGGGGAATACTCGTATATCCTGTATTCCTGCACATGCTCCGTACACTACTGATTGTATCGTTGCCACGTGCAACCAACCGACCGTTACATCAGCATAGGCATGTGCACATACCACGTGGCAATCTCGGCCTACTAAATTTATTTTTACCGAGATTCCACCACAGTATCCCTATACACTACATACCATAAGCACACATATTAGATCCTCTACAATAACACACAACACATCCCCTACACACTCCACTCCCTGTGAGCGAACTCATGGGTGGGTGCAACATATAAGTGGACTTATGAGTGGGCCTTATAGGCATACTCACCGTGAGGCCCTGGGGCCCAGACCTTGAGCTGTGTAAGGGGCCCAAAAAAAATGGAGCTGCTTCCAAGTCTCCCAGAACATTGAATTTTGTGACCACAGTTGCAAACAGCCTCCAGAGATCCTGTTCTACACCAGACCAGTGGAGCCAAACTGCAGCCTATCATCATCCTCATCTGGTTGTAAGTAGGCAATCTAGTATATTATTAGTGACACTAATCTATAATTTACCTCACATTAAAGGGACACTATAGCTTAATGAAGTGGTTCTGGTGTCTATAGCTGGTCCCTGCAGGCTTTTTAATGTAAACACACACTGTGTGCAGCACTGGCGTTAGTTCATATGGCAGATCATATGGGTGGGGCATTGTGATGTCACGTGGGGAGGGCGGCAAATTTTTATTTTGTCTAGGGTGGCAAAAATCCTTGCACCGGCTCTGATCCTGAGCAGGTGCACCAGTCTACTGGTGGCCCACAGGAGGGGAGTGCACTGATTGCACTGCACTCTCCTCCTGCCCAGACCCGTGTTTACCGCAGTGCAAGTGCCCTCTGCCCCTAATTTACAGTGGCTCACACTCACAACAAGCAGTGCCTGGAGCCCTTTGCAGAGACGGGAACAAAGAGGTTCTGCGGCAGCTGGCCGTACTGCAAGCATTACATTAAACAGCTGTTCCCCATGTAGCCACAGGTGGCGCTGTGCTGGGAGAATGTGATTACTCTTCACCTCCTCCCAGCCTACAGAGCAGCGCATGGGAGAGAGAGAGGACGAGGCATGATTTAATCTTACAATAAATCCTCTAAGCAAACCTTTATAAATTTGGGGGATCAGCTCTGTTTCCACAGTTTATTGGTGTTTACTCTGATGCCTGTATTAATATTGAGGGATGTCTAAGTAGTAACGTCAGTGTGTGTCAGCAGGGCCAGCCGTTGGGGTGTGCAAGCTGTGCGGTCACGCAGGGTGCCATGACAACAGAGGCGCCCGGCGGCCAACACAGCTCACAAGTTGGGTACACCAGCATATTCAATTTAAACTATTCGCTGTTGGTCCACTGGTGCGCACCAGCAGTAGGTGCAGTCAGATCATATCCTCTCCCTCGTGGTTCTGGCGCTCAGTTAGTGAGTCAGAGCACAGGCTCAGAGATTCTCAGCCTGCGCTCTGACAACATTGAAAGTCAGAGCCGAGAAGGAGCGGGTATGGCAAAGAGCTACTGATTAGCATAACATCAATATCCGTTATAAAATCCGGAAAAGGTGGGCATGGATGGTGAACTGATTTGATGGTGCAATGGGCCACTTGACTGGTTTTGCCCCCCAGGCCTAAGGCTGCCAGCCCTCCCCTGGTTTACATCTAACCATGGATCTTATGAAAGGATTTGGCTGAATCACATGTGTGAGCTGTTATCCTATCCAGGTGTAATGTATATTTTTTATATTATGAAAGAGAGTTATAATCCTTTCAGGGGCGGACTGACCGGTCGGGCACTTCGGACATGGTCCGAGGGCCCGGCCGGGAGGGGGGCCCGCCATCAGGGGGCCCGGCCGCCCCTTTAAATGCTGCAGCCGCCTGAGCGCTCTCTTAAGAGCCTCAGGCGGCTGCAGCTTCTCACCCCCCACCTGTAGCGTGACCGAGCTGCTCTCCGGTCCGCGGTGCCCGGCCGGAGTGATAGGAAGGTGCACAAACACTGTGCACCTTCCTGTCAGTCCGGCCGGGTACAGGAAACAGAAACTCCTGTTCCGCGCGGAACAGGAGTTTCTGTTTCCTGTACCCGGCCGGACTGACGGGAAGGTGCACACTCAGTGTGCACCTTCCTATCACTCCGGCCGGGCACCGCGGACCGAAGAGCAGCTCGGTCACGCTACAGGTGGGGTGTGGGGGGGAAGGGGTGGGCAAAAAGAGAAAGGGAGGGGGGCAAAAAGAGGAGGGGAAGGGAGGGGGGCAAAAAGAGAAAGGGAGGGGAGGGGAGGGGGGCAAAAAGAGAAAGGGAGGGGAGGGGAGGGGGGCAAAAAGAGAAAGGGAGGGGAGGGGGGCAAAAAGAGAAAGAGGGGAGGGGGCAAAAAGAGAGGGAGGGGAGGGGGGCAAAAAGAGAGGGAGGGGAGGGGGGCAAAAAGAGAGGGAGGGGAGGGGGGCAAAAAGAGAGGGAGGGGAGGGGGGCAAAAAGAGAAGGGGAGAGGGTGAGGGGAGGGGGGGCAAAAAGAGAAAAGGAGTGGAGGGGGGCAAAAAGAGAAAGGGGGGGCAAAAAGAGAAAGGGAGGGGGGGCAAAAAGAGAAAGGGAGGGGAGGGGGGCAAAAAGAGAAAGGGAGGGGGGCAAAAAGAGAAGGGGAGGGGGGCAAAAAGAGAAAGGGAGGGGAGGGGGGCAAAAAGAGAAAGGGAGGGGAGGGGGGCAAAAAGAGAAAGGGAGGGGAGGGGGGCAAAAAGAGAAAGGGAGGGGAGGGGGGCAAAAAGAGAAAGGGAGGGGAGGGGGGCAAAAAGAGAAGGGGAGGGGGGCAAAACGAGGAGGGGAGGGGAGGAGGGGGGGCAAAAAGAGAAAAGGAGGGGAGGGGGGGCAAAAAGAGAAAAGGAGGGGAGGGGGGGCAAAAAGAGAAAAGGAGGGGAGGGGGGGCAAAAAGAGGAGGGGAGGGGGGCAAAAAGAGGAGGGGAGGGGGGCAAAAAGAGAAAGGGAGGGGGCAAAAAGAGAAAGGGAAGGGAGGGGGGCAAAAAGAGAAAGGGAAGGGAGGGGGGCAAAAAGAGAAAGGGAAGGGAGGGGGGCAAAAAGAGAAAGGGAAGGGAGGGGGGCAAAAAGAGAAAGGGAAGGGAGGGGGGCAAAAAGAGAAAGGGAGGGGAGGGGGGCAAAAAGAGAAAGGGAGGGGGGCAAAAAGAGAAGGGGAGGGGGGGCAAAAAGAGAAAGGGAGGGGAGGGGGGGCAAAAAGAGAAAGGGAGGGGAGGGGGGGCAAAAAGAGAAAGGGAGGGGAGGGGGGCAAAAAGAGAAAGGGAGGGGAGGGGGGGCAAAAAGAGAAAGGGAGGGGAGGGGGGGCAAAAAGAGAAAGGGAGGGAGGGGGGGCAAAAAGAGAAAGGGAGGGAGGGGGGGCAAAAAGAGAAAGGGAGGGGAGGGGGGGCAAAAAGAGAAAGGGAGGGGAGGGGGGCAAAAAGAGAAAGGGAGGGGAGGGGGGCAAAAAGAGAAAAGGAGGGGAGGGGAGGGGAGGGGGGCAAAAAGAGAGGGAGGGGGTAAAAAGAGAGAGGGGGTAAGGGGAGGGGGGTAAGAAGAGGGAGGGGGTAAGAAGAGGGGGTAAGGAGAGGGAGGGGGTAAGAAGAGAGAGAGGGGGGTAAGAAGAGAGGAGGGGGAGTAAGAAGGGGGTAAGAAGAGGGGGAGGGGGATAAGAAGAGCGGGAGGGGGGTAAGAAGAGGGGAGGGGGATAAGAAGAGGGGGAGTGGGGTAAGAAGAGGGGGGGCGGGAGTAAGAAGGGGGTAAGAAGAGGGGGAGGGGGTAAGAAGAGGGGGCGGGAGTAAGAAGGGGGTAAGAAGAGGGGGAGGGAGGAGTAAGAAGAGGGGGCGGGAGGAGTAAGAAGAGGGGGAGGGGGTAAGAAGAGGGGGGAGTAAGAAGAGGTGGGAGTAAGAAGAGGGGGAGGGGGGTAAGAAGAGGGGTAGGGGGGAGTAAGAGGAGGGCAATTGCCCCCTCCCCTGTCCGCAGGCACCGTGCGGGCAGCCGGCAGGGGAGGGAGGAAGAGAGGACCCGGGAGCTCAGCCTGCAGCTCCTCTGGGTCCTTCTTGCGCGAGTTCAGGTCGTTGCCGCGGTTACCACGGCAACGTTACGGCTCTGGCGAAAGTAAACTCTAGCCCTGGAGCTACGGGCTAGAGTTCACTCTCAACACTGTGACCACCAGGGATTCCTGGTGGTTGCAGTGGTGAGAGTGAACTCTAGCCCCATTCACACACTGCCCCCCATACACACACACTGCCCCCACACACACCATACACATTTACACACATTGCCACACACACACACACATACACTGCCCACCCATACACACACAGCCCCCCCATACACACACAGCCCCCCATACTAACATTGCCACACACATACACATTGCCCCACACACCCTACACATTCACACACTACACCCCCTCACACACACTGAACCTTTCACACACACTGCACCCCTTACACATTGCACCCCTTACACATTGCACCACTGCTCCTATACCCTACAACAGCCTCATATCCCAGCAGACCCCAGGTAAGTTGTCAAACTGTTCTTAAACGGTTTGACTACTTACTCTGGGAGGGGGGCCCGGCCCTCCTTGCACCATAACGACTACACAGAGCAGTAGTGGTTATTGTGCATGGATTATTTCTTTAAATAATCTCCAAGTTCCCCAGTAGCCAGCAAGCCAGCAAGCCCACAGGCCAGCCACCCAGCCCACAGGCCACCAGTTAGGCTTACAGCCAGCAAGCCCACAGCCTGCCAACCGCAGCCAGCAAGCCACAGCCTGCCAGCCAGCAAGCCACAGCCAGCAAGCCAACAGCCTGCTAGCCGCAGCCAGCAAGCCCACAGCCTGCCGGCAGTAGCCAGCAAGCCCACAGCCTGCCAGCAAGCCCACAGCCTGCCGGCCGCAGCCAGTAAGCCCACAGCCTTCCAGCAAGCCCACAGACTGCCAGCCAACAACAGTAATTAAGGTAAGAGGAGCCAACTTGGCCTAGGTATCAGCGAGCTATGTTGTGTTGCTATATTGTGAATAGGAACCAGAGTGTTGGAGAGACCCCCCTCCAGGCCCCATTAGACTCCATTGTAGTCTCTAATGGGACCTGGAGGAAATTCTTTCTAACACACTCTCTAAAGGACACTGAGATAGCCTCTGTTAGAATACTCCCCCCCTCCATGGCCCATTAGCCCTCAATTGTAGTCTCTACTGGGGCCTTGAAGGGATTATTGCACTTTTGTTCCTTGTGTCTAAACATTGTGTAGGGTGTGGCTGGAGGCGGTGCATGGAGGCGGGACATGGGTGGCGCTTGCTGCGGAGTATGGGTGGGGCCTGTAAGGGGGCCCTTGATTTATTTTGCCCGGGGGCCCTGAGGGTTCTCAGTCCGCCCCTGAATCCTTTAATATATGGGGAGCACAAAAATTGCTGCTGTTGCAGAACTGGATTTGAACCAATTTGTATTTGTTCCACTAGATGTCGCTCTATACAAAGAAACCTGCTGTACATTATATATTAATGACCCATTATTTATCTCACTAGCTGGGAAGGTTCATACATTTATCTTCTAATCTAAACTGAATGCTACCTGCTAGATTTCTGTGGACGTAATGCTGGCCAATATGTAACCCAGCACTTGAATTCCAGCTCCCATCATAATCAGACATCCAAATAATGATTTAGTAATCATGAGAGCGGTATGTGTTGCTCAGTCCCAGTGTGTGGGGTAAATTCATATTGTAGGTTAATTTGTTCCCTGAGCCTGCCCAGAGAGTAAAAGTTAAATTAATTACTAATGCAATATGTCATTATGCTCTGCGTGATGTGAGCTATTCTACAGAATCTCTCTTACTGTTATTAATACTGTATTATCCCCCCAGTGTCTCACTCACTGTTATTTATAATACCCCCCAGTGTCCCTCTCGCTGTTATTTATAATACCCCCCAGTGTCCCTCCCGCTGTTATTTATAATATCCCCCCAGTGTCCTACTTACTGTTATTTATAATACCCCCCAGTGTCCTACTTACTGTTATTTATAATACCCCCCAGTGTCCCACTTACTGTTATTTATAATATCCCCCCAGTGTCCTACTTACTGTTATTTATAATACCCCCCAGTGTCCCACTTACTGTTATTTATAATATCCCCCCAGTGTCCCACTTACTGTTATTTATAATATCCCCCCAGTGTCCCACTTACTGTTATTTATAATACCCCCCAGTGTCCCTCTCACTGTTATTTATAATACCCCCCAGTGTCCCTCTCACTGTTATTTATAATACCCCCCAGTGTCCCACTTACTGTTATTTGTAATATCCCCCCAGTGTCCCACTTACTGTTATTTATAATATCCCCCAGTGTCCTACTTACTGTTATTTATAATATCCCTCCAGTGTCCCTCTCAGTGTTCATTATAATATCCCCCAGTGTCCCTCTCGCTGTTATTTATAATATCCCCCCAGTGTCCTACTTACTGTTATTTATAATATCCCCCCAGTGTCCCACTTACTGTTATTTATAATATCCCTCCAGTGTCCCTCTCAGTGTTAATTATAATATCCCCCGGGTGTCCCTCTCGCTGTTATTTATAATATCCCCCAGTGTCCCTCTCGCTGTTATTTATAAAATGTTTGAGAAAGACATCGAAACGTTGCCTTTTCCACGTTTCATTGCACAGTAAACCACCAGGAGACAACGTTGCTAATTGCGGAGGATTACCTTGATTAATGACAGATACGAACTAGTCCGCCCATCTGTTCTGCCAAGTAGAATATCTCTGTCATTGTATGCACATTCTAAGCTTTCGTCAATTTCCTCACTGTTTACTGTACGTTTCCATGTATCTACTTCACTTAAAAGATACAGCAGGTATTGACTGTATGAAGGATAATGATTACCTAGAATTGCCCTACATAGTACTATTTCCTCACCTTGCCCTCAACCTCCAAATCATGTGCTCTTATTCAAAAATGTCTCTCTATACTTTATTTAATACCTCAAAGTCTTTATTTCAAAACACACCATGTTGTGATCACAATTTCCCCTACTTGAATGTTTGTCAAATATCTCTCCTCTCTTCCTTGTACACATTAAAGGGATTCTGTAGTGCAAAGAAAACAAAGCCGTTAAAAGCCCTTCAGTCACCTGAATCCAGAGCCAATGTCCAAAGGTCTGTTTCACAGCAGGATGCCATATGGCTTATATTTATTGGCTACTAAAAAGACTGGACATACCCCATTTGCAATACCTTGGGTTGTCTACTTTTGTATAATATCATGGGGGTAATTTTCATTCCTGGGCTACCATATGGTCTCAAAGGCAACGTAACCAATCTGGCAAATTTCAATGTGTATAAACTAAAAAATGTAATGTGCTAAATTTGACCCTGTAACTTTCCAAAGCACCATAAAACCTGTACTTTACTCGTGAGACATCGCTGAATACAAATATGTGCATTTTATTGCAGTAACAGCTAACAGTATTATGATATTCACAGTAACTTTTTTAAAGATTCTTAATTTTTCAATTGTTTTAAATATTTGAATCATATTAAATTATGTTTAATATACAAATATTTGATGTGACATGAAAGTCCTGTTTCTCCTGAACAAAATGATATATAATAAGTGTGGGTGCACATAATATGAAATTACGCCTGAACAGACATATAGTCAAATTCAAGGTTTTGTTTCCGTTTTGTTTTGATCACAACTTTTACAACTGGCTCAGTCCTTAAGGGGTTAAAGAAGCATGCTTGGCTAGTGAGACCACATTCTGTTTTAGCGAGCCCCTATTTGAATGATCACGTAATTATTCCTGACATTTTCAAGCTTTGGTCTCTCGAAATGGGCACAGTATTTAAATGATGTCCCACTAATTATGGATGGAGCACAGTAAGTAGGTCAGAGCTTCCACTGCCCCTTTATATAAACCCAGTGTACTGCTGGTGTGGTGGAATCTCGGTAAAAATAAATTTAGTAGGCCGAGATTACCACGTGGCATGTGTACGTGCATATACTGGTGTATCGGTCGGTTGGTTGCACGTGGCAAAGATACGATCAGTAGTGTATGGAGCATGTGCAAGAATACCGGATGTAGTATTCCCCTCCTCCATTGTGCTTGGCAAGCCATGCGGTCAAACCGGAATTTAGTTCTTGTTCGATTGATTGGGTAAGAGTATGTGTGGGTGGAGCTTATTATGGGAGGAGTTACATACCTATATAAGGAGCCTACACTATTGTCCGGGGCTCAAGACTTGTTGTATTTTGGTGACATTAGTTCCTCTGAGTCCCGATCGGTGAATCAAATAAAGAATCTCTTCCTTCCTGAAGAAACCTGTGTCCATCTCTCTGTGCTTGGCTTCCGTCAGTTTCTCCGGTATCATTTGGTGCATTGGCCGGGAAGCTCATCGTTCAACGGTAGCTGAGAAGCAGAGGCCTGAGACGGTCTATCTTTGCCCACGTTCTCTACGGCTGCACCCCTGAACTTCTGCGTGGACCTCCCTTCGTCTCGGCGCCACTGGTCTGTTGTCCAGGAGATCATCGGCCTCTACGTAGTAAGTGCTGGGGTATCCCCGTTGATGAGTGTGAACTCAGGTTTAGGAACAAGGAGGTAAGACGACCGCTGTTTTAGACGGCGGACCCACTAGGGGTATTGGATACCGATTGTGCGGTAGGCCCATAAGGGGTTATTTATGTATGGAATCTGCCCCCTCCAGTGGAGGGAAGGAGCGAAGGTGCACCGCTCAATTAAACTCCCTGTAGTCAGCCCGTTTAATTTTGGTTTGGAGTCAGGCGGGGTTCTGGTGTAAATAGCCCTAGCCGGACACCGGTGTCTTGTCTAGACTAGCGTTCTAGGGTGTATATTTTGTTCGCTAGGTCGGAGGGACCGGGAGACTAAGCGGCGTCTGTGTAAATTCGGTCCGCTAGATCTCAACCTATCTTGGCTAAGTGGGAAGGCATGTAAATTTGGAACCCACTAGATTTTTGATAGAGTAAATAGACTAAAAGGGTGCTGTTGTAAATTCAGCCCTCTAGTTCGCTATATGTGGTGCTTGGGCAGTGTGGCTAACCAAAACGTATGTAGATAGTTTTAGGTAGTCCATCAAGGTACTGGCCAATAGATTAGTTCGGAATTGTATATGTGTTAAAGATTGTTGTAGTAGCGTGTATATCTTGTTAGATAGCGTGAGCTCTGCCGTCTAGCGAGAGTGTGAATAGTGTGTAACTGTATTATAGCGCACGGTACCATAACCATGTATAATTACTGATACTGTAAATAAGTACTAATAATTGTCGTCTATGTTGCATGTTTTAACACCATAATCACTACTAATTGTACTGTGACTTTAACTTGTATTCTAACCTATGCTAACCGTACTATAATTTCTGTTTGTAAAGACGATGTTACTGGAGTATGTTATAGACGGGTAATTTAGATATAAGGAATTATAGCGTAGGTGACCGTATAGTTTCGCCAAAGGGCACAGTATTAGTTACTTAGTGACTGGTGTAACAGCTGTGTGTGTACGGGAATTCCCTGAGTGTTTTGTTGTGTGCGTTTCACTTAGTAACTGTACCACGTGGTGCTGTTGCCGAGGGAACGGGTGTGACCGTTGGTAGAGTGTTTGTATAGTTTCTGTTGGAAACGACGCTCCATTGTTAAGTATGGGCGCGTCGGATTCGACGATTTTGGATCCCTTAGGATGTATGATTAAAAACTTTAAAAAGGGATATACAGTATGTGATTTTGGGGTAAAGATGTCTCCAGCACGCCTGATTACATTGTGTAGTAGGGAATGGCCTACTTTGGTTGCCGCATGGCCACCACGTGGCAGTTTGGATCCTAATCTGGTACAGCGTGTACACGTGGCTGTATCAGGTAGGCCTGAACTTTACGGCCAGTTTCCATATATTGATTGTTGGAGGCAGGCCGTAAATGACTCGCCAAAATGGATCCGAGTATGCCACGAGGAGCAATGTCGCCTCATGGTGGCCAGGACTCGCTGTCCACTAAGGCCGTAATTACGCCCATTTTGGACACGCCCCCTGAGTCTGAGATCCCTATGCCGCCCCCTTACTCCTCCTCCACCGGAAGAGGAGGTGCTGTTGGAAACGCTCCTCCCCTTGCTCTGTTGTCCCCACCTACTCCCTCCTCTAGCTCAGAGTCCAGCCCCCTTGTTTCAAACCCTCCCCTTCCGGTACCTGCTTCCATTAACTCCACATACCCAGATTTGGCGCCATATCTAGCTTCCGGTCAGGCTCTTCCTAGCCCGGCCCGGAATATTCTACTCACCAACCTTCCCCTTAGTAAAGCTTCCCCATCCCCTTGTCTTACTACCCCTCGACCGGAACCCATAACGGACGCATCTCTACGAAGCCCCATACTAACCCGACAACTGACCGGTACCCTCCAACCCCGACATTATCAAATACCTCTTCGATTGACTCCTGGCCCGACACACATTAACGATGACGGCCAGATACAATATGCTGATCCAGTCTATGTCTATGTCCCTTTCACAACCACCGATCTCTTTAATTGGAAGACCCATAACTCCTCTTACACTGAAAAGCTTCAAGCCATGACGGATTTGTTTACCTCAATAGTCCAGACACACAATCCCACTTGGGCTGATTGCCAGCAATTATTAATGACATTGTTTAATAATTAGGAAAGGACTAGAATAAATCAAGCGGCAATTAAAGCACTGGAAGAAGAGGCCCGTTACACAAAATCAGGCCAACCCAGCAGCATGGGCAGCAGCCCATTATCCAAATACCGATCCAAATTGGAATGTCAATGGCGCAGACATGGTCCATTTAAAAGCTTACAGAGACGCTATTATTGCTGGCATGAAAGCTGGAGGAAAGAAGGCGATTACTATGTCTAAGACGGCTGAGGTATTACAGAAATGTGATGAATCGCCCAGTGTCTTTTATGACCGATTATTGGAGGCATACCGTTTGTATACCCCCTGTAACGGACCGTTTCACTTACAAGAGGATAAAACCCAGTTTAGGCGATATCCCCCTTTCCAGATGCACAGGCAGCTACTGCAAACACCACTCTCCCGACTGGAAACACTCGAACACTGGAACAGCTGAACAAGAAAAGCATACCATCCGCTTACACTCCTGGCAGTCAGCATACAATCCAATTCCCCCAAAGAACGAGACGACACATCGCTTTGAGGGTAAAACAGGAACTCTGGACTGGCTCATCCAGCCTGGCTTTTATTTCCATCTCACACATACAGGCCACACCCAGGGGGAGGCATAAAATAACCAATGACATAGATGTTACATCCCACACATCCCCTTGTAACGGATCGCCTGGCACCCCGACCGGGTACCTCCGTTAATGGATGCTCCTAGCGCTTCCTGAGGACTCCAAGCACTCTGGCAGACACCACAATCAACGTATCGGAGAAGCATATGAATCCTCTCAAGCCTCTGAATGCTGTAGACAGTTGAATAGGAACCATACGAATAGGTTTGCACTCCTAGCAGTCAAACTGGAACAGCATGCAATAAATCCTCCCCCAATAATGAGACGACACTTCACTTTGAGGGTTAAACAGGAACTCTGGACTGGCACATCCAGCCTGGCTTTTATTACACTTGTACACTTACAGGCCACACCCAGGGGGAGGCATAAAATAACCAATCACATACATGGTTCAACCCACACATCCCCTCCCCTCAGATAACAGTAAACCCAATTATATGGTACACATTTTTAGCCAAGTTCTGGATGTACCCCAAAAACAGGGGGTACACCTTTAAATCCAGCATCACTGGATAGCCCTTATTCAGGGGGACAACATATCCAAAAATCAGTTCATTCGGATAAACGGTTCGGGAGATATAGGGTTCCAAAGATTTGACCGACCGCATGGGTAAAGTATCCGAAAACAGTTCCATGCATTTTGGCCCTGCGGTCGGTCACAGACAAGGGAATGAAAACAGATGAATTGCCTGTGTTATAGAGCCTGGAGAGGGTTTGAATGAATTCCCTTGTTTGTGGGGTTCTTTCTACCGAACGGCGGGCCATTCGGTAGTTTCTATACGAATTTCTGGAAGTCTGGAGGTCTCAGCAGTGCTTGCCGAGTCGAGTGTTCGATTTTAGTTCCAGACACTCTACGGCAAAACACCGCTGTTCGGGAGTTTAAGATGGCCGCTGCCACGTGTTCGTTTCCCGAATGGCGGCCACCCAGAGGACAAAGAATATATTACACTGATTGCCAATTACCCGTTTGCAACATTGTTGCAAACGGTAATTGGAGGCACACTTATTCCTGGGTGGTCTGGTTGTTCGGTAGTTTCACTCAGTATAATGAATGGAGTGATTCTACCGAACAATCAGGTGAATGCTGCATACATATAACCCAGGTTAACTGAACACATTATAACATATGTAATATTAAAGGCAGTATACTGTAATATGCTCCACAGTCTTAAAGGGACAGTAGTCCCAAAAGTCCCAATATGTCCACAGATGATTTTAAAAGGGCCAGCAGCAGCAATATAAAGTACAACATGCCCAAATATAGTTCTTTAAACGTACCAGTTTTCCAGGGGCCATAGTCAGCCGGTAGGAGGCAGGCAGCCAGGCCCCTCCAATGTCCAGTGGCGAGGCGGGTTCCGTCACACCCCTCCCCTTAGTGTGACACATAATCTCATTATGCATACAGTTTAAAATATACTTTCCACACAGACACTGTAACTTTAAAACTATACATTCAATCTCCATAAAAATTACATATTTGGAATCAGCACACTTCAAACATAAACACTTCCAAAAATCAGCCAAATCCCTCCAGCGGATCAAAAGTTAGCTGGAGGTCCCTTTATGACCGACCGCAAACACAATTTCCTGCCCAAAACAGTTCCATAGATTTGGGCTGTGCGGTCGGTCAATTTCATGCGGAAAAACGACTAAGTCCCATTTCGAACGGGACTTAGTCTCTGGAGCTGAAAAACGAAGTGTAGGAGAAGGTAAGGGTCAGCGGTGTTCGATAAAATGTGTAGCCGATTTCAGTTCCATGAATTTGGCTACACATACCGCTGACCTCGTTCGAATGAACAAAGATGGCCGCCGCCACGTGTTCGTTTGTCGAATGGCGGCCACTTCGACTACTTCGGCACTTCGGCTGCATCCGAAGTGCCTATTTAAAGCTGCAGCACTGTTCCAAATTATTTAAAGGGACAGTCTTATAAAATCCAATCTGCTAAAAGAGTCTTTAACAGGTAATACCTTCCAGGGGCCATAGTCTTAAAGGGTATTGTTACCCAAAGTCTCGATATGGCCCCAGACAGTTCTTAAAGGGCCAGCAGAAGCCCAATATAGATCCATTAGCCCCAATAACGAAGGGGCCATAGTCAGCAGGTAGGAGGCGGGCAAGCAGGCTTCTCCAGTTCATAGTGGCGAGGTTGGTTTCGCCACACCCCCTTTAATCCGGAGGCTCCTGAGAATTCCCGGATGGTTAACTCTGCCTTTGTCAGCCAAGCCTACGGAGATATAAAGCGCAAGCTACAGAAGTTAGAAGGGTTTGTAGGGATGTCCATAACCCAACTAATGGAGGTAGCAAACAAGGTATATATGAACAGGGAAACAGAGACAAAGAAAGAGGAAGAGCGCAAGATGCGTAGAAAGGCAGATATGCTAGCGGTAGCGATCGCAGGCGTAGATAGAAGGGAAAAGGAGGTGTATAGGGGAGCAGATAAAGGCGAGAGTAAGTGGAATGGGGAACCCCTGAGTAGGAATCAGTGCGCGTACTGTAGGGAAGAAGGGCATTGGAGAAGTGAGTGTCCGCGAAGGGAACAGTATGAGAGAGACAGACCTAGGGCAGGATATGGTAATTATAGAGGCAGAGCGAGAGGTAGAGGAGGTCCTGGAGGGAATAATGGTAGCAATAGAGGAAATGTTAGAGAAGATAGGTACTATCCAGCAGCGCAGAGATCCCGCGATAGAGAAGATAGGGACTTTGTAGGATTGGCTGACACGGTCATAGAGGACTATTGATACCGACCGGGCTCCATCCCCCTTGGCCGAGCGGAGCCTATGGTTAATGTGTCAATAGGGGGAAAAAGGAGTGCGTTCATGATCGATACTGGTGCTGAACATTTGGTGGTGACTGACCTAGTTGCTCCTCCATCTGGTAGAACCATCACCGTAATAGGAGCAACTGGAAGGAGTGCTGCTAAACCAGTTCTTAAAAGTCGACTCTGTACATTGGGAGGCCACGTAGTGAAACATCAATTCCTTTATATGCCTGAATGTCCAGTCCAACTGCTAGGACGTGATTTGTTGTCAAAACTACAAGCGCAGATAACGTTTCTACCTAATGGAACAACATCTTTAAAGTTCAATGGACCTTCAGGTATAATGACAATATCTGTACCAAAGGAAGAAGAGTGGCGACTTTATACAGCGTTGACTAGCCAAAACCCTAAGAGTGATGAATCCTTGTTCAATATACCAGGAGTGTGGGCAGAGAACAACCCACCAGGACTTGCTCGCAATATCCCACCAATTCGAATCGAACTGAAACTTGGGGTCTATCCAGTGAGCTTAAGGCAATATCATATCCCACAAAAGGCTAAGAAGAACATACAATCGTATTTGGATAAGTTCATACGGTATGGTATCCTAAAATTCTGTACTTCCCCCTGGAACACCCCATTGTTGCCTGTTCAAAAGCCCGGTACAGATGAGTATCGCCCTGTGCAGGACTTGAGAGCAGTCAATGATGCAGTCGTAAGTATACACCCAGTTGTGCCCAATCCATATAACCTGCTTGCTTTAATTCTGGGCGGGGCTACCTATTTTACTGTCTTAGATCTCAAAGATGCCTTCTTTTGCCTTCGAATTGCTGCAGAAAGCCAGTGTATCTTCGCATTCCAATGGGAAAATGCTGTAACTGGCTCGAAACACCAGATGACTTGGACAAGACTGCCCCAAGGGTTTAAAATTTCACCTACCCTATTTGGATCAGCTTTAAGTCAAGACTTACTGGATTTCAAGTCCATCCCAGGAGAGTGTGTACTATTGCAATATGTAGATGATTTGTTGATAGCGGCAGTTACAAGAGAAATATGTCAGCAAGCAACACATGATCTACTACACATTCTCTGGAAGGCAGGATACAAGGTGCCCAGGAAGAAAGCTCAGTTGTGTCAGCCGACTGTCAAGTATCTGGGATTCCATATCTCTGAAGGTCAAAGAATAATGGGGCCAGAGAGAAAAGAAGCTGTATGCCACATACCAATACCCAAGAATAGAAGACAAGTGCGGGAATTCTTGGGAGCAGCAGGCTTCTGTAGGATATGGATTCCCAGTTATGCGATATTGGCGAAACCTCTTTACGCAGCTATAAAAGGTACAGAACACGATCCCTTCCTGTGTGTCAGGATCGGGACAGGGATCCAACACGCAGAGTACAAACAGGTACAGGGTACGTATACCGGACCTTAGAATGGCCGGACTAACATAAGTAGTAGTAAAGAATGGTCTAGAGACAAGCCGAGGTCGAGGGAACGAGAGAGCAGGTAAACGAGAGACAAGCCGAGTCAAAGGGTAATAGAGGTAAACGAGGTAGAACAGACAAGCCGGGTCAAAACCAAAGAAACTAACAGAATACAAGAGCACTGAGTGACTAGACAAGCTAGAACCACGACAGGGCAATGAACAAACGTAGAAAGCCCTCTTTTATACCCTGATTCTAAACAGGTAATCACGCCCCCGACGAATCCTCATTCGTGCCTGGAGCTTGATTGACAGATCGAGTTGGATTGTCGTCATGACGTCGGCTACTGAACGCCGCGTCATAAAAGGAAGTGGATCCCTCGCAGCCGGCATGTAAACGACCGAGGGAACCGCGAGGAACGAGTGATTCAACCCTTTTGCGAGGAAGAACGTCCAAGTGTCTCACCTCCACAGAGGTAGAGACAGCAGGTACCCTGACAGTACCCCCCCCCCCCCTCAGAAACGCCCACCGGGCGGAAGGAACCGGGGCGAGATGGAAAACGGGAGTGAAAAGCCCTGCGGAGGCGAGGCGCATGCACATCCTCCTGAGGTATCCAAGACCTCTCCTCAGGACCATATCCCTTCCAATCAACCAAATATTGTAACCTCCCCCGGGAGATACGAGAATCGATGATGGAATTGATTTCATACTCCTCTTGTCCCTCAACCTGAACAGAGCGAGGAGAGGATGCAGTGGAGGAAAACTTGTTACATATTAGGGGTTTTAACAAGGAAACATGAAAGGTCCAATATAACGAGGAGCGAATTTCATAGAAGGAACCTTTAAGCAAATGTTTTTGGTACTCAAGACTGGAACAAAGACTGGAGCCGCCCTTCTATGTTTATCAGCGTGTTTCTTGAACAACATGGAATTATGCAGAAGAATTTGTCGAGTCTGATCCCACAACTTCCTCAGATTGGCAACATGAACATCAACCGACGGTACTCCTTGGGAAGGAGAAACCGAGGGAAGAATGGAAGGATGAAAGCCATAATTCATGAAAAAGGGGCTAGAACGAGTAGAATCACAAACGAGATTGTTGTGTGCGAACTCTGCCCAAGGAATCAGACCAACCCAATCGTCCTGGTGTTCGGAAACGAAACAACGCAAATATTGTTCGATCTTTTGATTAGTGCGTTCAGCAGCTCCGTTAGACTGGGGATGATAGGCAGAAGAGAAATTCAATTTGATACCCATTTGAGAGCAGAATGACTTCCAAAAACGGGAAACAAATTGGGAACCTCTATCAGAAACAATTTCGGAAGGTATCCCATGTAAACGAAATATCTCTTTAGCGAATATCTCAGCCAGTTCAGGAGAAGATGGAAGTTTAGGTAAGGGCACGAAATGAGCCATCTTAGTAAACCTGTCAACCACCGTGAGAATCACAGTCTGTTTTTTAGAAACAGGTAAATCGACAATGAAGTCCATAGCCAAACAGGTCCATGGTTTCTCGGGAATCTCCAAGGGATGCAAAAGCCCACATGGAAGCGTCTGAGGTCGTTTAGTCTTCATACAGACCTCACATGCTTCGACGAAATCCCTAATATCTTTACGTAAGGTGGGCCACCAGAAATCTTTGGCTATTAAGGAACATGTCTTACGAATGCCAGGATGCCCAGCCACCTTACTATTGTGAAAGCATTGTAGCAGTTCTAGTTGGAGTTCAGCAGGAACAAAATGCCGTGACTCAGGACTCTGTCTAGGAGCCAGATGTTGTAGCTTCATAATCTTGGCAAGCAACGGAGAATGAATCCTGAGGCTAGTGTTGGCGATAATATTGCACTTGGGAACTATAGAAGAGAAAACCGTCTCAGATATAGTAGAAGGTTCATGTTGGCGAGACAAAGCATCGGCCTTAGAGTTCTTAGAACCAGGTCTATAAGTGAGCACGTAATTGAAATGGGTGAGGAACAAGGACCAACGAGCTTGTCTGGCGGATAAGCGCTTGGCCTCCCCAATATAAGACAAGTTCTTATGATCCGTCAGAATAGTAACAGGATGCAAGGTACCCTCCAATAAATGTCTCCACTCCTTTAAGGCCATGATAACAGCTAGTAGTTCCCTGTCACCAATATCATATCTGCTTTCAGTCCAAGACAGTTTCTTGGAAAAAAAACCACATGGATGTAATGGTTTATCCACGCCTAACCTTTGAGACAAGATGGCACCTATACCTGTCTCTGAGGCGTCAACCTCGAGTAGGAAAGGTAAAGTTGTATGAGGGTGAACTAAAATTGGTGCAGAAGCAAAAAGTTCCTTAAGTGTCTTGAAGGCAACGAGAGCTTCAGTAGACCAAGTCTTAGTGTCAGCCCCCTGTCTGGTCATATTGGTAATAGGAGCAATAATGGAAGAGTATCCTTTAATGAAGCGCCTATAATAATTGGAGAATCCAATAAACCTCTGAATGGCCTTGAGACCCCTAGGTAATGGCCAATCTAAAATAGACTGGAGTTTATCCGGATCCATTTTAAAGCCTTCCCCAGAAATCACGTAACCAAGAAAGTTTATCTGAGATTGATCAAAACTACATTTCTCCAATTTGCAGTACAACCCATGTTGTAGGAGTTTGCGCAATACCCTTCTGACTTGTCTGTGGTGGGTCTCAATTTCTCTAGAGTGTATTAGTATATCATCTAAATATACAATAACACAATCCTGTTGAAATTCCCTAAGAACTTCATTGATCAGATCCTGAAATACTGCCGGTGCATTACAGAGCCCAAAAGGCATTACCGTGTACTCGTAGTGCCCATATCGAGTATTGAACGCTGTTTTCCACTCGTCTCCCTGCTGAATTCTCACCAAGTTATACGCCCCTCTGAGATCTAACTTGGTGAAAATCTTGGAACCCTTTAAACGATCAAAGAGCTCAGTAATCAAGAAAATTGGGTATGCATTTCTGATAGTTATTTTATTCAAACCTCGGTAATCAATGCAAGGCCTTAACGTGCCATCCTTTTTATTCACAAAAAAAAAAACGGCCCCGGCAGGCGAGGATGATCTCCAAATGAATCCCTTGTCTAGATTCTCACGGATATACTCCTCTAAGACTAAGTTCTCCTTAGTGGATAAAGGATATACATTGCCCCTCGGAGGCAGGGCCGGATTAACATAGGGGCTGATGGAGCTGCAGCTCCAGGCCCAGACCCATGGAATAGGCCCATTGATTTAAAAAAAAAAAAAAAAAGATTATTTTTATTTTTACATTTTTTTTTTTCACACTCACACACACACACTACTCTTAGGGATTCCACCTTTCTTTTATTTTATTGGAACAGCCAGTATTTGAGGCTGCCTGGCTGGTGCCAATATTGCAGTGATACTGGCAATACAAATGCTGGTATTTTTCTCAGTATAAACAAGAGATTACTATGCAATACCAGCACTGGCCAGTAGGGGTCACTGTATGTGGAGACCGGCAGGGATAGGAAGTTCCAGCATATCCCTCCGTGCCTATCTTAACTCACTGATCTGCAGGGGTGCAGCTACAGAGAGTCCAGACAGCAGCTCCCACCCTGCAGAGACAGCCTACAGCTCAGCGAAGTAAGGAATGGGGGGAAAGGCTGCAAGGAGACATACACTGAGGCACTAAGGGACACTGGGAGACATTATGGCAGACACTGAGACACTAAAGGACATTGGGAGACATTATGACACAGACACATGGGGACACAGTGTCCCTAGTCTCCCAGTGACCCCTAGTCTCCCAATGACCCCTAGTCTCCCAGTGACCCCTAGTCTCCCAGTGTATAGTATCCATCTATACAGCAGAATCAAACTAAGTAGTTTTTTGGTGATTTTACAGCATTTTCTCTTATGTCACTCCTTGTGATGTCATCCATACATATTTAATTATGCAAATTAGTAAGTCCGGTATGTTTTTCCAAGAGAGGTGGCAACCCTAACTACTTTTCACATACTCTTACTTAAGTATGGAAACTGTATGTATGGAAATAAAACTTGTGTGGACTGGCTGACAATGAATATAGTTGAATGGACACTATAGTCACCAGAACAACTGCAGCTTATTGAATTTTTTCTGGTGAGTAGAATCATTACCTTCAGGCTTTTTGCTGTAAACACTGTCTTTTCAGAGAAAATGCAGTGTTTACATTACAGCCTAGTGATAACTTCACTGGCCACTCCTCAGATGGCTGTTAGAGATCCTTCCTGGGTCATGGCTGCCTAAAATGCATCCAAACATTCAGTGTCTCCTCCCTCTGCATGCAGACACTGAACTTTCCTCATAGAGATTCATTAATTCAATTCATCTCTCTAAGGATATGCTGATTGACCAGGGCTGTGTTTGAATCATGCTGGCTCTGACATGACTCTTTGTCAGTCTCAACCAATCCTATGGGGAAGCACTGTGATTGGATCAGGCCACCACTTCTAATGATGTCAGCAGACTGCTTTTTTCTGAGGCAAACAGCATGCGGAGTTACAGCATGTTCCCTTTCTTCTACACTCACTACATACACCTTTTCTCTGTCCCAGACTATATACCAGGAGCTTCTGCCTGCTAGTAAGAAGGTAAGGAGACAAGTGGACCAGCGAGTGCTAGGAGACAGTCCTTAGAAAGCGTTGAGCGAGCGCATCATTAGATGCATTTATGCCAAGCTCAGGGTGCTATGCCCTTAGTTGGCCAGCTGCATGATTGGCAGGCAGCCTGACATGCATTCATGCCAGGCTGGCCTTCTAATTCTTTGGGCAGACATGTCCTCTTTTTGGGCATGTTCTCCCCTTTTGGCAGGTTACGTGATTCTCACCAGTGGCACACCCTTTTAGCCTGCCCATTGACTTCCTGCTTGACTGGACACTGTTGTTAGGGGATATGGATTTACTTGAAAGATGAAAACATAAATTAGTGAGAGATTAGCATAGAGTATGTGTTTTCTTATAGCTGCTTTTTTTCCTTTCTCTCCAGCACCATCTCCATCAGATACATGACGCTTGGGAGTGTTTTACTGGTTTTGGTCGATATGATTCTGTAATTAGGCCCATCATAATTGTCAGCACCAGGCCCACTGGGCTCTTAATCTGGCCCTGTTCGGAGGCATAGTGCCAGGTAGGAGATTAATCTTGCAATCAAAGGACCTGTGTGGAGGTAAAGTATCAGCATTCTTCTTGTCAAAGACTGCCTTTAAATCTATGTACCGAGACGGTATTTGTAAGTCTGTAGACTGGGTGGAGTTAACCGGTGTATTACCTACGCAAAGTGGTGAGACTTTCTGTAAACACCTGTCCTGGCAACCCTGACCCCATGAAGTTATCTCCCCTAGCTCCCAATCAATAATAGGGTTATGTTTCTTTAACCATGGATACCCCAGAACTATAGGAACAGAAGGGGAAGAGATAAGCATAATGGATATACCCTCCTCGTGTAAGATACCAACAGTCAAACTAACAGGTATAGTCTCCTGAGAAATCACAGGTTCAGATAATGGTCTACCATCTATGGCTTCAACGGCCAAGGGAGTATCTCTTAGCTGAGATGGGATAGAGTGTTTAGAAACAAAAACTTGGTCGATAAAGCTCTCAGCAGCTCCGGAGTCTATCAATGCCATAGTCTTTATTACTCCCTTCTCCCATGCTAAAGAAACCGGTAGTAGAAGCCTGTGATCTTTATAATTGTGTATAGAGGACAAAATAGAAACACCCAAGGCCTGTCCTCTAGAGAAACTTAGGTGCGAGCGTTTCCCGGACGATAAGGACAATTTAGGCGAAGGTGCCCTCTTACTCCACAATACATACACAATCCCTCCTTTCTTCTGTACTGTCTCTCCTCTTCTGAGAGGCGGGTATTGCCTATTTGCATAGGTTCAGAAAAAACTGGGATAGTGGTTTGAGGACTTTGAAATAAAGGAGCTAGTTTAAAGGAAGGTCTACGAATATTATCACGAGTGTTCTGTCTCTCTCTTAAACGTTCGTCAATACGAGAAAAAAAAAGAAATTAAATCCTCCAAATTTTCAGGGAGCTCTCTAGTAGCCACCTCGTCTAGAATTACATCAGATAATCCGTTTACAAATACGTCTATATAGGCCTGTTCATTCCACTTAACCTCTGCCGCCAAAGACCTGAACTCTAGTGCATAATCCACAAGGGTTTGGTTATCTTGTCTAAGGCGCAATAGTAATCTAGCTGCATTGACCTTTCTACCTGGAGGGTCAAAAGTTCTTCTAAAAGCAGCGACAAAGGCATTATAATTATAGACTAACGGATTCTCATTCTCCCACAGATGATTAGCCCATCTCAGAGCCTTATCAATGAGGAGTGTGATAATGAACCCAACCTTTGCCCTATCTGTAGGGTAAGAGCGAGGTTGTAGTTCAAAATGAATACCAATTTGGTTTAAGAAACCACGGCACTTCTCCGGAGAACCACCATAACGTACAGGAGGTGTAATACGGGAAGAAGCACCTACAGTGGCTACTTCTAGACCTGAACTTACAGGAGAGATGGACGTAGCTCGCATCTCCTCCGGTGGATTACTAGATCGAGATAATAAAGCTTGCAGCGCTAGAGCCATCTGGTCCATTCTGTGATCCATGGCATCAAATCTAGAATCGGAAGAACCAACCTGAGTGTTTGTACCTGCAGGATCCATTGGCCCTGTCGTAATGTCAGGATCGGGACAGGGATCCAACACGCAGAGTACAAACAGGTACAGGGTACGTATACCGGACCTTAGAATGGCCGGACTAACGTAAGTAGTAGTAAAGAATGGTCTAGAGACAAGCCGAGGTCGAGGGAACGAGAGAGCAGGTAAACGAGAGACAAGCCGAGTCAAAGGGTAATAGAGGTAAACGAGGTAGAACAGACAAGCCGGGTCAAAACCAAAGAAACTAACAGAATACAAGAGCACTGAGTGACTAGACAAGCTAGAACCACGACAGGGCAATGAACAAACTTAGAAAGCCCTCTTTTATACCCTGATTCTAAACAGGTAATCACGCCCCCGACGAATCCTCATTCGTGCCTGGAGCTTGATTGACAGATCGAGTTGGATTGTCGTCATGACATCGGCTACTGAACGCCGCGTCATAAAAGGAAGTGGATCCCTCGCGGCCGGCGTGTAAACGACCGAGGGAACCGCGAGGAACGAGTGATTCAACCCTTTTGCGAGGAAGAACGTCCAAGTGTCTCACCTCCACAGAGGTAGAGACAGCAGGTACCCTGACACTGTGGACCCCTGAACAGCAAAAGCCATTTGAAGATGTGAAGAAGGCTTTGAGTGCCCCAGCATTAGGTCTACCTGATCATACACGTCCATTCTACTTATATGTACACGAGCAAAGAAGAATGGCTGTGGGAGTATTGACACAGTACTTGGGATCATGGCAACGACCGGTTGCATATATGTCAAAACAACTGGATGCAGTGGCCAGTGGTCTTCCACCTTGTCTAAGAGCCGTAGCTGCCGCCGCCCTGCTGGTAACCAAAGCCAATAAACTCACTCTGGGTCAAGAACTCTATGTGCGAGTCCCGCACGCAGTACAAACGTTGCTAGACTATAAAGGCAATCATTGGTTTAGTAACAGCCGCATGACTAAGTATCAAGCTATGTTGTGTGAAAACCCAAGAGTGCATTTAGAGACTGTCAATACCTTAAATCCAGCTACCCTTTTGCCGCAACCTACTGAGAGTCAACATGATTTCCTGGAGGTGATGGATGAAATGTTCTCAAGTAGACCAGACCTTCGTGACTTTCCCATCTAGAACCCTGATGTCCAGTACTATACGGACGGCAGTAGTTATGTGAAAGAAGGGATTCGCTATGCAGGATATGCAGTGACTACCATAGACAAGGTGATAGAAGCTCTGCCATTGTCAAAAGGAACATCGGCACAGAAGGCAGAATTAATTGCACTCACACGAGCGTTACAATTGGCTGAAGGTTTAAGAGTGCACATCTACACGGACTCCAAGTATGCGTTTTTAACCACTCATGCCCACGGAGCTTTGTATAAAGAAAGAGGATTATTGAATTCAGAGGGTAAAGAAATCAAGTACGCACCTGAAATATTGCAACTACTGGAAGCCGTATGGGAACCGAAATAAGTTAGTATTATACATTGTCGGGCGCATCTGAAAGGTGATGGTGATGTATCCAAAGGAAATCGGATGGCAGATAATGCAGCTAAGCGTGCCGCTGAATCAGGAAGACAGGAGTATGTGGAACATATAGCTGCTCTTATACCGACTCCACTGTCTCAATGGACTCCAGTTTATACAGCTCAAGAAGAAGAGTGGTTAAAGACTGAAACTTGGAAATACCTGGAGAACAAATGGTATCAGTTAGAAGATGGAAGAATAGTTATTCCAGCATCACTAGCTGTAGAAATTGTCCAGAACTATCACAACGGGACACATTCTGGAAGAGATAGTATGGAAGAATCTCTCAGAAAACATTTCTACATACCAAGATTGTCCAACTTGACTAGAAAATAACCACACCTACAGCATTGTGATTGGCTATCACTTAGAGGAATTTCCCCTTTAAAAAGTTAAGACAAGGGAAGAGAGGGAGATTCAAAGATTGAAGAGAGAGGCATTACAACACTCTGGGGACATTCAAGATTGAGGAGAGAGATCCAGGCAGAATCGGGCGATCAGAGTAGCCAAGAAACTCTTACACCCCATGCAGAGAAAGAGATCCTTGACACTTAGCTACCTGAGAATATCTGATGAGAAAATATCTACTTAACTGGTAAATATACTAGCTTCAATTTATTAATTAAAATGAATTAATATTTTCTAATAGCATAATATATGACTGGATAAATCACAATTAGATTTCAGTATTTAGAAATCTTATTAATAAGAAATACATTATAACACTTTTTACTCTGCAGGTAAAAACGATAACATTGTATTTATGTGACATATCACAAATTAGTATATTGTGACATTTATCCAGCTGTACGGATTTGCTCTAAAATAAGATAAAATATCTGTTAGACAAATTAATTAAAATATCAGCTCATAGAACATAGTAAGATTTCTCATTGGATGGATCAAGGAAGTGAAATGACTAATGACTATGATTGGTTTAAACGTTATTTTATTTAAAAATCACATTGGAGTAGATCTCAAATCCCTAGAAGAGGTCTAGCCAGCAAAGAAAGGGTTACTCTGCCAGCTAAGTTTTTATTGCTCTACGCTCTGTCTCCCTGTGAACTTTCACATTCTTTCTCTGTGAAGAAAGGGTCATAAATGTCTTGACGGCCTAATGTGTAGATTCTAAACTACGTCTTACGTCTTATATTGCCACATTGTATTGCATATTGTTATACTGAAATTCCATTGATTATTATCATGCATGTTACTCATCATTATTATTTAAGTTGTTAAAAATAAACTATATTTTTATACAATTGTGATTTATTATATGATATACATTTCATTTATAACGATAACGTTCTTTTGGATCTGAGAATTAAAATAGTGGGCAATTCTCATCTGTTTACAAATTATTATCCCATAAATATCCCCACACAGCTTAAGTGGAATGTTCTTTTGCCCATAGCTCTGTTACGTATTCGTAGTACACCTACCAGAAGGATGGGTCTCTCACCTTTTGAAATCATGTATGGGTGTCCACCTCCCGTACTTGGTAACTTAAGGGGGGATTTGAGTCAGTTGGGAGAAGGAATTACCCGGCAGCAGGTTGTAGAGTTGGGTAAAACTATGGAGGAGGTACAGAAATGGGTACAAGATAGATTACCTGTGAATATTTATCCCCCTGTTCATAGTTATCATCCAGGAGATCAAGTATGGATTAAAGAGTGGAACAGTATACCGTTAGGGCCTAAGTGGAGGGGTCCTTATGTTGTTCTTTTGTCTACCCCTACAGCAATAAAGGTGGCTGAAGTGACTCCGTGGATTCATCACTCCAGGGTTAAACCAGCAGCAGTAGATTCTTGGCAAGCTACACCAGATCCAGAGAATCCCTGCAAGATCCGGTTAAAGCGCACGACTCAGTCGGAGTGACGAGGAGATATCGGGATTACAAGTGTGTTTAAAGAGATCAGCAAGTGAGTGTTTTTGATGGCCATACTAAAGCCTGACCACTTACCCACGTGTCATAGCCAGGGTGTCTCGAAGGGACCTCTGTGAAGGGAAGAGCAGAACTCCATTTCTTGCAGCCCTTACCTCCTGGAAGCTGAGGTGCCATCGCACGGACGAAGACTGAGGATGAAGACGTCGAAAGAAGTGCTCTTAATAATGTGTATTTTTATGTTTTTTATTATTCAGGAAGGTAGAGGTACCGACACACCTAGCTGTGAGGTTTGCATTAAGACTACTATAACAGGTAATCATATTTCCCAGACCCTTATTTGGCATTCACAATATGAGTGTAAAGGATATGTATCCAGGTGTAGATACTTAGGTATAGTGTATAGTGTATGCCATTTAGGAGTAGGAGACCCTAAGTGCTTCAATCCAGAGTATCAACCCCGTACAATTTGGTTGACCCTCCGGAATGGAGACCCACAGGGGACCCTAATAAACAAAACAGTATTAGAAACCGTACATTCTTCGGGCGTTCTGCTATTTGATGCATGTAAGGCGATATCAAGTGGTAGAAAACCGTGGAATGTATGTGGGGATCTTAAATGGGAGAGAACGTATGGGTCTAACGATAAGTATATTTGTCCCAGTAGTAAAAACAAGTATGTAAGTCCAAAATGCCCAGATAAGGATTATAATTATTGCCCATATTGGTCTTGTGTGGGGTGGGCAACTTGGGGACAGACAGTAGATAAGGATATGATTGTTACTCAGGGAGAACCAGTGCAGGAAGAAGAATGTTGAGGGATTCATGTCATTAGTCGCAAAGTCTGGTCTGGTTCATGGCAACCTGAGGTATATGCAAACTAAGGTTAAGTGATGCCTCCGTAATTGTGAAAATATCAGAGGCATCAAAGGGGGGAATGTGGTGGAATCTCGGTAAAAATAAATTTAGTAGGCCAAGATTACCACGTGGCATTTGTACGTGCATATACTGGTGTATCGGTCGGTTGGTTGCACGTGGCAAAGATACGATCAGTAGTGTACGGAGCATGTGCAAGAATACCGGATGTAGTATTCCCCTCCTCCATTGTGCTGAGCAAGCCATGCGGTCAAACCGGAAGTTAGTTCTTGTTCGATTGATTGGGTAAGAGTATGTGTGGGTGGAGCTTATTATGGGAGGAGTTACATGCCTATATAAGGAGCCTACACTATTGTCCGGGGCTCAGATCTTGTTGTATTTTGGTGACATTAGTCCCTCTGAGTCCCGATCGGTGAATCGAATAAAGAATCTCTTCCTTCCTGAAGAAACCTGTGTCCATCTCTCTGTGCTTGGCTTCCGTCAGTTTCTCCGGTATCACTGGTTCCTCGTCTGATCTGCTACGTCTTATTTAACCTCAAAATAACGTGAAATAATAAGATATTATTGTTTAAAAAGTTACTAAATGAGCAAAGCCTTGTTAGATCCTTGTTAAAGCCTTGTTAGTAAAGCCTTGTAATCCACAGTTAGTGTTCTAAATTCTTCATTTTACACCTACTTGTGTTAAACATTCCTCACATTTTTAGATCATTTAACATCTGCATTAATCGTCCTGATGAGTCAGCCCTTTTTCAAAATGTTATCATCTCCAAAATGAAATATCTTTCTCTGAATAACACTACTGATTATCACTGATAAGAATATTAAATAGAACAGGACTCGGGACTGACCGTGAGGTACTGTGTATATAGCTTTCCTGTTCTGTGAGTGACCCCTTCCTTAATTATGAAACTCCCTCCCTATGTCTGTTTAATACCATCCTCGTATCCTCTTACGTACAGACTCATCCAGATATAGAGCGTCAATCAGCTCCTTACTAACCCTAGATATGCTGCATGTGCTGGTCAATCTCTCCCTGTTATTCTGATAGGAGAAACCTTCAGTGAATAAAATGTTGTATCTTTCATTACGCTTTAGCTATGCTAGGACTTTGTTTCATTTGAAAATATCTCCATCTACGGTCCTTCTTCTGGTGTCAGATGTACAAGTCTCCAGATCCCAGCATTACCCATAACCCCGTTTTTGTCCACAGCTGCGATATTGGCCATCTAGAAACCAGACGTCAGTTGAATGGACCTTGGATGGGTCGTATCCAGAACCAGCAACACATGTAATTTTTAGTTTGTTGTAATCACTGAAACCATGTTATTTTGTGTATGTGTTCTATTCACTGGATTCAACCCCTCTATCTGGTGGCAAAAAAACTGTACAGAAAGGATCTCTTACCCAGTCTATTCCTCGGTAATCTTCTGTGTAAATATGTTATTCACTCCTTACCTAATCATCTCTCTCTCTGATTTTTTTCATCAGTCAATGAATTGTAAAGCTATTGTAATCCTATTGAAATTGTCCTTTTTAAAATTACATGTTTTTATATACCCCATGTGCATTTACTTTTTTGAGTTTATTTCAACAGACACTATATTGTGATCACTTACTTGAATGTTTGTCAAAAAGTTCAGTTGTTTGTTAAAACCAGATTCAGACAAGCCTCCTTTATTGTTGGTCCTTCTACCAGTTGTGGCTTTAAGGTGTCACTTAACAGGTTCAAAAACCTGATTCCCCTTGCTGAACCACTAGTCCCTCTATACCTATGTAAGTCCGGGTAATTAAAATCTCCATTAATTAATGTGTTACCCAGATGTGCAGCTGTTTTCCCTCATCAGTATTAATCTACAGTCTGCTTATGTTTTCCATTTGCAGTTTTTGTCACCCAGAATACGTCACCTCGCTTTGATATCAAGAGAGACTTAGTTGACTTTGTATTTTACGAACAAGTTGGACAGAATATGCCATCACTTCACAAATCACGCCATTCATTGACTCCCCATGCAGTAAACAACATCATGATTTAGAATCTAAATTTACAAAAAAAAAAAAAGGAATAGATACAGATGTGAATTCTGAATGTTAATTCTGCCGTTTTGAATCTAAAATGTTTTCACATTTATTCACGAAAATCCAGTTTGTAGTGAACAGAAAATTGAATTGCAAAATTAAGGCTAAAATAGTTGAGCTGTGACTATAGCTTAGTTAGAGAGCTTTTAATTAACAGCCGGTTTAGGCTTTTACTTTACTGCAATCTACAATAGACCCCCGCGCCTTTAAATGATTACACTTTGCCCCTTCTGCAGTAGTAAGCTATAATAATCTAATATTTACTGATCATACCCTGCCATAGATAGGCTTCCGTTGTAAGTAGAAAATGAAAAACAGCTGAAATGAATGGAATGGCGGTTGCGCTATTCCGTGCTGGCCGCAAAACATGTTACCATTGATTGATAAAATAAATATACTTAGAAAACAAAGGATTTGCTCAGAAAAATTACAACTGTAAGAGACTGGGCACACACTAACGGGGCACTCTGAGCAACATAATCACTACAACGTACTGTAATAGATTGCCTAGAGCAGGGGAAGGCAACCTTTGGCACTCCAGATGTTTTAAACTACATCTCCCATAATGCTCTCACAGCTACAATGCTGGCAAAGTATCAAGGGAGACACAACATCTGGGGTTCAGAAGGTTGACTATCCCTGGCCTAGAGTGTCACAGTCTCGAGGTGTAATATTGAATGTTTAGGGGAAAAATGGGAATGGACTGATATTTAACCAAGCCTCTTACCTCAGCCACATTGAATTAACACTGCGTTATCCGTGTTGGACATGGACGATTCTGATCCCTCCACTCTCCACCCCCTTCCTTGGTCCAGGGAAAAGCCTGGGTTTCTATCATCCCATTCCTAAATAGTTTATTAATAAAGTGTTTGTTGAAACGCAGTTAGCACTTTTTTAATTACTGTGGACTGCACGCTGCTAAGAGCCCCCAAAACACTTGTTTCAGAAAGTGGATTACAGCAACTGCTAGACAGAAATCCTAAACTGTGCACTTTACATTTATTTTATTTTTCAAATGTAAATTACAGGCAGTGTTTAACATATATAGGCTAAACGTTTCACGTAGACTAACTCTATTAACTGGTGGATGACGCCTTGGTACTTTAGGCTTCATAACCGCCTCAATCCGTTATAGTGCTAATATTACTTTGTGCTTCCTTTTAGCAAATCCCAAAATACATGCAAGCGTCTTTAAGGAAACCTGCAAACCGTGAATACAAATGGCAGGATGTGTGCTCCAGAGGTTTTGTCAGGTCCTTCGAAATGCAAAAAATAAATTAGTCGCCACACTAGAATGGTGCTAGCCAGGAATTTTTAACTCCACAATGTTTCGACCCACAAAGGGATCTTCTTTATCAAGCAAAGTCCACATGTTGGTGGATTATAAGTTACTGGTTAACACTATTTAGGTGGCGCAATGCTATTCTATTTCTTCCAAAATACATGCATGTGGTGTAAAAACCTTCACTCCCCCTATCCCACCCACCTAATGCGTAGTTAATGAAATATTTGCTATTCATTCGTTTGAGTCACTCTCGGAAAGGTGGGTTAATGCCAATAACTGAGTATTTCTGGGTTTTCATGGATGTCAGGCAAGTGGCCACCCTGTGTACTTTGGGACAATAATTTTAAAAAATATTTGTTTTAAATCACTACATCTATCCACAATACTTAAGTATTTGCTCGTTATATTCAGCCATTACCTGCACTATCTTGTGGTTTGTACGATTTTGATAAAGTTGCAGCAGTCGTCATGGAAACAAGTGGAGCTGGCAGGCACGTTATATTAGTGACACTGCTCCTTTTTCATATTGTATTCTTTGTTTCCATCATTCTTACCTGCTGACTGGAAGGGGTAGTGTCTGGTAAGAGTTAAAGGGGCACTATAGTAACCAAAACAACTTTAGCTTAATTAAGCAGTTTTGGTGTATAGATCATGCCCCTCCTGTCTCACTGCTCAATGCTCTGCCATTTCGGGGTTAAATCACTTTGTTTATGCAGTCATTGGCACACCTCCCTGCATGTAACTTACACAGCCCCTCTAAACACTTCCTGTAAAGAGTATCTAATGTTTACATTTCCTTTATTTCAAATTGTTCTTAATTAAGAATGTCTTATCTCCTGCTCTGTTAATAGTATGCTACACACTGCAGGAGCCTCCAGTATGTGATTAAAGTTTACATTTACAGAGCAGGAGTTAAAAACATTTAAAGTAAGTAACATCTGAATGAAAACAAAACCATTTTGTTTTCATGCAGTCTGTGTCACTCACAGCCAGGGGAACTGGGGCTAGGGCGGCATAAACAGAGACAAAAGTGATTAAACTTCAGAGACATGATCTATACACAAAAAAACCTGCTTCATTACGCTAAAGTTGTGTAATATCTGGCTGTGTGTTTATTTAGTTGAATACGTCTTTTATATATAGATATTTCTTCTTGGGTCTAGCTCGCCACATTAATATATGACTATATTAATGAAAAGTACTAATACGCAATCTGATGTTCTTTATAAAAAATAAGTATTTATTCTACTTCAACAGCAAACAATAATATACTTAACAGATGGTATTTCTTAACGAAGTTACAGAGAGTCGTCTTTGTATCAGCAACTCAGGACATCAGAGAGGAGAGCAAAACGGATCGTAGAAGGAAGAGAGCGTGGTCCTTTGTCCTTGGCTCAATATAGCCAAAATTACGTCATTAACGTTTAGTTTAGACTCTGGCCATATAAGGAAATTCCCTATATAAAGACCACTCCAAATCTCTTATACAGCAAATTCCAGAGGCCTCATGGTACAAAATAGCAAACACCATCTGTTCTGTTTAACCCATTAGACAGCCACACCTTAATATGTATTTGAATAGGAACATATAGAATATGCAATATTCTACAAGTTGTTTAGGTCCCTTTAATTGGTGGCACAGCCAGGAAACAGTTACCAACTGGGCAGAACAGCCTGAATGAAATTAATAACTGATCATGGGATACCGTTTGTAAGTGGGAGGGGTTGAGCAGCCAGGAAAGAGTTAATGATTATCCGTGGCGGCTTGGAAAGGGTTAATGCAATGCTTTCCCATGTGTTATTGATTTCTGATTGGAAGTGGGTGGAGACCAGATCTATAAAGGAAATGCACCCCAGGGTGGGTGGGTATGCGGTGTTGAGGAGGGGGACGTTTTACTTGGTTTCCATCATTTTTTTTTTAGCTGTAGTGTTTCGGACAGGATCTCCCCGAGTGTGTCTGTGTGTTTCAGGTAAGAAACTTTCCTATATTTTAGTAGATACATGGGTCTGACAAGAGTGTTTGATTAACTCTTTCTGTGCCAAAGGGGAAATAAAGATACTAAGTTATTAACTGTTTGTGTGCCAAAAGGGTGACATTTTAACCATTTGCATGCCAGAGAGAGGCAGACAATATTAACCGTATGTGTGCCAGAAAGAAAACAGTAGCTTAACCGTTTGCATGCCATAGATAAATAACTAATTTTGGAGCCAGATAATTGCATTAACCATTTGTGTGCCAGAGGGGAAGACACTACGTTATTGACAGTTTGTGTGCCATAGAGCTAAAATAGTAACTGTTTGTGTACCAGAGCATAGTCTTACATGTAAGTATAACTTTAACTGTGTGCTGGAGGATTTTAAATATTAATTTTTTCCCCACTTTGGATTTCGGACAACTAACATTATAGTAACACTGCTTCCATCTTAGTCGTAGGGCGGAGTGCCTAGGGCTGCATAAACAAAGTAAATTAACTCCTAAATGGCAGATAATTGAGCAATGTGACTGCAGGGGCATGATCTATACACCAAAACTGCTGCATTAAAGGAGCACTATAGGGACAGGGACACAGACATGTATTCCTGACCCTATAGTATTAAAACCTCCATTTAGGTGCCTTGTCCCTTAGGTGTTTAAACTCCCCTTATTTTCAGCGCTGCACGGGTTTCCGTCCTTGATGACATAAGATTTTACTATTTTTAGCCAATCCAATGCTTTTACAGAGAAAAACATTGGATTGGCTGAAATCAGCAATGAGGCGGGACCAAATGTTGACTATCAGCACCTCCTCATAGAGATACAATGAATCAATGCTGAAAATTTTGCGTCTCCGTGGAGATGCTGAACTGCCCCAGGAAGTACCTCCAGTGGCCATCTGAGGAGTGGCAACTGGATGTATCCCTAGGGCAGCAATGTAAACACTGCCTTTTCTCTGAAAAGTCAATGTTTGCATGAAAATGCCTGAAGGGAATGATTATACTCACCAGAACAAATTCAATAAACTGTAGATGTTCTGGTGACTATAGTGTCCCTTTAACACACTTGATAAGTGAATCTAGCACTCTGAGTTAGTCATGTACATGTTTTTTGTCTTCCCTTTAACTTTTCATACCTGATATTTTATTCATGTTAGTCTAAATGTTTTCCAACAGTCCTAGTAAGAGCAAGCCATCTTCCTCTGGGCTGTGAATGGATCGTGCTTTATACAGCACCTATCAAAAACATAGCATTTCTCTTTTTAACCACAGAAAACAAACCCGGTTTCTTTAGCGAGAGTAATTGTGATTCCATCCATAATTTAGAGACTCTGCAAAGTTCTGCTGTTAAAGGACCATTATAGTGCCAGGAAAAAATACTCTTTTTTTCCTGACACTATAGTGCTCTGAGGGTTCCCCCACCCTCAGGGTCCCCCTCGCGCCGGGCTCTCGGGGGAGGAAGGGGTTAAACTTACCTCTTTCTCCAGCGCCGGGCGAGGAGCTCTCCTCCTGAATGCGCATGCGCGGCAAAAGCTGCGTGCGCATTCAGCCAGTCTCATAGGAAAGCATTCACAATGCTTTCCTATGGACGCTGGCGTCTTCTCACTGTGATTTTCACAGTGAGAAGCGCCTCTAGCGGCTGTCAATGAGACAGCCACTAGAGGCTGGATTAACCCATTTGTAAACATAGCAGTTTCTCTGAAACTGCCATGTTTATAGAAAAAAGGGTTAAACCTGGCACCCAGACCACTTACTTAAGCTGAAGTGGTCTGGGTGCCTATAGTGGTCCTTTAAGTCTGTGTTCTGTACAAACTGTCACGGTCTGAGGACAGGTCATGAGAAATATATCCTTGGCTTTGCAAGGAAGTGGAGCCTGGCTCAAAGATGATTTTAGATCACCATCTAATAAAATGTCCCTTTATATCACTTCATAACATAATCTAGCATTAAAGTTTCTTCATGTTTAATGCATCTCCCTTTGTTTCTCTCGATCCAGCTGATGGCAAGGTAAGGTATTCGCGGGGTATGCAGAGAACATTTGCCTGCCCCTTCGTAGGTGTAGCTAAATTTGATTGAGTAAAGGGGCAACTTTCGGAATCTTACAATAGGTTTATTTTTTTTTTGTTTTGTTTTTTTAAAGATAAGTTGAATGTAACAGAACAGTCCAAGCACTATAACCACTGTGATATGAGAAGTGCCCTCCTAAAGTAAGTAGTAAAAGGGTTTGAAAATAGTTTTGCAACATACCTGGGGTCAGTCAATCACCTCCTTTTCTGCAGCTATAAGATGGCTGCCTGAGGCCAACGAAAGAACCATGCGGTAGTTTCTGGCTCCTAATGGAGAGAAAGTGACTAGTGTTTGGAGAACCCCTGGTATGGTTATATATTTTATATATATATTTTTTATTATTTTTAAAGTCCCACTACTTACATTTGGTGTTTTGGAGGGAAAGGTATGTAGCTGTGAATTATACAGTTTATCACCCCCTACTTTGATGAGAGAATTGCCTGGAATTAAGACATTGGGGATTATATAGGTCTAATGTATGGTGCTCATTTTCTGGTAGTAGAGGCTAAGCTGACAGGTGACGTTGGGACAACTTTTGTGTAAAACCGTTTAACCTCTTAATGTAAGATGACACCTAGGACGTCCAGGCACCATACAAACTGCATTGAATTAAATTATTATGGTGCCTGGGGTGTTACTTTTAAGTTCTTTATAGTGGGTGGTTGGTGTGGGGGCAGTTTATTGACAGTTACATGTAAGAATTCCTCACGTTTTCCCCTCTCCTGTTATACGATCACTTCTGAATAGTAACAGCCCTTTTCTGGGATAATCATCAGGACACGTGAATAAAGTCTTAGGGAAGCTACAAAGCGAATGGACTATTTCAATAAGGACACATTGTTTTCCTTGATTCTGAGTTATTTAGGAGAAATGGTGCCTCCATGATGATATCGTAGCTATATAAAGTGTCAGTTCTGGGGATCACTTTACAGACTAAGCGAAATGCCAACATTATATTTGTATGTATTTGTAGGAACTGGATCATTGTGCAGCAAAACTGGGTATTATCACATCTAGCTTCCTACCACTCACACTAAAATACAAAGAAATGTAAACAATTCCAGGTAACCCATATATGACAATGATTGTATAACACTTACTGGACAACGTTAACTAATCCTGCCCTGATTTGACATGCCACCATTTTTATCTCTCTCCATGTAAACCCCATTCAGATCCATTACACATGGAGCATGAATATTGAGTTTTTCTCTACAAGTAAATACAATGTATAGATATCTTCCGTATAACCTTGATTTTGCCCATTGTACAGCACTATAATAATAATTTCAGCCGGCAGTGCTCCTTTAAGAACTATAGGGATTTACTCAACATTCCAAGAGAACCTAAATTGTTCCTTTCCTATAAATGGTTTTATGGATTGTGTATGCTCAAACGGACCCTAATCACCCACCCAACAGGAGTCAGCAGGATGGTGATTTTTATAGATTTTATTGTTTTTATAGATTAACTGCAGAATATGAAAATCACAGCCAAAGCAGTTCTTTAAAAAGGTCTGTCATTTATTCTCTCTGAAAAGTGTCTGTGCATTGCATAGGTGCGAATTCTGCCTTCATAGAAGACATGACAAAGGAACCTCTTCAAAGTATTTACAATTCAGTCAACATGTATACATGAATAGAAAGACCGTATACATATATAGACAGAGATATATACGATTAAGATATATTTACAAACACCCATTCTTTTTCACACTCTGTATTCCCACATTGGCTGGAGGCAGCCACTGATCTGCAAGGACGGGCTCATCTCTGGGGGTCTGTATCTAGGGCAGGGATTAAGATCACAAAGATGGTGCCTACCTAGAACCACTGCCTTTATAAATCGACTGAATCTGTTTACGCTGCAGATGGAAGTACTATAAAAATACACCACATGGGCAGCTTGAGGTGGGGATGGAAGTACTATACAAATACTTGTAATGTTATTGAGAATCACTGCTTTTCTGGTTAGAAATATGACACGATTAGAGCAATGGTAATGTAAGATTTTTGTTTTAAGGTGATCAGCTCTGTGCTGGGAAAAAAAAGGATTCAGAAATCAGCCTGATGGGTGGAAAATCTAACTTTACGACAGGGATCGTTGCAGATAAAACTCAGAGCGTGCCAGAGGCAAGATGCTGTCAGGGTATTTATATCGGGAGACATTTTGTGCTATGGTAGAAATTAAAAGTGTATATTCTGAAGTCACTCTGAATAGACCAAAATCCATTTTTTATCTTCACGTTAACAAAGAGACACACAATTTCTATCCTTTCTCTAAAACTGAGCCAGGGCTAAGAATGTCTTGTATATACAAACCAAAGAGATAAGACATTGAGAACGGGGGATGGACAGACTGTCTAAAATGCTAATGGAATAGAATAAATTCTAAACCCAGACATAGGTGACAGAGAAGATTAAATAATTAATTTTTACTTTCTATATGTACAAGATCCCATTGTAAGTTTGAGTTCATTAATAGTTCACAAACTGTCATATTAGGAATTATTACAGAAAATGGAGACGCATAGTCTGAAGAAATTTCAAGAAGACCCTTTGAAGTGAAAGGATACTTAAAATTATAGCCACCATATAGATAACGTAAATGACGTCAAAATAGGCACCAGGAAAAGTTAACTCTTTCCTGGATAGGTATGTTTAGTGGGACAAGACTGCCATCTTGAGTCCAAATACTAAAATGGTTACCTAGGAAGGAACCACACCTCTAGCTTCCTATTGGTTATCACCTAGAGAAATTTCCCTTTAAAAAGTTAAGAGGAAGGAGAGAGAGGCATAACAACACTCTCGACAGAGAGATCGATCAAGGCAGAGCCAGGAGGGGTAATGCAGAGAAGGAGACCCATGACAAACAAGTTCCTGAAGTTACCTGAGAACATCTGGTGAGAATATCTATTTACTGGTAATTATACTGAATTCCATTAATTAATTAAAATTAATAGCATGATATATGACTGGATAAAAGCACGTTCAGATTTCCATATTTAGAAATCTTAGTAATAAGAAATACATTATTAAACTTTTTACTCTGCAGGTAAAAACGATGATTTTGTATTTGTGACATATCACAAGTTAGCATATCGTGACATTTATCCAGCCGTATTGATTTGCTCTAAAATAAGATAAAATATCTGTTAGACAAATTAAATAAAATATCAGCTTATTGAACATATAGATTTCTCATTGGATGGATTCAAGGAAGTGACTAATGACTGGTTTAAATGTTATTTTATTTAAAATTACATAAAATAGATCTTAATTACTTAGGAGGTCTAGCCAGCATTGAAAGGGTTATTTCTAACTGCCAGCTGAAAGTTTTTATGGCTTTATTGCTCTAAGCTGCAGCTCTGTGTGGTTTCTCTGTGAAAGACAATCGTAAATCTTGTCTTGACGGCCTAATGCTGTAGATTCTAAACCTCTTAGTCATTGGGAAATGTTTTTAAATTGCCACATTGTATTGCATATTGTTTTATACTGAATATTCATTGATTATTGTCATGCATGTTACTTATATTATTATCATTTGAATATAAAAATAAATATCTATTTTTATAACAATTGTGATTTTATTATATGGTATACATTTCACTTATAACGATAAACGTTCTTTGGGATCTGAGAGTTGAATTAGTGGGCAACTTCTCAATCTGTTTACAATTATTATCCCATAAATATCCCCACAATGCAAAGTATGAGTGTCACATCCTACAGGATTAAAGGGACTCTCCAGGCAGCCCCTGTTTACTTACCTGGTTCCAGCGCCCGGAACCTCGTGAATTTTGACGAAATAGGCAGGCGCGAGCAGGGAGCAATCAGACGCTTTTATTTGGAAGCGTCATTGCTCCCTTGTGCGCATGCGCGGCTTCGCCACACATGCGCACAGACTTCAGAGGGCGGCATTCATGCCGCCCTCTGAAGTCTTGAGTGCACTACCGCGCATGCCTCAGCTCGCGGTCTTTGCCTGCCCCCTCTCCTCTCTGACAGGCTTGAGAGAGAAGGCGTGCACACACACGGTGCCTTCTCTCTCCTGCACACGTCAGACGTATTTTAAAACGTCTGACGTGTACAGGGCCTTTTTAGGGCCCTGCATGATAGGAAGTCCCTCTGGTGGCCGTCTGAGTGACGGCCACTGGAGGTATTCCTATCAATCAATGTAAACACTGTATTTTCTCTGAAAATACAGTGTTTACATTAGATTGCCTGCAGGGAGCTATAGATCTCACCTGAACAAATACATTAAGCTGTAGTTGTTCAGGCGACTATAGTGTCCATTTAAGCTCTGTTTCTGGATTGGGCGTAATGGGGGTAATGTAAGATTTCTGCTTTGGAACATGTGAAAAGTCAGCTTTTTTTATATAACTGCCTTCTTTTCATTTATTCCAAAGCCCTTGCTATCTCTGGGTTATACCTGTATCATGCCTTACCAATAGACAGACCATGGGATTTCCCAGCCTCTTCCTCTACTTAGAATAGACACCATCACCAAGGCGGATCTTTGACACTATGCTTTAGTACAGTTTGGAGAATGTTTCAGTGGGAGTTGAATTAATGGTTAAGTCTTGCTTCGAGGACTGGTCAAGAAGACATTACTGAATTTTATCTGGTGGTCAAGTCATTTTCTCTCTCTCCCTTTCCCCTCACACTTTACGTGGGCACCTTGCTTTTAACTCTGTCTTGCGGTGGGTAATGTGTTTAAATCCTGTTCTAATCAGAGTTTAATCCTGTCATGTAGGAATCTGGTCATTATGCATGAAAGGCAGCAGATTAATGTTCTGAGACACGGCTGCAGCATTAGTGATTAGTTGCGGTGTGGAAAGAAAAAGGGCCCCCAGCTCTGCTCACAAGATACCGGAGAGTGGGAGATCACAGCTTGATGTAGTGCTCCACTCCCACCGTAGTTCTCAGTAGACATTTTATAAAGTTCTGCTACATTTGTATGTGATATCATAGGGGGAGGGGGACTGTTCACAAGTGAACCTATTTTGTGTTTCTTTGGGTCCGTTCTCAGTAAACATGCACCGTTAGTACATGGAAAGGATAACCATAAAAAACATTAATAAAACCTGAAGCGCTGTTTATTGCTGGCCTTTTCTTTGATGTTCTTGAGCATAAAATAGCCACTAATCATCCACTTTCGAAGACACAATTCATTATCAGAACGATATATTTCAGGGATCTTCAACGGTAAACCAGCGCTCTCGTCCATCGTGCTAGGTCAGTTTGTGTGTAGTTTGATTGCTAATGTGGTTAAATGTTGGGTAATAGATATACAAAGTACAAGGATGTCATTACATGTGTGGCCAGGATAGTGGCAGCTGGACACTGCTTATTTGGTATGCAAGGCGATCTGCTAGTGCGTGGCCAATAGGAGGCTCTGCATTCCTTCAGGGAAGATGTGCTACCACAATGTCAAGCAACAGAGTACAGGGCTCAAAATATATCTTGAAATAAACAATACAGGTACCACAGCTTTGGAGATGGGCTGTACATTTATCCATATATTGTGACAAACACTTGCGGCAAGGTGAGAGATGAAGGGAGCAGTTTTTGGCATGGTAAGGCTAACCAACACGATGGTCTGCTGTTCCTCCAAGGTTCTGTAGTATCCAAAGAACATATTTTCCTTACAGAAACCATAAGGGTGAAGGCACTCAAGTAAAAAAAAAAACAAAACAAAAAAACAACCAAACAAAAAAACAGCCCTCTATGGTGGGCATTAAAATGGAGCTTGACAGCTCCCTCTACAGCTCCCACTCTTGGTAGGACACATGTACGGGTCTCTAGGCTTTGGCCTTTCTCCTCGCCCCATCAGGATCATTAGGCAGTGGGTAAGTGAGGAGACGGAGGCCTGGATAACATATTTCAGTGCCGCAGGTTGCAAAGGAGATAAGATGGAGGATGAAAGGGTCTGTGCATCCAGCTCTGACCCTACCTGCTCGTTATGGACCATTTGTTCTTATTCTGGAGTCTGCAGCTTTCATTCTGAAGGCCTCCACATCAGTCCAGCGTTGGGGAAACTAGGATGCTAACAGTGTCATTAACCCCTTAATGACACAACTTCTGGAATAAAAGGGAATCATGACGGAATATATCCGTCGTCTGTCCTTAAGGGGTTAAGAGAAGAGACAATGCCACTGTGAGATGCAAATGATCCCTTTTGGGACTTGTTCTACTGATGCTCTTCTCTAATTTGGGGATCTCAGGCTTGAAGTTATCTGAAAGGAAGGAAACAGATTGTTAGTTACTGAGATGCATGAAGTGAAGCGGCTGGGTGTAACTGGAAAAGATCAATTTGGGATACTAACTTCAGAACAGATTCTGCTAGAGTAAAAATTACCATCTGTAGCGGCATTTACCTTATCCGGGGGCCGGCCGCGGTCCTCTCTTCAAGCCGCGCGCGGTCCTGCGGCTGCACGAGCCGCGCGCGGCTCATCCGACTGCTCAAACAGGAAGGCGGGCAGTGACCGCGAGAAGCGGCCACGTGTCCCGCCTGTAGCTAAGAGCGCGCCGCGAATCTCGGGCGCGCTCTTAAAGAGACAGTGGGAGCCTAAATTGCAAAAAGGCTCCCATTGGCTCCTGTCATGCCAATCACCCCATACACTTACCTGTTGGGGGAGTGGAAGTGACAGGAGCCAATCACATTAGTTTGAAGGCTACTTATACTTACCCTTTTCCCTTAGTTCCTTGCCCTATCGTGGTTTCTGCTACAGTTCCCTTTAGTGCTTGTTGTGTTCAGTTGTGTCTCTCGTATTTGACCTTGGCTTTGTATTCTGACTTCGTTTTCGCTTTATCCTTGTCTGTACTGTTTGCCGGCTTGCTGATTCCTGTGTACCAGACCCCGGCTAGTTTTCGTTTACGCTGTCTCTTTGTGCCCTTGACCTCGGATCGTTCCTGACTCTGTCTTATCCTATTACGTCGAGTCCGGCCACTCTAAGGTCCGGTAGACGTATCTCTCCTCTGTACTGTCTTCTGTTTGGCTGGATCCTGCGTGTAGGGGTATATACTCGTTACACCATCACCACCTATGTGGTGGACATTTCCTCTGCTGTCAGCAAAAGTGGAAATCTGAAAGCATCTCCACTCTACTTTTTTTGTGTGTACAATACTCAGAAAGTTGATACCGTGAGTATTAGAATACAAAAATGTATTCCGTTTGTAAAAACAAAAAGCTTTGCTTATAATATAGAAACCCTTTGTTGTTGTGCTTTGAAATCATCATATAGAGAGGAGGATAAGAGAGAACAACATTGAGCAGGACTCTCAGGAAGGCACAAGCTAGGTCTGTTCCATACAGTTTTGACCCTCTAAGTTAATTACAGTCAAGTAACTTCTTTAATAAAAGAATCAAAGAGACTAAGACTATGAGCTATTCGTGCAGAGACCAGCTGATAGCATCCTCTAGGTTCCATGCAATTTAGTGCAACCCACAGAAAGCCAGTTTCTGCAGTCACCCTCCAAGAGACCATGCAGGGAAAACCGAAACAATCCAGTAGCATTGCCTGACTGCACCGAAACAGGTCTTATATGGATCTAATTGAAACCTATGTAGAGAAAATGGATACTATCCCTGAGATAAGAACATCTATGAACATTCTTCATTTCTGTGGGAACCAGAAACACAGAGCACCTTAACCGGACAGGCTGATATTGGTCACAGGTCAACTGAAAGGATGAGCCACATTCAGAATTTAGCTCATCACAACAAGTCTACGTGGTCTCAAAACAGAATTATTACCGATGGAGCACGTTTGCTGGTACCCAGGTAGTTGGAACCCTCACTCTATTTTAAAGTTGTTTTTAAAAAAATTAAATATAAGAAAAGACTGTGCTAGAAACCAGCAAATGTCTATGGCAATTCTAGAACGTTGTGGATTTCTATTTTGTAACGCAGTCTTTTATTCTATTCTGTTTATATCTCCTTGTGATAGGGTCTAGGTTTTTTCTATTTTTATACTGCAGCTCTTCTCCTTTCTTGCACTCCACTTTAGTCTAATTTATTCCTTGTTTTCAAAACAACTCTTTGGTTCCCCATTGTACCCAAAGCCTACCCTACTGCTTTAGACAACAGAATAAGAAAATGTCACTTCTGTATGAGGCATGCAGAACAAAAATAAAGATATTCTCTCCAGTCTGCCTCACTTATATTTCTATTAACATTATAGTGTTCATTAAAAAAATGAAAATTAAAGAGTAAGTATACAAACATGTATTCCTCATGCTATAGATAAATCCTACTTATCTTTTCCCCAGCCCTGACTTTCTGTGGCTGTCCAATCACAGACTTCCCAATGCAGCTCAATGAGAAGTCTCAGGTGTTCTGGGCAATTGCTGCCTCGAGTTCAGTGCAAATAAACTAACCGTACTATGAACTAACAGGACCTAACACTTACATGAAAGCCAGGGGATGTAGCAAAGTTCATACTTGAAAATGAGAAAAATCTCAATGTATCTTTCCTGGTAAAATATTTTATAAATAAATGAAGTTAATTAATAAACTTTTTTCTATTTATACGCTTTTCCCAAAATGAAGAGAATAACAAAGGGAAAAACACACACTCTCTCTCTCTCTCTCCTCATTTCATCCAATCCCTTTGTAGCCAATTCTCCTCACTTTCCCTCACCTCCCTCTCTCTCTCTGAGCTCCGCCATTTATACCAGAGTGTTTGACCAGGAGTTGAACGCATTGCATTCCCTTCTGCTCGGTCTCCATGGCTCCACTAGTGAGTTATCTCCTCGGTCTCTCCACTCACATTGAATCTCAGGACTACGCACAAAGTCTGGCTGATTCCTTCCTCCATACAACACTGTTCATCTGCAGTACCATCAGTGGCAACACCTCTATTTCTACAGGCAGCCAGCCACACTTACTACCACTGCCTACAGAGGGAGTATTGATAAAAACTATCTAACCACAGGAGCACTAGAGATTCTACTCACAAAAAGTGGAAATTATGGCAAAGATCCTTAAGAAAGGAAAGAACAGAACAAAAAAATAAAGTTATTTTTGGGGAGAAAAACCAGAACCCCCAAACTGTACCATAGACCATCATGTATCTTATCTGATATCCATGATTGTCTGCATGGATCCATTGAATATCAATAGGCTTTAGGGGAGACAAGAACACTAAACACCGTTTATTTTGCTGACCCTGCAGCACCCATTGCAGGAATGTAACCTGTTGTAAAGATCTGGGTACACAAATCCTATGATATGATCACCCTTCTGGCAGATCATGTTAAAGTGGTACTGCCATCTGAATCTTCCTAATAAGACAACATTTATGAATATTCATAATGACTGTATTCAGGAGATATACATGAGACAAAATAAGGATTCGGCTTCCTAACATGAATGCTGATTTTTGGGAAAATGTGGCAAAGCACAGAGCTTCAAGCAATATCTGCCTCTAAATTCTGCCATTTCACACAAACGTGATGTTAGTTGTGAGATTATGGAAGAATTTCCGGCCTTGCATGATCCCCCACGGCTGACAGAGTACATTATTGATGCGAGCTCTTGGCAGAGTAACACATCAGGACATAGCGTTACCATTTAATAGATCTTCTTCACCTCTTGCCTTTGTTCTATTCTATATGTAAATTACTTGTCAATTATCCCTATTTTATAACTGTAAGGCGCTGCGGAACATGTTGGTGCTATATAAATTATAACAATACCATCTTAACTCAATGTATGCGTTAATTATGCAAATTATGGTGATAGCCAATGATATAAATTAATAATTTTTTTTCTCAAAGATATGAAGTCCTTTGCAGTCTATATTTCACATGGAGCTTTGCTATCCTTGTTTAGTATCAGAAACATTTTCCAGTTGGTAATTCCAAATGAGTACACTAGAGGGAGCTGTAACACCACACAACCAGAGCTACTCACCGAGATCCTCAATCTTCACTTCAGGTCCTATCGTGAACGGAGGCTGTGTGGGGGAGTGCTTCTCTCCTGCATGTGCAGCTGCAATCAGAGAGAGAGGAAATCAGATTTAAAAAGCGCACGTTTAATGTTGCCTCTTATAGGACAAGCCAGACACATCTTATGATCTTCAGTTACACACTTACAATGTTTTACTTACTGTAGAATGTTGATGCAAAAAATTATTTGGCAAAGCCTTTTTAAAAAATGTTTTTTTTTAAACTCACCCTGTGATAATGCATCTAAAAATGGGTGTGAACTGAAACCTGGGGTATACCGTTTAAATTTTGCGATCCTGATAGGGCAAATCTTGTCTTCACAATAAGGCAGTTATTAAAGGGACTCTATAGTCACTAGAACTACAGCTTAATGTAGTTGGTTCTGGTGAGTATAATCATTGCCTTCAGGCATTTTCATGTAAGCACTGCCTTTTCAGAGAAACAGAAGTGTCTACTAGGGATTGACCGATATTGATTTTTTTTTTTTAAGCCAATACCGATAATCTGTGAACTTTCAGGCTGATAGCCAATAACTTACCGATATTCTGTACATTTACCATTTAGAAAAAAAAAATATTTCTAAAAGTAAATGCACAAAATATACATGCCACATGTAGTGGATGCAGTGTGTTTAGACAGGGGAGCTGTGTGTATTTGTGTAGTGTGTACATAATGAATGCAGAGCGTGTGTGTGTTTCTGTAGGTATGTAATTTGGGTGGCATTTTTTATTTTATATTATTTAAAAAAAAAATCTTTTTTTGTTAGTCCCCTCTACCTGCTTCTTACTTGGGCGAGGTGGGAGAGAGGGGGAGGATATAGCATTCCTTGGTGGTCCGGTGGCCTGGACTGTGCAGTGAGGGCCCGCAGCAAGCTCTTACTTACCTTCCTATCAGCTCCCTTCCGCTCCACTGTCTAAATCTTGCGGCCTGCGTGCCGCGCGGAGAGTTGCCATGGTAACACGTGTCAATGGTCTGACGGCCGTGGGACACGCAAGATTTACACAGGGGAGCAGAAGGGAGCTGCTGGGAAGGTGAGTAAGAGCTTACTGGGCCCTCGAGGACCACCGGGATTACCATGTGCCCAGCGGTCCTTGTATGTATTAACGGCAATATCAGTATCTCTATATGCCGATACCGATATTGCTGAAAATACCTAATATCTGCAAGACCGATAATCGGTCGATCCCTAATATTGATTAATTTTAAATAAATGTAAACGATCAAAAATATTGCCTACAACCCTACCGGATGGCAATGAGAGAGGTGATGGCGTGGATCCGCCCGTCCACACCCTGCAATGGCATCCCCCTTGCAAATCCAGAGCGACCTCCAAAATGAATCAGAGCCGAAGCTCAAACAGGCGGGAAACTGAGCCGAGTCCCCTGATTGCTACAACCCACGATCCTGTGCCACAGGAGAAGCTCAGACCTACCCCTCACTCAGCGGTCCCAGAAACCATGGACCAGCAAAGTACAAACCTGCACACTGCCACCCAAAAAGCCCGCGGCAACCTGATCGAGATGCAGCGAGGCAGAACTCCGGGGGACGAAAACGGCAGAGAGCTCATCCACGTCCCACTGGGGAGAGAACCCGGAAGACAGTAGAGAGGGAAGAGGAGCTCGGTACCAAGCTGCCTTACCGATTCTGGACTATGTGTGGCATCGGTTGACAGAAACGGGCAGAGCCCTTGACAGTTCCTTCCGGTAACACGGGAGCAGTTGTGACTGTTTATAAGATCCTAAATGCCATCCTTTCCAGGTGGTCAGTTAAATTCTATCACTGTTGATTTTGCATACTGACTTTACACGTTTATAGTACTTAATTCATGGGACATTGGGGCAGGAGACACATGCTCCTACTGAAACCGCCTAAACCAAACCAACCCCACTTGCACCATGGCTGCAGTAATTACCACATGTTCTACTTAGGCTTATTTAGGTTTGTTAAATCTCTACATTGTCATAGACATATCCATGCCAGCTAGTGATGCCAGCCATAACACTAAACGCATGCCTCGTTAACTAAATCTAGCCTACCTGCTATATGCTGTCAATCTCAACTATAACTCCTTTATCGTGTCTTAAAGTATCTAACATAATGCTATACATCACTATGTTCTCCTTTACTAAGAATCCATGAGAGAAAAATCCACGACATACAAGCAAAGTTCTCATATGTATATGTACCTATAGAAAATGTGCAGCATACCCTGCTAACCTAAACACATACACGATTAAGCCTGTTAGCTAATTGATTTGTGGTTTTCTATAACCATACTGCATCTAAGTTTAAATGTGTACCAATCTTGATTCCTAACAAAAATGTGCACCAGTATTGCCTATATGCCATCACTAATCAGCTTCATATTAAAATGTGTCTTGCTTTTGCTGTTGTGGCAAAGTGAGAATGCATGTAACCCTCAAGCACGTCAAAAATAAAGAATTAAAAATAAATAAATAAAAAAACTGCCTACCTTGATTCAAGTCATACATGATGCTGATTCTGATGAAGGAAAACAATTATCTGAAAATATAAACAAAACAATATTATATTAACCCCTTAACCACCGGCCTGTTTTTGCGATGTTTGTACGTTAAGGACCAGAGCAGTTTTAACACTTTTGTGGTGTTTGTGTTTAGCTGAAATTTTCCGCTCTCTCATTTACGGTTCCCATACAAGTTATATATTGTTTTTTTCAGGACAAAAGGGTCTTTCTTTACATAACATTATTTGTATTATGTCATATATTGTATTTAAAAAAAATAATAAAATATGGTGAAAAATTTAAAAAAAAACATGTTTTTGGACTTTTACTTGAAAAATATTTTACTTATCTACAAAAGCTAATGAAAAAAACTGCTAAATAGATTCAAAATGTTGTCCCAAGTTTAAAAACACCCAGTGTTTACATGCTTTATTGCTTTTTTTTGCAAGTTATAGGCCTATAAATACAAGTAGGAAATTGCTGTTTCAATATATATATATTTTAAATGTATCAATAGTGACCTTGTAACACCGTTATCTGTCATAAATCCCCGAAACACACCTAACATACATAAAACGTACATATTTTTTTAAAGTAGACAACCCAGGGTATTCAAAATTGGGTATGTCCAGTTTTTTTTAGTAGCCACCTAGTCACAAACACTGGCCAAAGTTAGCATTTATATTTGTTTGTGTGTTAAAAATGCAAAAAACGCTAACTTTGTGTTTGTGACTAAGTGGCTACTAAAAAAGGCTGAACATACCCCATTTGCAATACCTTGGGTTGTCTTCTTTTGCAAATGGTATGCCATCATGGGGCTAATTCTCATTCCTTGGCTACCATACGCTCTCAAAGGCAACCTAACCAATCCGACAAATTTCAATAAAAAAAAAAGTAAAATCAAGCCTTATATTTGACCCTGTAACTTTCACAAACACTATAAAACCTCTACATGTGGGGTACTGTTATACTCAGGAGACTTCGCTGAACACAAATATTAGTGTATCAGAACAGTAAAATGTATCACAGCAATAATATCCTCAGTGAAAGTGCTGTTTGTGTGTGAAAAATGCAAAAAACTTCAGTTTCACTGACAATATCATCGCTGTGATATGTTTTACTGTTTTGAAACACTAATATTTGTGTTCAGCGAAGTCTCCCGAGTAAAACAGTACCCCCATGTGTCATAGAAAGTTACAGGGTTAAACACAGTGCTAGCAAATTAAATTATCTGGACTTTCGGCCTGGGTTGGCAGGCAGGTCCCTCAAATTGCAATCATTAAAATTACTTAATTAGGTAAAAATATTACATAAATACACATGTAGAATTTTAAGATATATACATATTTATATATTTGACGTCTACGTGTATATTTATGAAATTATTTATGTAATTATGTATATGGACATATGTATATTTCGTATTGTATTTATTTATTTATACATATATATATATATCATTACATTCTAAGTGTATTTTGATATATATATATATATATATATATCTCAAAATACTGTTAGAATAAAATTGCATATATAAATATTTTTTTTATAATTATTAAAAATTATTTTTATTTTTTGTTATTTATTTTTATTAACATATTATTTGTATTTTATAATAATATATATATATACCATATATATAGCAATTATATATATTGTATATATTTGTGTGTAATTTAAATATAAGTGTATTTTTATATTAATATACGTATATATAAATATAAAAATACACTTAATATGACATTATATATATGATACATTTACATATATTATATATAGATATAATACATGTATATATATCATATATATATATACACATATTATTTTATTTTTTTTACACTGATTTTACACAGTTTTTTTTTTTACTTTATTTTTATGATTTTTCACTTGCAGGGAGACTGCCTGTCAGCACAGACAGTCCCCCTGCAGGCAGACACATGGACCCCTATTGCGGTCATGTGATCGAGTGATCACATGGCCGTGGGGTCCTGATCTGCCGAGGGGGGACTGCCCGGGCAGACAGGCAACCCCCCTGGACCGGGTGGAGCACTGATCGCCGCCGTGGGACCGACGGCGATCAGGTAAGTAGCCCCAGACCGTTATGACGGTTCAGGACAGTCAGCGGTCCAAACGCACGTTTTACCGCTCACGGTCCTGAACCGTCAGCGGTCCTGAAGGGGTTAAGGACCGAGGACGGTTCAGGACCGTCATCGGCATTTTTGCATTGCCAACCGGTGACGGTCCTGAACCGTCCTAACGGTCTTAGTTACTTACCCGATCGCCGTCGTTCCCCCGGCGGCGATCGGCGGTGCTCCCGGTGTAGGGAGACTGTCTGCAGCCCAGACAGTCTCCCCATGGCGGATTTGGACTCCTGGGGCCATGTGATCGCTCAACAGAGTGACCACATGGTCATAATAGGTGTCCATGTGTCTGCCTGCAGGGGGGCTGTCTGTGCTGACAGGCAGTCTCCCTGCTAGTGTAAAATCATTAAAAAAAAATAAAGTTAATGATAATAAAAAAAATTAAAAAAATTATATACCTATATAATATGTCTATATATCATATATATAATGTCATGCTAAGTGTATTTTTATATTAATATGTACATATATTAATATAAAAATACACTTATAATTAAATTACACACGTGTGTATATATATCATATATATAACTATATATATATATATATATTGTGTATATATGTATATATATATATATATATATATATATATTATAAAATATAAATAATAAGTAATTTAAATTAAATTAAAAAATGTAAAAATAATAACAATTTAAAAAAAAATTACATCTCTATATGAAATTTTATTCTAACTGTATTTTGATAATATATTTACCGGATTTACCGTCTACAAACCCTGTCTCCCAACGGATTGAATGAAGGTTTTACCTACTCACCATTTATTACATGATCTCTAAAAATGCAAAGAGTGACAACCTGTAAATAGAAAATAACCACTGTATATAATTCACCACACATCCACTAAATATGGAACACACTTAGTTTCTTCTCGTACATCACCAATCGCATTTCTGTGCCCATTATAAATAGAATGTCAGCGGATATATATAGTTAGTTGATAGTATCCATTATCAAGCACTCTATAAAACAATTTTTCAACTGGACACTGTACATTACCTTAAAATCACCTGTATCATGAGTTCAATTTGGACAGTCTGGTTACCTCAAAGGGGTGACCATACTGCCCCTTTAATGCAGTAGAAGGCTGGTCTCATCCATTCAGGCATGATTTGTATAAATTAAACAAAGCCAGGCTCAGCATTATACACATATTTAACATGTGATATGCTTAGTTCCACACAAATACATAATTTAGACCATAAATATACAGTTAATAAAAATTGTAGATTATGCTAGCTTTAGTGTACCTATAATCTTAATTTTATTAATGACAGGAGGCGAGTATTTGCTTAAGTCTCTCTTTACTAGAACTCCACAGCAGCACAGAAAACAACCAATCAGAAAAAAGTTAGGTACTATAAAACTCCCCTCCCCATGCATCATTTCCTCTTTCAAGCTGCGACAAAACAGAATAAAAAGGCAGAGAACATCATGGGGAAGAAACGAAGTCCTAGATACGATGAATATAACGATGTCCACCATCCAAGTGTAACCGTCAAACTAGATAGTGTAGATGGACTGTAAACTGAAACGAGAGAAAAACAGAATCGAACAGGTTGATTATCCAATGAAATGTACTCTGAATAAACATGTAGGTACCCGATGTAGCAACCAAATTAACCTAATATGTAAATATCCCAACCCTACTTATGGAAAAAAACAGACATAAGGAACAAGCGACAGGTAGCAGAGACAACAAACAGGGTTGCATACTTACCTGATAATCTAAACTATAACATTAAACAAGGGAGGGACAAGAATGGGTGGGAAATACTCGCCTCCTGTCATTAATAAAATTAAGATTATAGTTACACTAAAGCTAGCATAATCTACAATTTTATAACATGACAGGAGGCTTCGTATTTGCTGTTTCAACGCTCAGTTCACCAATCCAACGCTGTTTGTGTCGCTGGTAATTATTCCAGGAAATATCAGAGTAACCCTAATTGGACATTCCAATACGATAAATGACAGCCGACGGGTCAAAGAAGATGCCACCCGACGAAGTATCTCAAATACGGAAAAAAGCACCTTCCGTCGGTAAATCCATTGTACGTGGTGTAGCAACCTGTTTCCTAGAAGTCGGTCCATGAGCTGGTAAGCTGACCTATTAGCCACATTCCTGTAGTTGTATAACTTCGAAATCCGATCGAGGACCTAGGTTCGCGAGAAGAAAACTGACACCAAGTCTCAACTCATGACCCGTAAGGCGGCTCCTCCGATCGTGCCAGGGCCATTCGGCGATGCGGCCTTGCAGGGAGATCTCCAATCTCAAGGAATGCACCGAAGACCACCACCAAAATCGCAATAGCAACCGAGGAGGATCTTTCGTACCTTCCTGTCCTAACCGGTGGGGTGACTCATCCGAGCATAAATTCATAATGCAGGCGAGAGTGTGGCCAAAACAGCCGTATACTAAGTGATTCCAACATTCCAAATGGACTGTGTAAACTTCGGACGTCGTAGAGAAAAGGCTCCAAAGAACGTCCATTCAGGGTTCCGAACTGAACTTGAGTGGAGGAACGGTGGTCGAGTATTCTGGGAATAGGGAATCCCAGAAATCTTCAAAGGAATGGGAAGTGCAAACAGGAACGCAGATTCCCATCCAGAAATGCCCCCGTCCAAGAGTGAAAGCTGTCTGTGTAGGAGACGGGGTATACCAGGTACCACCATAAGGTCTCGTAGGTCTCCTCGACGATAGGTGAAAAGTAGGGCAACGCGAATCCAACAAAAACGGCTCCCGTGAGGAATAACTAGAGTATAGACGGAGGGTCCCCCATCTCCGAACCCTGATCACCAGGTATGCGTTTCGAGGAGACGGGGCAGTCCTGCCATCTCATCCCAAGATCTGATGACCGGGGAGGTCAAGACAAACCGGGTGTTCCGGTCTTACCATGTGAACCATAGGTACGGTTTTTACCTTCAGAGCGGGTAATAGGCCCTCCTTAAACCTGTTACCCGAGCAAGGCAGAGCCCGTTTGCTCCATGAAGGTCCCCGTATCTCCTGCCACCTAAATACGGGAGAAACTGTCTGAGCAGTTGAACACAACGGTCTGGATATCCAAAAACAGAAAGCAATCCTCTGTTTTTATGGTGCAGAAAATACCCAAACCTGCACTCACATAATACCTGAGTTCCATCCGATAGTCGAACCATGTCCAGGAATGTGTATAAAATAAGTGGGAGTCACCCCTCGATATACCTCTGTGAGAATATCCCTCCATGACAGGAGATAGACTAGAGGGATCCAGTCCAAATATGGATATCTTGCATGACCAGGCAGTCCTCTATATCGAAATCAGTAGCACGGACGTCAGATCTACTTGAATGCAGGAGGGACACCCCTCCATGTAGTCAGCGATGACTTGCTTACAAGTCTGAGTGCTGAACAAATGGATGGCACCGTAGAGCGTCGAGTGTATGAGAGAGCCGCGCTCTCTACTAATGTGATCAAATAACGTGCTAACGTCCGGCTGATAGCCTGAGCGGGCCGCACCCGTAAATAACCAAACAGTAGAGTCTGCATCCGTGACCGTTCCTCTCTATGAGAATGTTTCCTCCAAACATGACCCCTGTATCCAGCTCAGTCTCTGGCTGAGGTTGAGGGAGGGCTGCGCCCTCTAATAACAAATCAGTGTCCGGTTCCGTATCTGAGAGGGGTTCGCTCTCTGCTCCAGCAGATAAAATATTCTCGGATTGAAGAGATGGAGGGCCGCACCCTCCTGTGATCCAAGCTAGGGTCCCTAGAGACTCAGGGTGACCAACTAAAGGGTACACCAAATACGAGTATCAGCATAAGGCTGAGGGCAATCTACGGAAAAACGATGGAAAAACTATCAACTGACCGTCCGGATCCCGTGCGCGCGCGCGGGGTCCAGGCGGACTGTTGGTAGTCTGAGGAAAGCTGGAGACGTTCTCCGCAATCCACGAGCACCCGGGAGGTCGGAGGAGGTCAAGTCAGGCCTCTCGACGACCCGAGCGAAAGGAAAAGGAAGTCACGAAAACGACAAAGACAACAATAACGTAGATACGAGTAAAAACGCAAATTCTATCTCAGCTAGAAGGCAAAAGGCAGGCCGGAAGGCAAGACAAGTAAGCCCCACTGAACAGGGCCAGGAGCTAACCTTACGCAAATAACTGCCGATAGCTATATGGATACCGGGAGACAGATACGGAGTTAGTTGATAAAGACAAGGAAAACACAGCGTTCTCATGTAGGTGTATGAGTACCGGTCCTTGCCCGTGCAAAGTTCTCCTTGGAGATGTGCCGTCGCCGGACTGGCGCAAACCGCGGATGTGTGTCCGGGGTCTTCATAAGAAAACTTGCCCTTCAGGTCTGAGGTTTAGGGCCTTCACCCTACCTACCATATTCAGATGGACGTATATTGGTGTCCTCTTGGATAGTATGGCAATGGTGCTTGGCCGGACACCCGCCTATTTCCATGTCACTGGTGGGCACTGGCTTCTCCTCAGTGATATTCCCCCAGGCCTGCGGCCAAAAGGGGATAGAGCAGGCCCAACAGGCCAAACTAATGGACACAGAATAGTTGGCCAAGCAAATAGGCACAGACATAGTAGGCCATACAAATAGGCACCGACATAGGAGGCCAATAAATGGGGCACCGACATAGCAGGCCGTGCTTATGGGCACAGAGGCCGTTCTTATGGGCACAGACATAGCAGGCCGTTCTTATGGGCACAGACACAGCAGGCCGTTCTTATGGGCACAGACACAGCAGGCCGTTCTTATGGGCACAGACATAGCAGGCCGTTCTTATGGGCACAGACAAAAGCAGGCCGTTCTTATGGGCACAGACATAGCAGGCCGTTCTTATGGGCACAGACAATAGCAGGCCGTTCTTATGGGCACAGACAATAGCAGGCCGTTCTTATGGGCACAGACAATAGCAGGCCGTTCTTATGGGCACAGACAATAGCAGGCCGTTCTTATGGGCACAGACAATAGCAGGCCGTTCTTATGGGCACAGACAATAGCAGGCCGTTCTTATGGGCACAGACAATAGCAGGCCATTCTTATGGGCACAGACATAGCAGGCCATTCTTATGGGCACAGACATAGCAGGCCATTCTTATGGGCACAGACATAGCAGGCCGTTCTTATGGGCACAGACATAGCAGGCCGTTCTTATGGGCACAGACATAGCAGGCCGTTCTTATGGGCACAGACATAGCAGGCCGTTCTTATGGGCACAGACATAGCAGGCCGTTCTTATGGGCACAGACATAGCAGGCCGTTCTTATGGGCACAGACATAGCAGGCCGTTCTTATGGGCACAGACATAGCAGGCCATTCTTATAGGCACAGACATAGCAGGCCGTTCATATGGGCGCAGACCAAGCAGGCCAAACAATGGGGCACAGACCAAGCAGGCCAAACAATGGGGCACAGACATAGCAAGCCAATCCTGGGTTGAATATTATATCCTATGAGTATCTGTTATTTATATAGCGCTACCCAAATCCACAGCGCTTTACCATGGGTCTTGGAAGAGTAATGGGGACCTCTGAGCTAGGGTAGAGTTCCCCCAAAATTTTGTAGATCCTCAGAGCACCTTGACATAGGGTCCCCAGACGTCAACCCTTTTAGACAGCGTAATGCCGTGAGAATAAACTCGAACCGGGACTGGCGGTCCCTGAATGCCCAGCAGGCAAATAGCGGTATCCCAGCTGTATTGTTATAAGCGGAAGTAGTTTCAGTGATTACCCCGTCCACGAAAGTAAGCTACATGAGCGATACTCTCCTTAAACTGTGAATTGGAATGCATCTGCACACACAGATCTGTTTGATGTTTCCATCATCAATATAGATACCATCATCATATCTGAAAATATTGTATAGTATCCGTCTGCAATTCACAGCAATCCGTGATCTACACTGTCAGTAAAACTCCCAGGAAACTGTGATATACATCAGCAAACACACAGCAAACTGTGATATACACAGTCATGAAAACACACAGTAATCTGTGATATAACTGTCAGTAAAACACCCAACAATCCGTGATGTACACGCGCAGCAATCTGTTTGCCATAATAGGGTCTGGTGTACCATGCGAAAAAGGGGGTCAGACGTAGGCCCCTGATACAGTAGATATGGTGTATGCAGGGCACAGGTTCCCACTGGAAGTAAGAGTAAGAAGCCAGTGGTAAAATAAGGTCTGTGTCACAGACAGAGCATTAAATGGATACTGTCTATAGGCTGTACTACAATCCAGAAAAGGATATCAGATATACACATATCTCAACATCCATACACACACACATATCTACATATATATACACAAATACATACACCCACACATACATACACCTGGATATAGAAGAACTCATGGAAAAGTCAAATAATGTCCCATGTAGAAGGTGTCAGCTCAAAGCTGCATTAGGTCCCCCAAAGCAAAAACTGACGTGCAGTGGAAGACGCTGAGCTGGTGGAGGCAGACCTCCCACAAGTAATGCACCGACGGGGGAGGGACCGCGAGCGGTCGCACTCCCTCCCGGTCGGGCTCTCCCCCACCCGGTCGGACACACGCGGTCCGCGGGCGGAGGCGGCCGCGGCCACGTGGGGAAGAAGATCCGGCCGCTGGGTACTCGTGTTGCGTACGCGAGTGCCCCCGCGACCGGGAAACCACATGGGACCGCCGGAGATGAAACTCCGCGGTCCCGGAGCTCGGGGTCGAAGGAGGCAGGAGTAGTCAACCTCCTGAAGCCCCCGAGCGGCACGCACAGCGCCAGGCATACAAAGAAAAGTGAAACGGACAGGGGGGGGGGCACAAGTCTAAGGAAAAGACAGCAAGGACCCCAAAGCCCCCACAAAACATACACAAATAAGGGAAAATACAGTGAAAGCCTGAAGAGCAGGCATTAAGAAAAACCCACAAAGATATATACAAGTATATATGAATAAAATCCCACAAGGATATATAACAGAATAGAAAAGAATACATCTAACCAGGGCAAAACAAACAACTGGACATAGATTAAATCCCACAAGGGCAATCTAAAATATAGAAAATAAAATACTGAAAATAAGAGCAAAACCCAAAGCCACCCACTATAAGCAGGAGGCAGAGGTACTCTGACCTGTACTGGTGCGGAGCAGCAAAGAAAGAGGAAATGATGCATGGGGAGGGGAGTTTTATAGTACCTAACTTTTTTCTGATTGGTTGTTTTCTGTGCTGCTGTGGAGTTCTAGTAAAGAGAGACTTAAGCAAATACGAAGCCTCCTGTCATGTTATAAAATTTATAGTTGCAATCACCATCTATTCCACTAACTATACCCTTCTGCCCAGTTACAACTACTATTTATTCTGATAATCACACCCCTCCGCCCAAGTGCCATAATACCTGAATTACAGGACCGATGGGTTTGTTACACTATTGTTAGCCACAGACATTATGTCAATCAAATGACGTCCTAACAGGAACCCCTCTCGAGTCTCCACCCACGGTCACGTGGGACGGCACGTCACAGGTGACGCGGGATCATCCCGATACGTCACGAGCTGACGGGCAGTGGGATCCCGTATCTGATTGGTGAAGAGTCATTTAAAAGTCCCGGCTTTCTCAGACGGCAATCGTTAGCCCCTGACGAAGGTGTTACACAACACCGAAACGCGCGTCGGGCGACAGCTCGTTTCTTCACTTCACTTTATTTAATTGCACCAAGGGATTCTTTTTGTTTCACGATGGGTATTTAGACCCATCTCTCACTCTGCACAACTGTGTGTTCTCCTCTTTCCTAGCTAGTATGGCAATTTAAGTTGAGGCATTTGATTTCAACGCTCAGAGGCAGCTTTAGTTTAGAACACCCACGAAGGTGTTACAGGAGAATTAGGGTTTAGCCTTGAGGACTTTATTTGAAAGATTTCTTTCCTTTTTCCTCCCCTGGAGCTACTATACCCTATCACTCCTCTATATAAACTATGACTGCATTTAAGGGTACCTGTGGGTCTATGTAAATATATTGTCAATTTAACATTGTTATGAGACTTTAATCACAGTGTAACTCTGGTCTCTGGGCATTTCCTGCCTCCATTTACAGACTTAGAGGGAACCTTCTTTCCTACCCCTAGCTACAACATTTTTATAGGTGATTGTATCACCATTTTCCTGTAGCAATACTTTTGGGGGGGACTCTATATAGTGTTCCTTTGTCTACCTCATTTCTTTAGGATCCAATAAAGTTTTATTCCAATAACAAATGATTTCTTTGATATAGGACACTCATATTGGTTTTAGGAAACACAAATTGTGCTTCCTAATTTTCCCGATTCTGTATATGCCATACACTTTAGGATCTGTGGGGATTGCTATACTGTGTTGTTAACCCTCTCTTTCTGCCAGCTGTAGATCTCCCTTAGGGGAGATTTCTTTCATTATTTTTTTCTATCAACTAGCAGTGAATGCGGGTACATGCCCCAGGTGGAGCTGGCACCACCATCTGACCATATCTCCCTTGTCTCTACCTTATACACCTCTCTTTTTTCATCTCTGAAAGGTGATAAACGAGACAGGGAGATTATTACTTTTCATTTATGAAATTGTATATATATCTATGTATATATAAATAAAAAGAATACGAAATATATATATGTCGATATACAAAATTACATAAATAATTATATAAATATACACGTAGACTTCAAATATATAAATATGCATATATATTTAAATTCTACGTGTGTATTTATGTAATATTTTTACATAATTAAGTAATTTTATTGATTGCAATTTGAGGGACCTGCCTGCAAACCAAGGTTGAAAGTCCAGAGAATTTAATTTGCTAGCACTATATTTTACCCTGTAACGTTCTACGACACCCTAAAACCTGTTCATGGGGGGTACTGTTTTACTCGGGAGACTTTGCTGAATACAAATATTAGTGATTCAAAACAGTAAAACATATCACAGCGATGATATTGTCAGTGAAAGTGACTATTTTTGCATTTTTCACACACAAACAGCACTTTTACTGATGATATAACTGTTGCGATACATTTTCCAGTTTTGAAACACTAATATTTGTGTTCAGGAAAAGTCTCCTGAGTATAACAGTACCCCCCATGTACAGGTTTTATAGCATTTTTGAAAGTTACAGGGTCAAATATTTTTACATTGAAAATGGCCAGTTTGGTTACGTTGCCTTTGAGAGCGTATGGTAGCCCAGGAATGAGAATTACCCCCATGATGGCATACCATTTGCAAAAGAAGACAACCCAAGGTATTGCAAATGGGGTATGTCCAGTCTTTTTTTAGTAACCACTTAGTCACAAACACTGGCCAAAATTAGCGTTCAATTTAGTTTTTTACTTTTTTCACACACAAACAAATATGAACGCTAACTTTGGCCAGTGTTTGCGACTAAGTGGCTACTAAAAAAGTCTGGACATACCCCATATTGAATACCCTGGGTTGTCTACTTTAAAAAAAAATATGTACATGTGGGGTGTTATTCAGAGATTTATGACAGATAATAGTGTTACAATGTCACTATTGATACATTTTAAAAATGTATGTTTTGAAACCGCAATATCCTACTTGTACTTATAGCCCTATAACATGCAAAAAATAGCAAAAAGAATGTAAACATTGGGTATTTTGAATCTATTTAGCAGTTTTTTTAATTCGCTTTTGTAGATGAGTAAAATATTTTTCACATAAAAGTCAAAAAAACATGTATTTTTTTCAATTTTTCATCATATTTTTTCATTTTTTTTAATTAAATCACATGAGATTATATAAATACTGGTATGTAAAGAAAGCCCCTTTTGTCCTGAAAAAAAACGATATATAATTTGTATGGGAACAGTAAATGAGAGAGTGGAAAATTACAGCTAAACACAAACACCACAAAAGTGTAAAAAGATGCCTGGTCGCAAATGTACAACATCGCAAAAACAGTCCGGTCCTTAAGGGGTTAAAAATAAATTAAAATTCAATTTTAAGATTAGTTGGATACATAAACATGAATTTGACTGTGAAGCAGCAGGCGAAAAATTCAGTCCCAAAAAAGGAAAAAAAAAAAAATTCAGGGCAGCACTTTTAACGTGCTGAGCAACAGTGAAACTGTGGAAATATACAGAAATGGAGTTCAGCGACACAGACAATTTATGTGTGCCTGCAAGGAAAGCACAGGAGAAGAGCCTGCCTTGCATGCGCTGAAGCACAAGATGACGGCCAGCTCATTTCTTGCGCTCCAAGAATGGCATACAAAAATGGGACTTACTGATTGAAAACACAAGCCAACAATCAAAATAAAGCACAGAGTTTGACTGTGAAGCAGCAGGCGAAAAAGGCAGCCCCAAGAAAGTAAAAGATAAAATTCAGGGCAGCACTTTTTACGTACCGAGCAACAGTGAAACTGTGGAAATATACAGAAATGGAGTTCAGCACCAGAACCTTTTTTTGCATAGATATCTCTTTATCCTATATGTATAAGCATACAATAAGACAAAGAGCCAGGCAAACTTTCCCCCAAAATATAGACAGTTTAAAACTTACCTTAACCACTTTGAATTTGTCCAAAATTCTATTGCGCTTTGAATGATTCTGAAATCTCCGCTCTGAAATTGAAAAGAAGATAAATATTATTTTAAGTTATGTTTTTATATATAACTAAACAATTATAAAAGGATATATATATATATATATATATATATATATATATAATATATATACGTCTGTATGTACATATATATGTAATGCAGTGGTTTTGGTGCTACGTATGTAAAATTATAAATTAGAACAATGTATGTTATATGGTTTAATGCTTACATCTACATATACTAATAAAAAATAAGTAGAAAAATGTTTTTAAATATACAATGCATAAATTGAAAATCTCTATAGAAAATATTTTAAAAATACATACCGTATATATACTCGAGTATAAACAGAGTTTTTCAGCACATTTTTTGTGCTGATAAACCCCAACGCGGCTTATACTCGAGTCACTGTCTGTATTATGGCAATTTGCATTGCCATAATACAGACTGGGGCTGTGGGGTCTGCAGAGCGTTTACTTACCTGTCCTGCAGCTCCTGTCAGCTCTCTCCTCCTCCGCGCCGGTCCGGTCAGCACCTCAGTAAGCTCCCACTGTAAGTCTCGCGAGAGCCGCGGGGTCATAGTGCGGCTCTCGCGAGACTTACTGTGAGCTGACAGAGAGAGCTGCACGGACCGGCGCGGAGGAGAAGGGAGCTGACAGGAGCTGCAGGACAGGTAAGAAAACGCTCTGCCAGCCCCCCTCTCCCCCACTGAACTGCCAATGACACTGGACCACCAGGGAAGGAGCCCCCCTCCCTGCCATGTATCAAGTAGGGAGGGGGGAACAAAAAATAAATAAATTAATAAATGAATAATAAAATAAAAAAATATAATTAAATTAAATTTAAAAAAATAAAATTAAAATAAAATAAAATTGCCCACCCCCCACCAAGGCTCTGCCACACACACACACACACACACTGCACTCATACACACACACACTGCACTCATACATACACTGCACTCATACGCCCACCTGCATTCATTATACACACACAGTAAATAAATATTCAATTAATATATTTTTTTTAGGATCTAATTTTATTTAGAAATTTACCCGTAGCTGCTGCATTTCCCACCCTAGTCTTATACTCGAGTCAATACGTTTTCCCAGTTTTTTGGGGTAAAATTAGGGGCCTCGGCTTATATTCGGGTCGGCTTATACTCGAGTATATACGGTATATAACAAAAATCCATATCTACACACACACACACACACAAAAGCAAATATATATATATATATATATATATATATATATATATATATATAAAATTAAATAGCAAAATGTTTATATAACAGTTAAAATAGTAAATCAATTACATAGGTCATATATAAACAAATCTAGATTTTTTTCTATAAAGAAATAAGTTAAATAAATTGATTAAAGATTATATAAATCATTAACTAAAATTAACAAAATAAAAACATTACATTAATTAATAAGCAAATACAAATATACTAAAACTGTACTTACTGTCAATGTGCAGCCAGATTCCGTTAGGGAAGATTCTTCTTCGGCACTGTCTTCAGTGAGAGATTCTCTCTCACACACTGGCCTCCGAGGAATACAACTGACATGTGAACGTGCTTCAGCGCGTTCACATATCAGCATAGGATGTAGTGCAGGCGCGCTCACATCTGAGCTGCCTGCATTACAAGGGAATAGGGAAAAAAATACACTGCATTATCTCAGAAACGGCAGTGTATTTATAAAAAAAAAAAGTAGAGGCACCTGGCACCAAGACAACTTCATTGAAATGAATTTGTCTTGGTGCCTATAGTGGTCCTTTAATTTGTATGATCCCTATGACACTTTAAAAATATATAAAAATAAAAGGAGACTATAAATAAGCATTAGCACTGCAGCGCACTTAGTGCAGTCAACATTTTAGAAAAGGGTTAGATGTTTACCGGTCTCTGATGGCCACCCTTGATCCTTCCCTTTTGGATTTGCAGTGACATTCATACTACACATTATACCAGATTTAAACCGGTTTGAAATTGTAGTGGATTCTTTTATGCAAACCAATAAGTTTGAATGACTATCTGTTCCTGTCCAAATTAGAAATAATAAAGTTGCGTCCACGCAGAAGTAAATTCACACTGAGACACAAGGTTCAGGTTAATGAAAGAACTTCAGAAAATGTAATGGCATCTGTTAAAAAGTGGGTGCGCAGACCCTTATAAAGGCATTATTACATAACTGGAGAATTCAAGATAACATAGAATTATAAATCAGTAATTGGTTAAGTGTTAAGTGGTTCATTCAAATGCCCTCCCTACTGTGTGTGCCATCTTATGTCATTACTGTCGTCATGAAGTTCTCCTCCGGATTCCAGCACCATCTTGTTAGCACGAGGTGTTCACTCGATGGGAGGGGTGCTTTGGCAGCCATTTTGAGTAGTTGGCACTGTTAGTTTCAAGGTTAGTTTTTTCAAGGCTTTTAGTGAATGTACATTTCATTAGGACCAAAGTATGTGGCCTTGCTTCTACAATGTTCCATCCAACAGGAACTTTATTGTTCCGTTGATGCTCATTTCTTTCTATTAAAGCATTTCTCTTAAAGGAATATTATGGCACAAGACAATAGTTTGCCTTGCGCTACGCCTGAATGTTTTAAAGTTTAAAAAATGTGCAGATCTAGCCTATGCCTTATATATGTCAAATACAAGTTGTCGGTACCTGCTGTTGTGGCATTACCTGCATGTATGTAAACCTTTGCACGCAAAAATAAAAATTTACAAAAAAAAGGAATATTATGGAATTAATAATTCTACAACTAAAATAATTCTGATGCTTAGAGCTGTCACAAATTTTTATATTTGTTTATAATAAAATTTTAAAATTTTTGAACATGTCATCTGAATTTTTCATTTTCTTGGGGGAGGAGAGGGAAAAAATTAAAATTATGGATATTAACAAATAGGTTTGCAGCAAAGAAGTTGCTTAGAATTAGGTCTCTCCAGGGCTCAAGACATGATATATGTATGATATATATATATATACCCTGTTCCAAATTATTATGCAAATTCTATTTAAGTGTCACAAAGATTAAATATTTTGTTTTTCAATTTAACTCATGGATGGCAATGTGTCTCAGGGCTCTTTTGATCAATGAAAACAATCTCTGACACCTGTGATAAACTACTAAAGGAGGGTGTTCCACATTATTAAGCAGATCACCATTTTCATGCAATATGGGGAAGAAAAGGGATCTCTCTGCTGCCGAAAAGAGTGAAATAGTTCAATATATAAAAAATACAGAAAAGGTAAAGGAGTCGAGAGCAAATGCTCAAATCACCACAGATGTGAATCACTCCAAAACACACCAAATAAATATAATGCAAATAACGTGAGAGTAATGGTGAGAGCAAATAAAATACTAGATAACAATAAATGAGAGGCAATATTACCATATATAACTGTCTGTTGGGCTTGTCCTAAAACAATAGAATAAAGGACATAGTATAGCCTGTAAAACAGAACATATAAATAATAAATATAAAAATGCCCACTCACGTGGTGCTGAGCCGTTTGAAAGTGGCTCAGACTATCAGCGCCTTGTAAAGTTATATTGGAGACTGTAATGCCGGAAGCAGGTTTTTCAATGCATAAATTCCGTCTTGTAAAATCATCAGACTGGAAAAGCAGGTAAATGAAAAAAACTTTTATTGCTAAAAACACAGCATAAAAAACTCGTCCCCCAATTGCACTAACGCGTTTCGACCGATAATGGTCTTTTTCAAAGTGCTCCGAGCATTATCGGTCGAAACGCGTTAGTGCAATTGGGGGACGAGTTTTTTATGCTGTGTTTTTAGCAATAAAAGTTTTTTTCATTTACCTGCTTTTCCAGTCTGATGATTTTACAAGACGGAATTTATGCATTGAAAAACCTGCTTCCGGCATTACAGTCTCCAATATAACTTTACAAGGCGCTGATAGTCTGAGCCACTTTCAAACGGCTCAGCACCACGTGAGTGGGCATTTTTATATTTATTATTTATATGTTCTGTTTTACAGGCTATACTATGTCCTTTATTCTATTGTTTTAGGACAAGCCCAACAGACAGTTATATATGGTAATATTGCCTCTCATTTATTGTTATCTAGTATTTTATTTGCTCTCACCATTACTCTCACGTTATTTGAAATAGTTCAATGCCTTGGACGAGGTATGAAAACATATTTCACAAAAACTTAAGCGTGATTATCGCACTATTAAGAGATTTGTGGCCGATTCAGAGCACAGACAGGTTCGTGCAGATAAAGGCACATTGAGGAAGATTTCTGCCAGATCCATGCATCGGATCAAGAGAGCAGCTGCTAAAATACCATTACATAGCAGCAAACAGATATTTGAAGCTGCTGGTGCCTCTGGAGTCCCACGGACATCAAGGTGTAGAGTCTTGCAACTGTGCATAAACCTTCTATTTGGCCACCACTAACCAATGCTCATAAGCAGAAACGGCTGCATTGGGCAGACAAATACATGAAGACTAATTTTCAAACAGTCCTGTTCACTGATGAGTGCCGTGCAACCCTGGATGGTCCAGATGGATGGAGTAGTGGATGGTTGGTGGACAGCCACCCTGTTCCAACAAGGCTGCGATGTCAGCAAGGCGGTGGTGGAGTCATGTCTTGGGCCGGAATCATGGGAAGAGAGCTGGTCGGCCCCTTTAGGGTCCCCGAAGGTGTAAAGATGACCTCTGCAAAGTATGTGGAGTTTCTGACTGACCACTTTCTTCCCTGGTACAGAAGGAAGAACTATGCTTTCCGTAATAAAATCATCTTCATGCATGACAATGCACCATCTCATGCTGCAAAGAATACCTCTGCATCAATGGCTGCTATGGGGATAAAAGGAGAGAAAGTCATGGTGTGGCCTCCATTCTCCCCTGACCTCAATCCTATTGAGAACCTTTGGAGCATCCTCAAGCAAAAGATCTACGAGGGTGGGAGACAGTTCACATCCAAACTGCAGCTCTTGGAGGCTATTCTGACATCTTGCAAACAAATTCAAGCAGAAACTGTCCAAAAACTCTCAAGTTCAATGGACGCAAGACTTGTGAAGCTGCTATGAAATAAGGGGTCCTATGATAAAATTTAACGTGACCTGTTAAAATGTTTAAAAAGTTAATGTTGTTATAAGTTTGATTGAAACAGCTTTTGATTTCAGTAAATATGCTGCAAACACAACAAATGACAATTTTCAGTTCTTTACAACCTATAAAGTTGTTTGTAAGTTTGAAACTTACTGTGCGTAATAATTTGGAACAGTGCATTGTAAGTTTGTGTTAAAAAAAAATAGTGTTATTAGGTTTGTTCAATAAAATAATTTAATAGCATGAGAATTATGCTGAATGTTATTTACATCAATTATTTAGGTAAATGAGAAAAATCTCATTTGCATAATAATTTGGAACAGGGTGTGTATGTATATATATATATATATATATATATATATATATATATATATATATATATATATATATATATATATATATATATATATATATATAATCATCAACATTTTAACTTTAATGTTTTCATGGTGTCACCAAGAGCAGAAAATGAGAAAGTAGAAATTAGTTTTGCTACTATCCAGCCTTATTAAAAACACAATATGACAAATAAAATTGTATATTTCGGGGAGGATCAGAGAGAATTCAGTAGCACAACACTTTTGCTCAAATGTTGAGATCCTATGATCTTCCTATCTGGCCCACTTGGGTAGGTAGCCTTGTGTGCCACAGGTAGCCAAATCCTGGCCAACTCCATTGTAAAATGGCCAAGCAACAGTGTTACTGGACAACCTAAAGTTTTTGTCATGATAATTATTATTGTTAGAGGTACATGATGCCTGGTCCCTGTCTTTGAATGCAGACCTGAACCTGCTACTGCATCGATCTCTCCTCCATGTCGGCAAGGAACGCAAGGAGCAACCACATCAACATGATATATTATGGTCAGGTAAAGGCGCCAGGCAAATTATGCAGTTGTGCTCCACTCCTGTTGGTCACAACATGTAGTGTGGCTGAAACATGGACCAAGTTAGAGTAGCTTCTGTATCCTCTACCAGGTCTGATGAGAAGTACGTGCAAGGATGGTCGAATTGCCTCCTGTCTGATTGGGGAGAGGAAACACAAGCTTCTCTAACAGGGTCTGTGGCTCAGGCAGGCTACAAGTAGGGAGGTAAGCGAGCATTAGGGGGCAAAACTACAAATCAAGGGGCACACAGACGGCTGGGGGGGTAAGAGTTGCACAGAGGACTGAGGGGGGAAGAGAGACACACAGAGGGGCTGGAAAAGGGGAAAAAGACACACAAAGTTCGTGGGGTCGCGTCTCCGAAAAGGGTTCCAGACGCTCGATGACCATGTACCACTGCCTACGTTTGGGAGAGAAAAATGGCCATCATTCAATAGAGCACGTGTGTTCAGTTAAACGAATGGCAACCACCCAGGGAAAGCACTTGAGCTAATTAGTTCCTTGAAGTCAACAAGTCAGGGGGTGGTCGGTGTTCAGGGGGTATAAAAGGGAGAGACTCGACTTTATTCAGGAAACAAACAAGGGAGGTATGGCAGCCAAATGGAGAGAGGAACAAGTCAATTCAAGAACTGACGGTTCACTTGCTACACAATATTCCCCGTCCCTTGACAAGGTGCCATTTTAATGATATAATCAATGTTATTCACTTCACCAGTCAGTGGTTTAATTGGTGTGGCTGATCAGTGTATAGTGAAATTTATCCACTTTTTGATCACTTTTCACAATGTTTGACACTCATACGAACTCCCTTTCCAGGAAGGTATGTTCCCTTTTGACATTTGCAGATTTTTTTCTCTTTTCTTTCTAACTCTTTTTTCTGTATCTATCTTTATTTCTATTAACCAATTGATCTTCATGCCATCTATTATGCACATTATCCACACTTATATACTGAATCAATTGGAAATAATAATACTTGTATTGGAATAAATAACAATGACAATGCTAATATGATGATTCCAGTGAAGTCCATCCATGTCTATCTCCAGCTTTAAAACCTATCGGAAACCCAGTCGAAATCTTTGAATAGCTCCAGCTCTACATCAGATAGTGATTTAGACTTGTCTGGCGGGATCAGAATGGGGGCGCATGATGTGTATATCGTATTAAAGTTGCGGATGTCGTCTGGTCCCTCGATGGATGGTACGCATGGCGGACTGACACTCTTGAACAATAATGCGAACCAGTCTATTTGCTGTTAAAAATTCAAAAAGTTTAAGGGAAACTAATGAGTAAGATAAGTAGTGCGTACTCTTATACAATCAGTAAACTAAGAATATAGAATAATAGATATAAAAATAGTGGTGGCTGTTCCATAGGGACAAGTAGATGCTGGGTATAATTTTCCTATGATCCCTGAATGCTTGCATATAAAATACATGAACTCCAGGAATATTGTGTATTTGGTTAAAAATCTTAATTAAAAGCTAATATTTATTTAGCTGCTAGAATGTGTCTTTCTATTTGACATACTTCAAAGAAAGGGTGGCTCTTCAGATCCCGGGCACCATTCTCGCTGGCTCCTAGACGGTCTTCGGGATCTTTATTCAAAAGCTGTATAAGAAAATATTAAAAATTATTTTAAACGGGAAAAAAAAACCTGAGAATTAAAGGCATTTTCTTGCAGGTTCTGTAAAACCTGCCTTTATGAGCTCAGGCTGTATACGTTGGTACAGAGCTCAATAAAAAGAAGGCACCATATCACCATGGCATCGTGTTCTGGTGCCCGGACATAGCTCTGCCCTGATCGATGGCATGAGTCATGCTTATTATTTCATTCACCACATGGAATTAGAATTTGTTTTATTCAGTAACTAGATCCATGTGTTTGTGACTGCTTCTTGTTCTCTGTTACAATCTAACACACCGAATATTCGCACAGGACCAGCTGTGTTTCCAGACCCTTACAAATCAAACTGCCCAAGCCCACATTCACACACAATGGAATCATTGTAGCACGATAAGCCATAAGGTGTAGTACTGCTTAGAAGCAGGAACTTTAATCCTGGAGGGTCCAAGAAAGAGCTTACTCAATCTATCTAAATTAGAAAGCACTATGTGTTGGCAACTTACACTTCTTAATATTGATCGCGCTTCTGCAGTCAGGAACCTCGGATAGTGCGGCGTTGAATGGACAATATTATACCTCACCTGTCTTATATCACCTGGGAAGGAAAACTAATAGAAACAATACAGTTAGAAAAAGTGCAGGGTTGGCATGGGATCTACGGTGGGTAATGTCTCTAATGTAAATGGTTTGCCAAAGCAGAACCAATAAATATAATATAAATAAACTGATTAGTATTATAGGGTTAAAATTAAACAAAGTGGACAGCACACTTGTGTGATATGAATTTATAAAATAAACATTCACCACAATAGTTAACATTCTAGTGGTGTGTAAGGATAAATAAATAAGGACATGGGCATGTCGGGGGACACAGAGAGGGGAGGAAGGTCAACAAAGCACTGGAGCCAGTGTTCGTACAAGCCCTGTCAGGGAGAGCGGGGAAGCAGGGCAAGAGCACAAGCAAGAGTGTTTGCTGAGAAAGTCACCCAACGATCGTCCAGACACCAGGTGAACCTGCAAGACAGTTGACTCCAGGGATATTTCCATCCCACATATGTTGAATTACCTGAGCCAGTTCCATATAGGCTCATTAAGTGTAATGCAACAATAACATTATTTTTTATATTTATTTTATGTTCAAACTGTATTACACTATTTGGAGTATTTCCCCTTACAGAGACATTTGGGATATCATATACATGGTATATTCCTTAATTTTTTACCCTTACACACCACTAGTGCTCACTATTGTGCTAAATGTTTATTTCATAGATTGATATCACACAAGTGCGTTGTCCACTTAGTTTAGTTTTTATGTCTGAATATATTTGTAAAATTTACTGATTGTTTTCACTGTGGAGATTAGCAGCACTTATCGTTACATCTACACAGCGCCTGTTTGTACCATACATCTGTTTTTTGTTTTTTTTTCTATAGGGTTAAAATAAGTTTGGATAAAGTGAAGAGGGAGTTATTGGGTTCTGATATTTAGATACACAGTATAATGAGCTGTAGTAGTTATGGTGCTCAGGTTTCCCTTTAACCCCTACCAGTCTACAGTTTGAAATGCTATCACTATTATCAATGGACTGTTTGCCATCACACAAGGTATTTTTGGTTTATAAACGAGGAATCCTACAAATTGGTAAAAATGAGCTATTCTTACCATTCCACACAGCATTATATAAATAACTGCACCGAGACTCCACCAGTCAATAGATGTTGTGTATGGTTTACCGCAAACCATTTCCGGTGCCATGTAATGCAGGGTGCCACAATATGTTCTGTCTTGTTCTCCATATCCCATCCCTCAGAAAAAGAGAAAAGATAAATGTGCATCGGTAAATATACTGATAGATGTTACTGATATAGAGTATATGTTATAAGTGATATTAGAATATTGCTGCAAGGAGTTGGTGCATTGCAGCTGCAGATTCTCTCTGTAATTTTGTATAAAGTTTTACATGGTGTTTACGAATCTGTGGATGACAAGCCAACCAATCAGAGTGCTCTAATGAGAATTCAATGAGTGGGAAAGCCTTTATAAAGGCAATTCCCACTTTAAAGCTTCATACTGCACTAGCCCTCGCATAGGGAAAGCCTTGGATTGGCTCAAATCGGCATGGGGGCGGGGCGGGGCATTTTGGCCAATCAGGACCTCTTCATAGAGATACATTGAATCAATGCATCTCTATGAGGAACATTCAGCTTCTCCATGCAGAGCATGGGGGCGCTGAACAGCAGGGCTGCTTACTGTGCAGCACTGAGCCAGGAAGCCCCTCCAGCGACCATCTGAAGAGTGGCCTCTTGGAGGTGTCCCTAGAGGCAATGTGAACACTGCCGTTTCTCATTAAGCTCTAGTTGTTCTGGTGACTATAGTGTCCCTTTAAATGTCCTTCTAGTCATATGGGGATCTTACTGGTCCCCACAGGGATTTTATTTATATATTTTGACCAACTGCAACATAATTAACCCTTGCAGTTGACAAGGCTTTAACTATTTGCCTGCTAGTTTCTATAACTACCTGTGGAAAAAAAGTGTGACAATTTTGGCTGCGTTACGGACAAAATTTAGGCCATTTGGAGTCTGAATGGCTCTGTATGCAGTCAGATGGTTTTGCCCCATTCAGTACAAAGCCAATCAGACTTTAGCGAATAACGGTTTGTGTTTCATATATTCTTTTAATTCGGTTTGCAGTTGGATGTTATTTGTTATCTGTAGGTAAAGTTAAATTGTGCAACTTTGTGAGAAATGACTTTTTTTTTTTTTAATTCTTTATTTTTGGTATGCAGGTGTGTACAACAGTGCCTGTGTCGCCACAACAGCGTTGGCAGGCTCAAGGTACTTAAACATTTGGTAACAGTATTGTGGCTCGCTAAGTATGCATACATTTTTTTTTAGTAATAAAGGTTAAACAGTATTGATATACTAAGTCATGGTGAAGGAAACAACACGGTTAGGTTTTTAGGTATAGCAAGTTAAGAACACGTTAATATAACTGTATGACTGAGCCATACATGTTAATAGGAATAAGTATAATACAGTTGTTAGGTTTCAGGTTTATATGGCAGAGTGACAGGTGTAGATTTCTCCACACTGCGTAATATTGTCCATCAGGGGGCAGCAAATCGCTATGCTAGCCAGTGTAAGCTTTCGTATAAGTTTAGTCAATTTTAGCTGCTATCTATGTCAGTTCTTGGATAGAACACAATGGCCCACAATTAAAAGTTAGAACTAAGCAAATATGCAGTGTATGTTAAACTTTGTACGGTTATTTAAGGTGAACAAAATTTCTAGTGGTAATCAGCAGCTAGAGGGTAGCTTATGCGGTTAGATTTAGTAAACCACCGTAAATGACAATAGCAAATATGCCTAGCCAGACATGTTACATTTAACAGTGGTACCGTTTGAGGTATGGTGAGGCTAAAGCCATTGTGAAGGCGGGGTACCATACACGTTTATGGGACATGAATATATGATATGAAAAGAGAACAGGTAAGTCGCCGGGTAGACAGGCTTGGCAGCTTGAAATCAGCAGGCGACAGGCTATCTGGGAACATGTCTAGCGGGCATATTCAGACATTATCAGATCATGAAAAGAAATGGCTGGGTCTGACATGTAGTGAAATTACTTGTTTGCAATGGTTATACGAGCGTCCCAAGTCCCATTATGTGTCTAGGCAGGTAGCTGGACAGCGGGTATTTTTAAGTCCTCACCCGATGCCGCTGGTGTGCTTCTGAGGGTAGTCTTGCTTGTTGGTTCTCTCGATCGCCAGCGCGCCAGGGGTTAGGATTTTTGGTTGTTCCCCTTGCCGGGCACTTCCCGAGGTCCCTATGTGGTGTTCACCGTTCTGGTGAGTCTTGTCGTAGGCTGGGGCTCGGGGAGCTGCTGATGTGAGCGTGGAGGTCGGAAGTTTCCAGAGTCCCTGTGTGGTAGACAGCTTGGGCATGTTGGCTGGTCTTTGTTTAGCAGTTTCTGGGGATGCCGCTTGATCAGCCTGTTGTTTGTTGTTGTGCGTCTTGCTTTGAGACCCGGGGATAGGAGCAGCATTGCCCAGGGAACATGACGCCGTTTCCCGCCTTGTAGTTTTGTGGCTCCGTTGCGCTGGAGATGCTGTTCCATAGTCGCGGGTAAGATTTTCCCGCAGACTGCGCCTGGTAGCTGGTCGAATCCATGCCTCCGCATCTCTTAATGCCTGCCTGAAGAGTTGTCTCCGTTTACGCAGTTTCTTCCAGAGGTAAGTACAAAGCTGGTTATAGAAATCCAGAATATGCTTGGGCGGTTTAGTGCGTGATTGTCTTCTTTCGATCTGCCTCTGGGCCGCCATCTTGGTTAGGCCCTGGGTGCTTGAGGTTTTCGTCGCTTGATTTCTCCGCAATTTGGGGGTATTCGCCCCTGGCGAGGACCAGGATATCCCCCACCGGTCCATAGGGGGGGGGGGTGGTAGGGCTGCAATGCTTTCTCGCCGGTGAGCGTGTCCCGGGCCGTGGCATCGGCCGCTTCCCCCAGACCACAGGTCCCGCTCTTGCATAGGCCGCATGGCCGGTTTCAGCCTTGACTCGGCGCTCCGGGGTTGGTATCATTATGAAGCCCTTGTCGTCTCGTGCACTTTGCTGGTCTCCGTGTGTCGTTAGCGCGGTCGGATCGCCCAGTATCTCCGCTCTTAGGACTAATGTAGCAGGAGCTCAGAGATTATGCTGCCGGCCATCTTGGCTGTCAGGCCCCGCCCCCCAGAAATGACTTTTGCTTAATATAAAATAATTTTTACCTTGTTTACTAACACCGAAGTCTGTAATTTTGGCGAATCCATCTACGTCTATGACAATGTTTGCCAATTTGAGATCTCTGGATTTAAAATGCAGAAACATAGTTTTTATTTTTTCAATATCACTAGAGGCACTTGAATTACATGGTTTTCTTTTTTAGCCTTTTTTAAAGATTAGATTTAAAGACTTTAATATAAGACAAAAATTGTTAACATAACATAACTAATCAATCAAACCACAGACACAGCATTTCGATCACAATACAGTGAATAACACAGATAATATTTATAGGGACACTATGTATGTATGTTCAACTTTATTTTTTCCTGTTTACTTACCTGTGAACAATATCGTTTTGATGCAAGAATTCCAGGCCGAGCACACAACACGCCGCATAAAACCTGTAGAAAAGAGAATAAGTTAGTTTTATGTTAGGGAAGGAAATGAAGTTTTTGTACCACTGAATAGTTTGATTCCACCATCCTGTGTCAATCTATGCTCAGACATATTTCCTGCAATGTCTTGTATCTTCGGTATTAACAGTCAGCTTAATCGGTATTGGATTTTTTTCAAATTTCTAGTCCACCTTAAAGGAACACTATAGGGTCAGGAACACAAATCTGTATTCCTGACCCTATAGTGTTAAAACCACCATCTAGCCCCCCCAAGTCTCCCTAAATATAGTAAAATCATACTTATATTCAGGTCTGCAGCTGTCTCTATCCCTATGCCCTTTCTGTGTCAGTTCATTGGATTTGTTCTGGAGTTGCTCCCTGTGTCCTGCTCCTGGAGATCCTGGGTCCAGAAGGTCAGAGACCCAGAGGCCTCCAGTTTCCTCGTATTAAATTTACTTTTTCTCTTGTTTTGCATTTGTGTTACCCACTTGTTTTCGTGTAGCTAACATACTTGTTATCTTTCCTCATTGTTTTGTATTTATATGGGTATTAATTTCCTACTTACAGTGATTGCTGCTGCAGTCAGCACCCTTTACCAACCAAACCGCGACAATCCGTTCCCATAATCCCAAAACTATTGTTACTTACACAGCTCTGGTTGTGGAAAATGACTGAAAGTTGTTGTTCCTAATATTGGTCATTAAGTCCCCACCAGCGGCATACTCCATTAAAAAACAAAAATGATCTGGAAACTTGCCAACATGTTAACAAGGAAAGGATGTTGTACTTCGCTCACAGTCTGTAGGATTTCATTTTCACATATAAGTCTTGGAAATAAAAAGGTAATAATTCAACTAATCACTTTTTTTTTGATGTGCAAATAATAACATTCTTACTTGTAGTGACACGACAACATTTACAAGCCTAGTAATAAGAAATTGTATAAAGTGTCAGCATGGCATGTAGAGTATATTTTTAGAATATAGTAATAACAAGCTAGAGTCATGTCTGGGTATATATTAAGATAGAGGCTTGCTAACGAGTAGCTTTTCCAGACACAGTGACAACTGATGAAGTAACATAGGGTAAGAATGCTAAATCACATGCTAAGCCATTACCCAGAGGAGTACCACTGCATCTAAAAGCTCTACCAGAGTGTCTCATCTACGCAACATAAATAATACGAAATAAAAGATTAAAGAAAAATAAATGTAATACTAAAGTAAACTCAATGATAACACTTTTTGACTGAACAGCTGAAGGCAGAATGGGAGTTGGAGTCCTTCAGGAAACCCAGCAAAGCTCATACAGGAGGTGTAATGGCTATATGCTGTAGTGAGCCCCATGTTTAGCCAATTCTCAGTCTCTGGTTATGAAGAATAGCTGTAATAGAACGGTGAGGCAAGGCACCTCCATAGCCCCAGGCCTTTGTGTAGGCCTGCATCCCTGATCCACGGACTTGAGAACTGACAAAGTCGAAGTGCTTCACATCTAAGGGACAGCTGAGGAATGGTATGGTTTGTCGCTGATTGCTGGTGTGATTCATGCAAGGTGAGTAAGCCCTTAGTGACCTTCAGCACAGGAGGATCGTGGAAACGAGGAGCAGTTGCTTTCGGTTAAGTAATGCCCACAAGGGTCCTGTCACCATCTCGCATCTGTCGCCTCTTATCTCGGGATCGGGAATTCAGCCGGGACTGTACTTCTTGGGCTGTTAGCTTAGGACAGAAGTCGTGAAAGATAGCTTCTCATAGAGTGCTCAACGGGGTCACTCCAAGGCTGCTCAGTCATATTTACAGCATGCCCCTGATGGGAAAGTACCTCCATTATCCTGCATTCAGAGTTGCGTTCCAATACAATGCTTTACGATTCCAGACTGGTGACAGGTAGCGCAGTGGAGACCGGGATAACTCCCACCGGCCCAGGGGGGGCACTGTAGGTCTCTGCAAGAGAGTTGTGCTTCACAGGACAGAAGATTGTCCGCCTCTCCTGCCCAGTGCCTTCACTAGGCCTCATCGGCTCCGCCGGAGATAGAGGCGTCGGCACCTCTAGAAACCGGACCGTTCCATTCAGTGTTAGCAACTGGTAGGGCACTGAATGTGTTGACTGTGAATGCAATTTGCCTCAAGAATAAGCTTAAACTGGGGGGCGTGGCCTGACTGGGAAGCAGTGCAGTCGCATGAAACTAGAGCTCCCAGGCCTCAAGCAGATAACTTGCTAAAATCGGGGGCAAACTTAACTAAACTGGCCCCTCATTCACCGCTTCTTACTCTGCAGACACCGGCGAACAAGGGGATACCTTATATGCCAGGAAAACTCGCAGGAATGACCGAGCTGAGGACTGGGGCCTATACTAAGCAGGGCAACGGAGAGGCGGCCGCTCTCCCAGCCCATAATCGCACGCAGCACCCGCAGCAAACGACTACCCCCCCCCCCCCTTCGGACCGGTGGGGGTTATCCCGGTCCCACACGCATTGACTGGCAAAACCCAGAAGAAACTTACAGCACCAAACTTGCAAGCAATCCATGATACTAAAATGGCGGACAAGCAACCTCGTGGACAAACGGGGCCTTCACTACAAAGCTCCAACACGCCTGACTCCCTTGATACCCGCCTAGACAAACTATTTGACGCCTTCTGGGCTAAGATCGCGGCCCGACATAAGGCTGAGCGAACCCAACTACTAGTGAGCGGTGATGCGGAGGGCCTACATGGCGGCACAGACCGGAGCGGGACCAGGCTGCCCTCGGGCGAAGCCGTGCAACCACAGCCCAAGACACTCCAAACCAGCCCATCTGGGCCTAGGGCCACCAGGGGATCAACCCCGGAGCATCGGCCACGCAGGCGGAGACCTGTACGCCGCAGGCGGCACACCTTCAACCCCAGGATCTCCAGACCTACCCCGAAAGGGAAGGACTCGGCCTTTCATAGCCCCCGAGTCCGCGGCCGCAAGGTGCCGGCTCTACAACGGGCCCGGAGCGGGAGGGCACCACCGACTAGCTCCCGACCGACCGCCAAACTCCATACCACCCCACGCAAGCTTCAAAGGGCGCGGCAACACGCATCTGTGGTAAGAACCCCTCCAGCGCACAAAACACTGAGCCCAGCGAAGCCACCAGCAACACAGAGGGGAAAACTGCCGGGATACAGACCCCAGCCCTACATCGAACTTTGCAAGCCACGGAGAGCCGAATCCCTGATTACAGACCAGCACAACCTCCTACCTGGGACTTACACTGACATTAACTCACCCTCCTCAATCTGCGACTGGACACACCAGGGTAGGAGAGCAGAGCAGCGGGAACCAGGCAAACGACGGCCGAGCGGCATTGGCTGACTGTGACTAACATTACCTCACAATACGTAAAGCAGAGCCCGTGTCTCCTTACTTTTTTCCTTTTTCTTTTATCACTTTTTTCTAATGCCGTTGTAATTTTAAGTTTAAATTTATATGTGCCAGAACAAGGGCCCATTCAACATGAGACCTAACCGGATTTAAGCAAGCTAGCAACATAGCATGATAAATATAGTCAGCACAGAACTAAATCAGCAGGTTCTAGTCTCTCCTATTATAATGGTATAGGCTCATTTACCCTAGACCGGCCTAAATTACCTGTCATAACCGACATTTACTTACCTTGCAAACTAATGTATCAGTAGTTATATAATTCTCTTCTGGGTCTGCACCCTCAGTCTGTAACTTGTGAGTAAATTGTGTTAATCTTATTCCCTACCTATCGACGTAACATAGGATTGCAAACTGCATTATAAGCATAAATGTACCTCCTCCTGTTACCCGAAGTTCAATGCCTAATTAACCTAGCATGAAACCATGTAAATGTGACGCAATTTATTGTTTTCCAGCGTGTTTATATAATTTGTTTTCCAGCGTGTTTATATAATCTGTGTAACCTGTACGGATAACTCTACTGTTAAACTTTCAAAAAAGAAAAAAAAAAAGAGGCTGCTACTCTTGGGAATACATGCAACTATTGTGTACACTTATGCAAACTATATGTTTTACATGCATTAACCCATCACTTTATTTTCTGTACTGAACCATCATATGCCTCAATAAAAACAAAGATTGACAAAAAAAAAAGAATAAGCTTAAACTAGGAGCTATGTGAGGAGCACTGTCAAGATGCAAATAAAAACATAGAATGTGAAGGCAGATAAGAACCATTCGGCCCATCTAGTCTGCCCAATTTTCTAAATACTTTCATTAGTCCCTGGCCTTATCCTATGGCTAGGATAGCCTTATGCCTATCCCATGTATGCTTAAACTTCTTCACTGTATTAACCTCTACCACCTCAGCTGGAAGGCTATTCCATGCATCCACTACCATCTCAGTAAAGTAATACTTCCTGGTATTATTTTTAAACCTTTGTCGCTCTACTTTAAGACTATGTCCTCTTGTTATGCTAGTTTTTTTTTCTTTTAAATGGCAACCAGATGCCATGAGGCTCAGGCCTTGCCCCCAATTAATCACTTCTTTAACCCCTTAAGGACCAAACTTCTGAAATAAAAGGTAATCATGACATGTCACACATGTCATGTGTCCTTAAGGGGTTAAAGGCAACTCTTGCGCACAAATAAAAACTGACAAATAGTATCACCATGCAAAAAACTAATAAAAATTAGGATTTTAAGTACTCTCCATTTACTGACCTTGGGACTCTTTGCGTTCCAGTTATGCCTTGTTTTTTCTGGGCTTTTAAAGCGAATTTGATCTTTGTACGCTTGTACTCAACAAGCAGAACCCGAAATTAAAAAAATAAAAAATAAAATAAAATATATATATATATATATATATATATAGTTACCTAGCATTTATCTTGATACCTTTTATATTGAAAGTGGAATTCACACCATAACCCACCTTTCCAAATGCTCCTCTTCCCAGCACACAGAGACAATCAAAATCCTGAATGCTCAGCCGAGCTCCTTGCTGAATACTGCAAAGAAAAGAACACATTTTTAAATATATTTAAAATTACATACAGTCCCCTCCCCCATGAAAAAACAAAGACCCAAAACAAAATGCTCCTATAACACACAGTATACGTTAACAACATTGATGAGAAAGATGAATATCTCAATACCCAGCTGATGATGATGGATTTTCCACATTTGCTTCTGCCAGTGGAACAGCGTCACTAACTAAACCCTTTGGTGGTCCAGTGGTTTCTTCTGCAATGTTATCAACATCAATAACTGCATCTTTCTCTGTTGGTGTTTGGATGTTTTTTTCTATATCATCAGCAGCAGCTGGTGGTGATGATTCCACTTTCTTATTGTCCACTGCTGGCACTTGAGGAGTGTCAATAACTACAGCCTCCTCTGGAGCTGGTTGGATTATCTTTTCTGTATCTTCGACAACTGGCGGCAATGGCTCCACGCTCTCAGAGTCCTCTGTTGGTAGTGAATCAGCATTAATAGCTGCATCCTCCTTTGGAGGTAGTTGGATTGTCTTTTCTGTAATTTCATCAACAGCTGGCATTGATGGCTCCACGCTGTCCGTGTCCTCTACTGGCAATGGTGTAGTGTCAGTATCTAAATCCTCTTCTAGAGCTGCTTGGATTGTCATTTCTAGCAAGCTTACAATAGCTTGTGGTGATGGTTCCATGCTCGCAGAGTCCTCTGCTGTCAGTGGAGCATTGTGCATAATTCTAGCTTCCTCTGGAGGTGGTTGGATGGTTTCTGCAGCGATGGCGTTGATAGCTGGTGGTGATGACTCCACAATCTCAGTGTCCACTACTGGTACATTGTCAATTTTTGTAGCTTCCACTGGAGGTGGTTGGAAGGGCTCTTCTGTAATGGTATAAACATCGGGTGTTAATGGGTGCATGCTCTCTACTGGCAATATAGGAGAATCAGTAACTATATCCTCTTCTGGAGCTGGTCGGATGGTCCTTTCTGTTTCAGGATCCACAGTCGGCACCGATGAATCCACGCTCTCAGTGTACGATTCTGGCAGCGAGTGAGCATCAATAGCTGCATCCTCCAGTGGAGCTGGTTTGGTGGTCTCTTCTATAAAAGTAGCACAGAACATAACTTGATTATTGTATATGATACACAGAGATCAATAATGGATGAATTGCTTTCATCATAATCCCAAAACTCTAAAGTAAAAGCAAAAGGAAAAGACAAGGAACACAATCTCCAAGCCTAGAACATTATTTGAATGTATTAGTTGTGAGTTATGGCTTATAATATTACATTAACCAATAATGCCAATGTCCTTAGTGTTTAATGGGACTGGCATCCAGTGAAAATGATGAGCTTCAGGTAGGTATAAGTAATTTAATCTGTGTATACTGTATATGTTATAAGATGTACATCCTGCAGTATGGTTGTTAGAATGGATGTATATGTATCAGTCTCTCTACCTGTAAGATAATGAAATGTGAAATCCCACACTGGTTACTGAGTGCATTCACACTGCTTGACAAGCTTGATGTGTTCTATCACACTGGGGGCTAGTACTGGGGTACAAGGGTTCGCCGCTTGTCATTAACCAAATAATAATCATTTCTGCCTGATAGATGCCATTAAAGGCCCATGGGCAGTTTGCTAATTAATGTGAGGCATGTTAAACATACACTTACCTTGTTTTGTGGAGATTAATTTCTTAATTGTTTGAAGCTTTGGCCTTTTCTGGATGAAAGGACTGGAAAACGTCACCTATTCCAAAACAAGGTGAAAGAGTTAACTGCAGGAAGTAAATGATAATATCTTATTTTGCCAAACCAACATATAAACAGACACACAAATGGAAAAGTAAACAGCTTCAAATCTGTTCTTCTACAGCTAATCACAATAAGTGAAGCCCTTTATTTAGACAATCTATAACTTAATATAGTGTCCTTTATCTAAAAAAGTCAAAGATTGCTAAAGATGCTATAAGTGGTAATGTAGCTAATATGACATATAAAGGTTTATTAAATAAATGCCAAATTGCATGAATTGAAAACAGAGTCCCTTAAAGGCTAAAAATCCAAGGTACTACTATTGCTGACTTAAGGAATGCTTTCAAATCACCTATTGTTACCTAAGTTGTGCAATAAAGTTTACACTTCAGTACAGTTTGATTTAGATTTATACACTTATTCACTAAGTGTGAATATTCACCAGCTTTCAATTGTAAAGTTATGTAACGTAATCATTATTTTGTTTTCTGTATTATTACATTAAAATATAACTATAAATTTATCGTGGCCAGAGATTGGTTCTCACCTTGATGAAAAGGGTGCCCTGTGGTTCCAGTTGTAGACACAGTTCCTGTTTGGGGTTCAACAGGAATTCTTCCAACTTCAGAGTCTTTGAGGCACACAGTGATCTCTGATCATGCCAATATAAGGATATTTCTAGCTCCCGAGACTATGTAAAAATTAAATGAGCAGTAGTTATTTAAACAAAAAAAGCTTTTGACCAATCATGTTTTCGTAAGGAACCATTTCCACACATTTAAACCACATTTTACCATTTTCACATAAAAAAAAACATATTTTTCATCAATATATAGGTTAGTAAATGAATAGATATACATTTGTTTTAAGTGTTATATTCTTTGCCCTATTACTAGCCACACTACTAGTCTTCCATGTGTGTGCTTGACACAGCAGGACTTGCTCACTTTGAGAGATTAATCGCAGTTCATACCAGGTCAGGTGTACAGAGCATTAAGCAGACCCAGAAGTGGTGGGTATGTAAACATAAAATCAGTTTGCACCTATACATTTTCTATCCACATGGCAAGCTTGTGTATTGGGGAAAATAAGCAATTAAACAACATGGTTAGTTAATGCTTGACAGAATGCCTTTAACTAAAAAGTTATAAAAAGTCAAGGTGGCAAATGTTTTCTAAAATATGCAATATATCACAGATTGTTTAAAAAAATCCTATAACAATATCTAGAGAAAGATAAACTAACCCAATGTTAAACAACTCTACATTTTAACTGTCTGACACATTAAGGTCCTAAAAAGTTTAGCAATAAGAGTTCCACTCCAGATTTATAACTTATTAATTCTACCTGGGGACAAAAATGGGTTCAATCTAAAAAATATTTTTTACAAAATTATTCAAGCATGCCATATGTACCTTATCTAAATCCAGTTTAAATGTCTTATTCCAGGATGGGTTAGAAACAGTTTTCCAACTTGTTGAACCCACTGGAATATGATCGATCTTCAGCTGAGTACGGACTTCACCTGTAAGGAAATTTCAGGAACTCAACTTAAAAGGTTAAGAGTATTTTAATTTAAAGAACATTTCTAAGTGGCATTGGTCAATACACAGACAATATAAAGGTTCATCAGAGAAGTCTATTCTGTAAGAAAAGCAAAAATTAACAAAAAAAACTAGACAAATTTATAGTCAGCCAGGTAATACAGTCTGAATATAAGCAAAGAGATATATGTGAAATAACACAAGAACCAATTCACTAAAAAAGGTGTTAAAAAAATGATGTTCCTGCTGTCGGTCTGTTTTGTCTAACAAATAATGTAAAGAATGGAGTTTGTACGATGAGTGAGTCCAAGTTTATATGTGGGTAGAGTAGTTTGGTGTTGACCTGCTACAAATTTTGAACAGGATATAGATCGATATTGTGGTTTTGATTTTCATTTGGATAGCGATGTTTAGTGTAAATACATATTGGCCACAGATTTGGAAGAATTGTTTTACAGAGGTGTCTTCAATAAATAATTTGTGTAACCAACCCATTAGAACCAGGTAAGTGAGTTTACGATAAATAAGGCCAGTGTAGGGCATAAGGCCCGTCTACCAACTTAAAATGTAGTTTGTGAGCTGCTGTAGAGAGTAATGTTAAAAATGTCTTATTATGGAACAATGGCCATCAAACGATCTGAACTGGTGTTGCAATGTATAATAGTATGGAAAAGTAGCAGTAAAAAGCTTCTTTTTTTTTTTTTTTAACACTAATTTACTATACATTGCAACACCCATACAGATTGTTGGCTGACTAAAACTATCCACTTGGTTTTTACTTTGGAGCAACGCCATTTTTTTTTAGTAAAACTCAAGACTGAGATATCTAATGGATTTCCCTGATTCTGAATAGTCTCACTACACTAACACATGGAAACGTATAGCATGATAACAATGTGGGACCAGGAGGTTTCCCACTGCAGCCTTGTTTTGGCACACTGGATTAAGGAGGTACCATCCTACAGCCTTGTTTTGGCACACTGGATTAAGGAGGTACCATCCTGCAGCCTTGTTTTGGCACACTGGATTAAGGAGGTACCATGCTGCAGCCTTGTTTTGGCACACTGGATTAAGGAGGTACCATGCTGCAGCCTTGTTTTGGCACACTGGATTAAGGAGGTCCCATCCTGCAGCCTTGTTTTGGCACACTGGATTAAGGAGGTACCATGCTGCAGCCTTGTTTTGGCACACTAGATTAAGGAGGTCCCATCCTGCAGCCTTGTTTTGGCACACTGGATTAAGGAGGTACCATGCTGCAGCCTTGTTTTGGCACACTGGATTAAGGAGGTCCCATCCTGCAGCCTTGTTTTGGCACACTGGATTAAGGAGGTACCATGCTGCAGCCTTGTTTTGGCACACTGGATTAAGGAGGTATCATCCTGCAGCCTTGTTTTGGCACACTGGATTAAGGAGGTATCATCCTGCAGTCTTGGTTTGGCACACTGAATTAAGGAGGTACCATGCTGCAGCCTTGTTTTGGCACACTGGATTAAGGAGGTACCATGCTGCAGCCTTGTTTTGGCACACTGGATTAAGGAGGTACCATGCTGCAGCCTTGTTTTGGCACACTGGATTAAGGAGGTGCCATCCTGCAGCCTTGTTTTGGCACACTAGATTAAGGAGGTAACACCCTGCAGCCTTGTTTTGGCACACTAGATTAAGGAGGTACCATCCTGCAGCCTTGTTTTGGCACACTGGATTAAGGAGGTACCATCATGCAGCCTTGTTTTGGCACACTGGATTAAGGAGGTACCATCCTGCAGCCTTGTTTTGGCACACTGGATTAAGGAGGTACCATGCTGCAGCCTTGTTTTGGCACACTGGATTAAGGAGGTACCATCCTGCAGCCTTGTTTTGGCACACTGGATTAAGGAGGTCCCATCCTGCAGCCTTGTTTTGGCACACTGGATTAAGGAGGTACCATGCTGCAGCCTTGTTTTGGCACACTGGATTAAGGAGGTACCATCCTGCAGCCTTGTTTTGGCACACTGGATTAAGGAGGTACCATCCTGCAGCCTTGTTTTGGCACACTGGATTAAGGAGGTCCCATCCTGCAGCCTTGTTTTGGCACACTGGATTAAGGAGGTACCATGCTGCAGCCTTGTTTTGGCACACTGGATTAAGGAGGTATCATCCTGCAGCCTTGTTTTGGCACGCTGGATTAAGGAGGTACCATCTTGCAGTCTTGGTTTGGCACACTGGATTAAGGAGGTACCATCCTGCAGCCTTGTTTTGGCACACTGGATTAAGGAGGTACCATCCTGCAGCCTTGTTTTGGCACACTGGATTAAGGAGGTACCATCCTGCAGTCTTGGTTTGGTACACTGGATTAAGGAGGAACCATCCTGCAGCCTTGTTTTGGCACACTGGATTAAGGCGGTACCATCCTGCAGCCTTGTTTTGGCACACTGGATTAAGGAGGTACCATCCTGCAGCCTTGTTTTGGCACACTGGATTAAGGAGGTACCATCCTGCAGCCTTGTTTTGGCACACTGGATTAAGGAGGTCCCATCCTGCAGCCTTGTTTTGGCACACTGGATTAAGGAGGTACCATGCTGCAGCCTTGTTTTGGCACGCTGGATTAAGGAGGTACCATCCTGCAGTCTTGGTTTGGCACACTGAATTAAGGAGGTACCATCCTGCAGCCTTGTTTTGGCACACTAGATTAAGGAGGTACCATGCTGCAGCCTTGTTTTGGCACACTGGATTAAGGAGGTACCATGCTGCAGCCTTGTTTTGGCACACTGGATTAAGGAGGTACCATCCTGCAGCCTTGTTTTGGCACACTAGATTAAGGAGGTAACACCCTGCAGCCTTGTTTTGGCACACTGGATTAAGGAGGTACCATCCTGCAGCCTTGTTTTGGCACACTGGATTAAGGAGGTACCATCCTGCAGTCTTGGTTTGGCACACTGGATTAAGGAGGAACCATACTGCAGCCTTGGTTTGGCACACTGAATTAAAGAGGTACCATGCTGCAGCCTTGTTTTGGCACACTGGATTAAGGAGGTCCCATCCTGCAGCCTTGTTTTGGCACACTGGATTAAGGAGGTCCCATCCTGCAGCCTTGTTTTGGCACACTAGATTAAGGAGGTCCCATCCTGCAGCCTTGTTTTGGCACACTAGATTAAGGAGGTACCATGCTGCAGCCTTGTTTTGGCACACTGGATTAAGGAGGTACCATCCTGCAGCCTTGTTTTGGCACACTGGATTAAGGAGGTACCATCCTGCAGCCTTGTTTTGGCACACTGGATTAAGGAGGTATCATCCTGCAGCCTTGTTTTGGCACACTGGATTAAGGAGGTACCATCCTGCAGCCTTGTTTTGGCACACTGGATTAAGGAGGTACCATGCTGCAGCCTTGTTTTGGCACACTGGATTAAGGAGGTACCATCTTGCAGCCTTGTTTTGGCACACTGAATTAAGGGGACTTTCTTGCAGTTTATACTCCACATATATTGAAGTGCTACAGTATCCTATGAGGTTTGCTACATAGACCCTCCTGTGTTATACACCCCTGGGTATGACATTATGTCAAGGGTTTTCATGTTGATCTGAGAGGTAGGCCTATCTTATTTATATATTTTTTGTCACACTGTTCCATGTTTTCTACTATACAGTAACGTTTGTGTAATATTGTATTTGTTTAATACTATTAGCATTTATTATGAATGTACAGGATTACATAATAATGTACTGTTATATATCACAATGTCATTGTTAGATACATGTAATAATAATATTTAATGGCAATTAAATGGATGAGAAAACTAACCCAAAACATTGCATTAACAAAGAGTCAGAAATGTTATCAGCATTAACAAATCATGTTTTGTATCTTTGTGGATTAACAAATAATAAGGAAAGTCCAGAGGATAAAATTGAAAGTCAGGCTGTGAGCTGTGTTCAAGTCTCAGAATGGTAAAGCCGCAATCCCAAAGAAACAATGAAATCATCAATGGGTAAAGTAGTCGAGATATCGTCTACTGATTAGATAAGACGATAATGTAAGGGGTGTTGTGAGACAGTATTCCCCCCATGGACCAGGAGGACGTTTCAAAAGGCAACTTGTGGGGGGCGGAGCCTGGACACCATACCGAGCAGACGTGTCTAACATGAGCTCCAACCGAGCGGGCAAAAACGGGGCAAAAAGCGGGGGCAACATGGCCCAAAGTTCATCACGGGTGCACCACCCACGTCGGGGGTGCCCCGCTGAATCGATCGTCACTACCCTGAGGCCCGTCGGAGCAGGGAGCACGGAGATCCAGGCGCGGCCTACTGAGGCAGGGGAGAGGCGGCCGCTCTCCTCGGCACTGAGGCCCTCCAGAGATTTGACTTCAGCCTGCCCCCCCCCCTGGACCGGCGGGGGTGATCCCGGTCCACCAAGCGGAGACGACCCGAGGCGGGCCAAAGCAACGCAGGCCAGCCTGCGGGCAAAGCGCGAGCACAGAGCTCCACCCAAGATGGCGGAAACCATGGGTGCTGAGAGCCCCACCAACGCTACACATGATATCCTGGCGAAGATTGACAGACACTTTGCACTGTTTTGGCAGCGGCTAGAGTGCAGACTGCTTCAGCCTGCCCCATTTCACAGTGATGACCCTACCAGGCAGAACCCACGACCAAATAGCCGGCCAGCAGCCCAACACCAGGACACCCGATCGACACCGCGGAAGGCGCCAAAGCCCCGACTGCCGCCGGGTCGCCCTTGCACAAGGCGCAGGCGAATCAGTGCCAGGCAGCAACACAGGGGGAATCCCCGTGCAGCAACGCGGAGTCCAAGACGTAAACCCTGGCGCACACTACAGCAACCAGATCCTAACCAGCCGGGAGAGGGAATACTGGTGCAGCGCGGAGAATACCCTGAGAGGCACCCAGCGCGTAACCAACTGAACACCGGCATGGCCCCGATTTTAAGAAAAAGCGGTAAACTCCAAGCGATACCCACAAGCAACTTCACCATCACCTCACCAAGTGAGCATACCGCCCTCAGACAGGTCACCCCCATGCCGGACAGATCTGTACTGGCTGGCATAGGCTGACCGGGGCTCCGGGACTGAGCTGTGAGTAAGGCCCTTGGCTGCTCGCCATCACAACATGGCAGCGCAGGGGCTTATCATATATATACATGTCGGAAACCCCAGTATTATCTACCAGGCTTAACTACCACATGCACACCTAATGGGGGGGCATACTGCTAGAACACATCTTACTGTGAATACCTTAGGCCTACCAACGTATTACTATTAAGTGGGCAGACCATACACACCAACCCTCAGCCCATCCGCAATATACATTAACTCTTATGACCAATAATGTAGTCAGTTCAATGTCATGCCTATCAAAAATGATGATCGTTAAGCATAAATGTGTATAAGACAGGATGTCACTTTTCATGCAGCCACCATATCTTATGTCTTGTTAACTGTTGAACCTTGTTTGTGCATGGAACCAGTGGTTCTTCCCTCAAAGTTTAACTAGCTCGCGTCACAGCATCTTAATTTCATGTTTAGAAGTGAAGCGAGGTCACGCAATGTTATGTGTATGCCTAAACACCGAAAATCGTTAATGTTCATTATATACTCTACTTTTATAAAAATGTGCTAGACTAAACATGTACCTCTTTGTTTAAACGTTGATATGCGCTGGAGGATTGCCTTTGGGGTACCCCATGCGCGACTGTATTAAACCTATGCACTACAAAAATAAAGAATTGAAAAAAAAAAAAAAAAAAGGCAACTTGTAACTTGTTTAGAGGAGGATATAAAGTTGACAGATAGGATTCCCAGCTTGAAGAATCTTTGGTAAATGTTTCCTTCACTTAGTTTAGAGTCACTTCATTCAGAATATGTAAAATAATTTGGTGGAAAAAGGCAATTGTGGAGGGATATCTGGAAATATGTTTTGTAAAACTGATCTCCTTGACAACACTTTCAGTATTGTGATTGATTGGCAGGGTCTTTGTGAAGGACGGAGAATCCTATTAGATAATAATATTTGTATTTCGCCTCCATTCTCCCCAAACAGGAACATTACAGAGTTAAAGGATCCAAGATTCCTATACAGACTTTGTCTAACCATGACGAGTCATATGTTACTGGACTATGATTATAAATTCTGTCAGTAAATGGTGGGATATGTAGTTTAACAATTGTTGCAGGGAAAGGTTCGATACCCCAGATATTGAGCGTCACTGTACACATAACGGGATTAATAAGATAAAAATCACTGTACTAGAAAAGTCAAAAGTCTCTTGGATGTTCTGATTGCTGCCACGGTTGTTTCTTCTGATCCGGTTCATTAAAAAGAATCTTCCTCGACGTGGACTCCTGCCAGGGAGAACATCTGACGGGTCCTTTAGTCTGCCAGGTACATTCTCCAGAATACCGTGACAGTACATTTGGAAGAATGATGCTAAGAGTTACATATTGTTATCATTTAAAATGTCACCGGTCACATTTAAACTTGCATACACGTCACATAGAATAAATCCTGCTGGAATATCAGTAGACTAACTGTGAGTTTCTTCCAGTCAGACTTTACACAGATGGAAACATGCTCGGATATTTCAATGTTAATTATACTTGTTTCGTTTATTCCCAGATTTTTCAGAGACAAAATAACTTACCCGTTAGTGCTATGGACTTGGATTTGACTGAACCAAGGGACAGTTCCTCGGTGGTTATACTCTTCCTGGGGTGGCCAGTCAGGAAGTTCCTTTACTCGTTCCTCCAAGGAATATTTAAGGAGGGCCAGCTTTTCATTTGACACCTGTAGTATTGATTGTGCCTGTTAAAAAAGTAGAAAAAAAGATAAAGGATCAACATTATCTGCTGGCAAAAATATCTGGAAGTTGCTGTCTAACATGAGCTGATGTTCAAGGTTAGACACAAAAGTCCTACGAGTGTGGCTCATGCTTTCATTGTATTTATAAATGGTGTTATAATTCCACATCCTGTTCAATGTATAAAACTCAGGATTAATCACTAAAGTCTAAAATCTGAACTGCAAATATTTTAACTAAAAATAGTGATCTGGAGAAATTCCATCTCGGCTTTAGTCAGAGCTTCTCTAGGTTTGTCTCAGTTTTGTAATTCAGATTTTAATTTCCTACAAATCAGTTTATTGGAAAAAACCCGTATTTAACTTAAATGCTGAATGGAAAAGAAAAAAACTAGGTAGCACAGATTTCCATAGATTGATATTATGCTATTGGCTTTTAATAAAACTAAATGGGGGGGGCGGGGCCGGACCGCCGACGGGATCAGACACGCTTTGTCTGAGCTCCCACCTTGGGACCGGGAAAACGGCACAAACTGGAGGAAAAAATCTTCACAATCGCCCGCAACGACACTCACCCGGATCCCCAGATCCTGAGGTACGAGGGGATACCCTTCATGAAGCGATCCGTTACCCGAAGCTGGCCCGAGGCGTGAGGAGCTTGAGCCGGGACGAGACGGCCGCTCGCCCGGGTCTCCGGCCGGTGTCCGGCGCCCTCCCCCCCCCCTGGACCGGGGGGGTCATCCCGGTCCGTAAGGGTGCTGAACAGCTCGCCAAACCAGGCTCAAGTACCCACCCGGGCGCGAGGTGACCACCGCATGGCGCTTCTCAAGATGCCCGCCGCACGACAGCCATGTGCACGAACAGCCGGCGCAACAACCATGACAGACTGCCCCAGGACTATGCTGGCAGACTGCACTGAGCAAATGAAGGTACAAGCCAGGGGCATCACGCAGGGGGGCAACAGGGTGAAGAGATCCTATGGAGGACAATATGACAAGCAATCCCACAGGTGTGAGCAGACCTTGGCATAACCTGCCCCACGGGGACCGGAACATCAAGCCACCCACCCTGTACCCATCCAGCAATAACCTACCCTGCCAGCCTGGACCCAAGCCAGCTCTAGCTTGACCCCACGATAACCGTCAAACGCACGCTTGCAAAGCACATATAATGAAGCAGGACTACTGGGTCTCCCTGTTTAGGTACTCCATCTTATCTGCCTACTCAGAGACAACTACAGCCTACAGCCTTTACAAGGGACTGCAGTTTTAACATCTAGCCGCCTAAAATCCAATATCCCTTGCTATATACATCTACAGCATAATTGTTATGCATAATTGTTAACCTATGTTATATGGCAAAGATGTGCTAAGCTCCAGTGGTCCTAACTAAACTAAGCTTATGACTAGCCAACATGTTTAGACGATAATTGCTATTTGCTAATTGCTATTTGTTTAACTTACATGTACAAGCGTATACCATGCATAATACGTGTATTATTAAAGCGAGCGATAACAGTAATACAGCGAGAGATTACAGTATGCCAGGTTAACGCCAGTAAAGCGAAGTTTTTCATTGTTTAACCTGTTTTATGCCAGCAATTACTTTTACTTATGTGACTTATAGATCTTTATATGTCTGACATTAGCAGCGACAAAAACATCACCTCAAGCGAGCTACACTACCTTAGTTAAAGCCATATTGATCAAAGCTTGTTTTCGTTATAATCATAATTTTTCCTATATATATAAAAATGTATGCATACCTACCATGCCACATTATTGTTCTACTATGACTGAGTAAAACGAGCCTGCTGACGCTGTTGTGGCGATACAGGCACTGCTGTACCTATTTGCATACCAAAAATAAAGAATTGAAAAACAAACAAACAAAAAAAAACTAAATGGGAATTAAACAATTGGTAGAATTTTAAATAAAGCACCATAGAGACAGAATAAAATACAGAACAAATGGTCCAATAAAGACTTCAAACAATTAAAGTCTCAGAAGAGAGAATATACATTATTCATAAAGCAGATTTTGTTGGCGCTTTATAAGTCATAATAATATTCCATGGCTACTTGAATGCCAATAAACTGTAATTTCCAACCCAATGACAGACATTGGAAGCCCATTATTCATTCTGGGGATGAAATGGTTAAGAGAATACACTTTGCAACTGACCTCAACAAGCGGCTTTCCATCCAATTTCTGGATGGCATGTTTGGCTCCTTCAGCCACGGCACGCTCGATCACAAATCGGTGGCTCAACTCCTCAATGCGTTTCTCCAATGGACTTATTGTAGGTGTTTCTAGGACACAAATTATTAAATTTTATTATATTAATGGTAAAAAGGAAATCGACATGGTAGTTTCAGGTGTCACAGTATTAAACGGGTAATTTCTATAAGGTTTCTCTACATATTTCTATATGTCTCAGTGCACTGTTTCAAACACAAAACATTTTAACCGCTTTCCGACCACAGACAGAAATTTCCCATCAAGCTTGTCATTGCCTAAAGGAACCTTGATGGAAAAGTTCTGTCATTTATTAAAGTTAACCCCGGATCACCGCAATCGCGGGGTTAACGCTCCTCTGGTCTGTCTCTGTATTCAAGGCAGACTGGAGCCCCCGATCGCGCTGTCCCTGCAGCTGTGATCGCTCTGACAGCCTCTGACTCTTCCGCGGCCAGTGTGAAGTGCTTGGAGACGGATCAGTGATGATCTGCTTCTCCCTGTAAATAAAAGTTTTTAAGTTAAATCCCACCCCCTTTCACCTGCTTTAATATAATTAGCCCCTTTCATGCCAATTGATCACCGACTACAGTGGTCAATTGGCAGGGACTACATTTTACAGTCATCAGATTTTTATTTTTTTAAACCCTGAGGGTTAATTTTTATTTTTTTTTAATCCGCAGGGGTTACATTTATTCTATTAATTCATTCAAATATTTTACAATTATATATTTAGCTAGCTGGGGTGGTTGAAAAATAGTGGGAAATTGGTGAATTCGGTGTTAGGCTAGCTTGCCTGCTAAAGAGCTCAAAAGTGGGACACGGACACATCAAAACTCCATGAAAATTCACACTTAAAAACCTGAACTTGTCACGTCTGTTTTCCGCACTGTAACATCACAAAATAGTGTCTAGGTCATACATTGGGCATATTGGTTTACTCAGAAGATGTAACTGAGCATAATTTTGGGGATATTATGACAGTGACACATATCAAGTGTAAGAAATATTTTTTTTCCTTTCACCACAAACATTGGCATAAATTAGTGAAGAAAATGGTGACAAGTTAGGGCACAATATACGCCATATAAAATACCCTGGGGTATCTGCTTTATCAAATGAAAGCCCTTTGTGGGGTTATTTAAACAGTCAAACTGCTATAATACTCCAAAATGAGACATAGGCCTGTCAAATCCATCTATGAAAATTCTAATTATAGAAACTGAAATAGCCTTGTCTCTTATATGGCATTGTAGATTCACAGAATAGTGCCAAAGGCATACAATGGGGGTATCATTATACTCAGCAGATGTAGCTGAACACAATAGCACACACTAGCTTTACGAAATACACATTACAAAACCGTTATTATAGGTGTATATGCCAAAATAGAGAAAAAACACACTTTTACTCCAATATTTAGCAGAGATTGGCGATGAAATCGCTACGTTAAAAGTGTCAAAATAACCTTGGGTAAATAGCCTGTGATAATAAAACACAGTAAAAAAGGAGGAATATTGGTAAAAGGTTCTCAAATCACCAAGTGTGAGTCACTCCAAATCACACAGAAAGTGTATAAAGCAATATCGTAAATAGTATAGTGAGAGCAAGTAATTATACACCAAATATAAAATAGATAAAATATATTAAACAGGCAATATTACCATATGTCTTGGATGTCCTAAAAATATAAAATAAAGGACATAGTATAGCCTGTATAAAATGATGAAATGAGGGGGCGTGGCTAGCCGTGCATGGAGTGAGTCGCACATCGCCGGAGCTCCGCGAACCCGGACCACATAGCCCCTTATAAATGCTACGTTTCACGCCTAATATGGGGAGAACGAAACGCCAGGGCACCCCAGGACCCTCAAGCACTAGCCCACCGAGGAAAAACACCGGACCGCTGGATGATTTCCTTGCCTACCCGGACGGCCCCCGAGCCGCGAAACACGCGGACAAAATGGCGGCCGTGTCTCCGGACCTGGACAACAACGCAGGTCTGGAACCAGGCCCGGTGGGGAGTGACCAGTTATCGCACATTACCGCAGAACTGGCCTCTATATCTGCCAACATGCTCTCCAAAAGCGACAAAACTTCGCTGGTAACGGAGCTGAGAGCGGCGATCAGAGAGGAAATCCAAGAGGTGCGCAGAGATCTCACTGCCCTGGAGGAAAGAGTTACGGAACTGGAAGGGGAGAATATCAGGGCCATCCAGCACTCCCAAACTGCCGATCATGCCACTGCTAGACAAGGCTCGGTCCTGCTCGAGCTCCGTAGACAAGTGGAAGATTTGGATAATAGGGGGCGGCGAAACAACATTAGAGTCAGAGGCCTACCGGAGGCTGAGCATGAAAACCTGGACACAGCTCTCAAGCAGCTTTTTACCCATATTTTGGGTGCTGACGCCCCGGATGACTACCAGATTGAACGAGCCCACAGGGCCCTTCGCCCCCCCAGAAGAGACGGCCTTCCACGCGACGTCATTTGCTGCCTCCTGTCCTTCCAACTCAAAGACGCCATCATGAGGGCCGCACGTGCTCAGACTATCGTCTTTCAAGATGCTGCAGTCTCGCTTTACCAGGACCTGTCGGCCCTTACCCTGGATGCAAGGAGGGCGCTGCGGCCACTCACGCACATTCTTCAGGAGAAACGCATACCCTACAAGTGGGGATTCCCCTTCAGCCTCCAAGCCAAACGGGGGAATACATGGTGCTCCCTGAGATGGCCTAACGACATACCCAGCTTCCTGAGATCGATGGACCTACCTCCGGTCACCATCCGCAACTGGATACTGGACCAACCTCCACCACGCGCGGAGCATCCAGAGGTACCTGCACAGCTCCGTAACCAGGCACGTAGAGACACACAGCCTCTCCGATGGGGAGGCCCTAACGGGCCCGAAGAATAACCGATCACGTATCAACCCGGCCCCGGTGTCCCCTGACCCCCCTGTGATTGCTCCTGTAAGCGGACGTACCTGCCTAACGACATCGATGACAGCTAAGTACTCATTCTACATTACACACGGGGTACACTATTGTTTTCTAGCCCACGCAGACCACCGGGGCCCGGGGTCGGACACCTGGGGACACTTAATGTAACTGGGGGGGACCCGATTTGGCCACGTTTCCTATAGCTTTTGGGTGGGGTACGGGTGCGGACCCTTATAGTACTGCTCCAGATCGGCCGCAAACGAACTTCCTCACGACCGGGCAGCCGGAATACGCCATTCCCCTTGACACCTGCTACCACCAATGCCGGGACTCTGAACGCTACCCAGGGCCCAACCGACCACCCGCCCGGCTGCCCATGTCGGATTGCAAGCCTCCCCGATAATGATTAGAGCCCACGGGAACCAATTCCCTTTTCAATTGTTAGACAGGGGGGACCCAGTGCTAGGTTGGGGCTGGGTGCTGGTGGGAGGGGGGGATTTGGATTGGTTTTGTATGTTTTATTGCATATCGACAGTTCTATTACTCATTGTGTATGCTACCAGTAGTTTTGCTCTACCCGAAACCTATTGCCCATGCAGTTGCTAAACGTGCCTCTAAACAGTTGCTGGCCCGGCCCGACCCCGACACGCTCCCCAGATTGGAACCGGGGCGGCAGCTCCGTTCCTGGGTTGGGGGTTGGAGGGGGGTGGGGGACCTAGGGGAAGCTTTGCCCGCGCCTGAATATCTCATGTGGCACATGGCGTGACATGTCAGCTAACGCACGCACCGCCCACGCTCTACCGAGCGCCACGCAGTCCCGGACCAGCCTCTACACCCGCTACCGGACTGCCAATGCCCTTAATGCCCAAGAGACAGGGCAGACCCCTCCTCTGCCCAGTGGCTAGGATAGGGATACCACATGTACACGGGGAGTTTGATCTTGCCTTATTTGCTGTATATTCAACTGTTGTAAATAATAGCGAACTGTGGTTTGAATAGTATGCTCCCTGCAAACTACTGTACCCCCCGTTAGAATGTGTGCCTTCTCTCTGCCCCGCCCACCGCCCCATGCACCCCTCTCTCTCTCCCCCCCCCCCGGCCCGGCTCAGCTGACCACTGTTACCATGGGGCCCAGACGTGAAGGCCACCTCGGCCGCCTCACCCTCCCCGCAGTACCCGGGTCGTCCAGGTGAGGGCCCCCCCCCCCCCCACAGGGAAACACACTTGACGCGACCGGGCCTCCCTACGACTCCTGCCGTCCAGTAGCCCTGACTGCCGACCTGCACCGAACGGGCCCACACGGACGCCTTCCTGCCCTTAAACAGACCGCCAACCCCACAAATGTTGCCCCCCCTCTTGCACTGACCGGAATGACCCGTGAACGACATTCTAACCACCCTAACGTGGTCCGGGGGAACGTGACACCCGGTACCACCAGACGGTTCTCACACACTCGACTTCCAGACCTCCCAGCAACTGACCCACCTGTATATAAGGTCCTCTTCTCTGGACCTAGGGCCACGGTTGCCTATAACCCCTGACCCCCTACTAGGTGCCCCCCTCCTCCTAGCCTCCCCTCCTCATCCCCCCCCCTTACCTCTCCTTCCCCTACCACTCCCTAACCTGCCCTTCTCATACCACACCCCCCGTCGGAACCCCACGGTCCGACCCCCCCGCAGCTCGAGCCAGTGCTCAGCCATGGCATCGGGCTATCAGCCCGCACCTTTAATCCTTAGGACGCATAATGTCCGAGGCCTTAACACCCCCGAAAAGCGGAGACATTTACTACGCTCCCTCTGGGCTCAGAGGACCTCGGTGGCATTCATCCAGGAAACACACCTGAAAGGGGGGGACGCCCCCCTGATCAGGGATAAACGATACCCCCTAGGCTATTATGCCAATCATCCCGACGCCAAACGAGCAGGGGTCGCCATCATTTTCTCCCATAACACCCCTTTTACATGCACCGCCTCACAGGCAGACCCCCTGGGTAGATATATATTTGTTAAAGGCGAAATTGCCGACCATAAGTACACCTTCGCTACGGTATACTGCCCTAACAAGGGACAGCACCGGTTCTTGACTAAAACCCTCACACTGTTAGACAAATTCCGAGAGGGCACGCTGATTCTGGCCGGAGACCTCAACATTCCACTGGACCCACGGATGGACTCGTCCATGGGTACCAGCGCCATTCCCCTACACTGTATACGTCAGGCTAAACAATCCCTGGCTAAATCAGGCCTAATTGACTGCTGGAGGGTGGTGCACCCAGAGGACAGGGATTACACTTGCTACTCGGCTGCCCACGCCAGATATAGTAGAATAGATTATATCTTCCTCGCGCACGATTACCTCCCCTTCCTAATGGACTCCAACATTGGCATACAACATGACTCAGACCACGCACCGGTCCAAGTTACCCTCAAATCACCGCTTTTTAAACCCAGTGAACGCCACTGGAGACTTAACGAGAACGTACTGACGGACAACGAAACTACCACACGCGTAGCCCAAATACTGACCCAATATTTTGACGAAAACGACACACCGGACGTCGCCCCCCTCACTGTATGGGAGGCACATAAATGCGTCATACGGGGACACCTGATTAGTCTATGCACCCAGCGGAAGAGGGAACATACCGCTAAGATACAAGACCTGACACGCGAAATAGCTTCCCTTGAGACACGACACAAGACTGACCACACAGACGATATCTACCGCCACCTCACAGACGCGCGAAGACGGCTTAAAGACCTCCTATCCCAGAACTTATTACTCACCATTCGCAAATCCAACAGACATTTCTACGAGTTTTCAGACAAATGCGGTAGGACACTGGCACGCACCCTGAAACAGAGACAGAGACAACACCACATACACCAGGTCAAGGGACGGGACGGGACAATGAAAAGGACACCGACTGATATACTACAGACTTTTAGACTCTTCTATGAAGAGCTCTACAACATCGATAACACCACCCGACGTACTGATGCGCCCCAACACTTGCGCAACATAGAGAACTTCCTTACGGAACACGTAGGCCGCACGCTACCAGAAGGCCTGGCTGAGGAACTAGAACAACCACTCACAGTGGAAGAGTTGGCCGCTGCGCTTAAACGATCTAAAACCCACAGGGCCCCAGGCCCGGACGGTTTACCCGTCTCGTACCTACGCAGGTTCGGGGACGTGCTGCTCCCACGCCTGGTACTAGGCCTCAACTCTCTGCTAGAAGAGGGTCGGTTCCCAACAGATACTTTACGCGCCACCGTGACGGTCATTCCAAAGGAGGGCAAAGATCCCGCTGAATGCGGGAGCTACAGACCGATCTCCCTCCTTAACGCAGACCTCAAGCTCTTCGCCAAGGCCATAGCCATGAGACTTTCCCGAGCTCTCCCTACCCTTATCCACCCGGATCAGGTGGGATTCATCCCGGGACGTGAGGCGCGTGATAACACTATCCGGGCCCTACACATGATCCATTCTGCCCGGTCGATGAAGAAGAACCTAATCCTGGTCTCCACAGATGCAGAGAAGGCCTTCGACCGGGTAGATTGGCTATACCTCGAAGCCACCCTTCGCCATATGCAATTTGGCCCCAATATCCGCTCATGGATCCTCTCCCTATATACAGACCCTACGGCCCGCATTCGGGTGAACGGTGCTCTCTCGGCCCCCTTTTCCATCCGGAACGGAACTAGACAAGGGTGTCCCCTGTCCCCCCTCCTGTTTGCCCTCACTCTGGAACCTTTTCTAGAGGCGGTCAGACGGGATGGGGGTATCAGCGGATACCGACTCCACCATACGGAACATAAAGTAGCGGCCTACGCAGATGATATGTTATTCTTTTTAGACAACCCCACGATCTCTTTCCCCAACCTCCTCCGTGCCTTCAGGACCTTTGGCGACATATCCAATCTGAAACTCAACATGAGCAAATCGGAAGCCCTACCGATATCCCTCGCAGCTGAGAGGGTCGCTCACTTAAAATCCCAGTTCCGTTTCTCGTGGTGTGACTCCAAACTTAAATATCTAGGCGTATGGCTGCCCAGCGACCTATCATCCCTGTTTCGACTGAACTTCCTCGCCATACTCGCGGTGATACAGTCAGACCTGCAACGATGGAGGAATCTTTATGTCTCCTGGTTCGGACGAATTAACGTTGTAAAAATGAATATACTCCCGCGTCTCCTGTACCTGTTCCAGGCTATCCCCATCACTATCCCCAAGTCATACTTTCAATCGCTAAACACAGCCATACGGCAGTTTGTATGGAATGGGAAGGCAAGCAGGATTAGCAGAGCACTATTAGAACGCCCCAAACGCAAAGGAGGAGCAGGCCTCCCTTCCCCTCAAGGGTACTACCACGCGACACATCTGCTCAGGGTGATAGACTGGCACGCCCACCCCACGGCTAAGCAGTGGGTCCCCATTGAACAGGCACAGGCGGGGGGCGCTCTCCCATCCCGCCTGTGGCTCAGCTCTCTCACTTTAACATCGCTACAAACGGGCAACCCTCTGATCGACGCCACATTGCGAGTATGGTGCTCACTACGGTATACACGCCAGCTCACCACCACCGACAGCCCCCTTACACCCATTACCCACAACCCGGGGGTGGGTGGAGGTCTCACGCCAGCAGACCTGCGCTCCTTCACCGACTCCGACTGGCTTAGCTTCCGACAGCTCCTACAGGGACACCGACTTCTACCCCTTACGGCCATCCTGGGAGACAAGACCCCCACAGGTCTAGATCACTTCCACTATGCTCAGATAAGGGCCTACTATAACGCCTTTTCAAACAAAATGTGCCTACACAGACCCCCCACACAGTTTGAGTCAATGTGCACCGCCCGAACCCACCCGGACAAGGGAATATCATTGCTGTACGCGACATTGCTTGATAGCGAACACCAGACACACCCTAGATATATAGCTAAATGGGAAGAGGAAACAGGGACCACACTCACGAACCGGGACTGGGACAAGATTTTTGCGCTAACACACAAAACCTCCATCAGCTCTAAGGTTCAGGAAACAGGCTTTAAGATCCTCACGCGCTGGTATAGAACCCCTGACGTTGTACACCGTATAGACCCGGGATCCCCTAAGGAATGCTGGAGATGCGGTAGCGAGGACGGTTCCTTCCTCCACATTTGGTGGGCTTGCCCCGATATTGTGCCTTTTTGGACGCAAATCAGAGAAGCCATCCGTCTCATAACAGACATCACCCTCCCCTTTCACCCTCTCACCATGCTATTACACCACACGGACATGTCTATCTCGGCTTACAAGAAATCCCTGGTCAGACACCTCCTGACTGCAGCCTTAGTATTGATTCCCACCCAGTGGAGACAAAAGGGTGCACCCACCTTCCAGCGGTGGCTAGACAAAGTAGGGGAGATACACCACATGGAATCACTCACGGCCGCCCTACAGGGCAGATTGGAGAAGTGCGACCGCGCCTGGATGCCATGGCTGTGGTACCTCATGATGGACGGGATCGGGAACCGTGGATCCTCCTCCCCCCCCCTCGTCCCCACCCCCCCACTCCTCCCCTCCCCCCCCTGCTCACCTGCATTAAAATACCGACCATATGCCGCCCACACCTTGCTCTGCCCTGGACACCTGTCACTCATACCCAGACCTCGGACACAGAACTGTTGACCCATCACATCCTGGTCTGTACGGCCTCCCTCACGTTAGTTCGCCGACTGGACGGACTCTGACTTACCCAGATTCCTTGACCGCTGGAACTGACGACCCCTACCCATAACCGCCAGACTGCTCCGTAGCCGCCTCCCGACTTGGTATCGGGACATAGGCGCATACCTTTATCCCATCACTTGGTACCCCATGCCCCGTTCGCTGACTGTCACAGTTTGCACTCACGTAAAAGGAGTTCACGACCCACATTACGACTGAGCCGAGTGACCCCACATGTGATTCTTACCTGATTTTATTGTTGTCAGCTACTAGACCTAACGGAAACTCCCTAACGTTGGCAGATTCCTGCCCTAAACTCTTTTTGTATTCTACACCCCACCCTTGATTTACCTATGTACGCACCAATGACTTGAAGTCACCCACATCTGTCTTATATTACATACTCCGGACCACAAGCAGACTTCTGTGGCTCCCTGCAGATGCACTAACCAGCCTGCCTATCAGTTGCTTCCTATGTTTATCTAAAAGGCTCCGTATGGGGCTCATTTTTGCTGTAACTCTGCTATGATGTAAACCCCTATGCCACACACCGGAGTTTTACTTATGTGTCTATAATGATAGATGTACCCTTCAGCTAACCCTGTTCACATGTAATGTATACGTTTGAATCTTGAAAATAAAGATTGTCAAAAAAAAAATTAAAAAAAATGATGAAATGAAATAAATATAAAATTGACCACTCACGTGGTGCTGAGCCTTAAATAGCGGCTCAGACTATAAGCGCCTTTTTATAATTTCCTGGAGACCGTAATGCTGGAAAGGCAGGTTAAGTTGATCTCTGTCAGAATCCCCTTGTGTCAATTGATGAAAACCAAGTCAGGAAGTACAGGAACAAACTTTATTTGCATAGCATAGCATATAATGGAATCTCCCAAGAATATTGCACTAATGCGTTTCGACCGTTATGGTCTTTATCAAAGTGCTGTAGTGTGAAACAAATTTAGCGTTTAAATACATTAAAAAAGGCGCGCATTGTGATTTCTTCGCCGGTTTACTTCCTGTTTCCGGCTGTTACTCCTCGTCATTTAATGTCCGGCTTCCGGTCACGTTGCGTGTCACAGGGCATTTCCGGGTCAGCGGTCATGTTCCCTTTGCGTTCCAGCGAAACTCCGGTTCCGGTCAGCATCAATGAGTTTTTCTCAAATATCTTTTGTACCATGTCCATAATGTAAATAAACAGTGTAAAGAACATCTATTTTATACATATTTATCCATGCTTTGTACTGCTATTCGGAACTTTGGTGGGGAAGCTTATTGGAATAAAATATTTTACTAATTTTAACACAGTAAAAATTATTGAAAAGAATTCCATATATATAAGAATATGTCATATCACGGAATATATAAAAACGGAATATATGAAAAACGAAATATATTAGAAACCGATTTTATAAATTAGGAACAATATAAAACCAAGTGAAATATGAATAAAAACAGAATACAAAAAAGGGGAAAATAGGAGAAAGGGAGAGAATATGTAAATGATTAAAATGGACCATAAATAGACAGTAAAAAATACATGTTATAAAAAGAAGTAGTTTCAAAATCAACATTAAGACCTTCAGGGGTCAGGGTATTGAGGTTAAACATCCACCTCATTTCTGCTCTGCTTAAAATTGTATCTTTACATCCCCCTCTCCAGTGGACTTTTATTTTTTCTATGCCTATAAATTGAAGGCCTTCTGGATTTCCATTATGATATTCTAAAACATGTTTGGAAACACTGTGGTTGATAATTTTTTTCTTTATATTATTAATATGTTCCCCTATTCTAACTTTCAATTTTCTTATTGTTTTGCCCACATATTGATAGCCACATGGGCAAGTTAGGAGATATATTAAATTGGTTGTGTTGCAAGTAATTCATGAGTGTATTTTATATTCTTCTTCTGGATTTTAAGCAGAGCAGAAATGAGGTGGATGTTTAACCTCAATACCCTGACTCCTGAAGGTCTTAATGTTGATTTTGAAACTACTTCTTTTTTTATAAAATGTATTTTTTACAACATGTATTTTTTACTGTCTATTTATGGTCCATTTTAATCATTTACATATTCTCTCCCTTTCTCCTATTTTCCCCTTTTTGTATTCTGTTTTTATTCATATTTCACTTGGTTTTATATTGTTCCTAATTTATAAAATCGGTTTCTAATATATTTCGTTTTTTATATATTTCGTTTTTATATATTCCATGATATGACATATTCTTATATATATGTAATCCTTTTCAATAATTTTTACTGTGTTAAAATGAGTAAAATATTTTATTCCAATAAGCTTCCCCACCAAAGTTCCGAATAGCAGTACAAAGAATGGATAAATATGTATAAAATGGATGTTCTTTACACTGTTTATTTACATTATGGACATGGTACAAAAGATATTTGAGAAAAACTCATTGATGCTGACCGGAACCGGAGTTTCGCTGGAACGCAAAGGGAACATGACCGCTGACCCGGAAATGCCCTGTGACACGCAACGTGACCGGAAGCCGGAAATTAAATGACGAGGCGTAACAGCCGGAAACCGGAAGTAAACCGGCGAAGAAATCACAATGCGCGCCTTTTTTTAATGTATTTAAACGCTAAATTTGTTTCACACTACAGCACTTTGATAAAGACCATAACGGTCGAAACGCGTTAGTGCAATATTCTTGGGAGATTCCATTATATGCTATGCTATGCAAATAAAGTTTGTTCCTGTACTTCCTGACTTGGTTTTCATCAATTGACACAAGGGGATTCTGACAGAGATCAACTTAACCTGCCTTTCCAGCATTGCGGTCTCCAGGAAATTCTAAAAAGGCGCTTATAGTCTGAGCCGCTATTTAAGGCTCAGCACCACGTGAGTGGACAATTTTATATTTATTTCATTCCATTCATTTTATACAGGCTATACTATGTCCTTTATTTTATATTTTTAGGACATCCAAGACATATGGTAATATTGCCCGTTTAATATATTTTATCTATTTTATATTTGGTGTATAATTACTTGCTCTCACTATACTATTTACGATATTGCTAAATAGCCTGTGATATCTACTTTATATAAATATATACTTTTCTGTGATGGCTACTAAACCTACAAGACAAACATACCAACTTCTAAAATTGTCTCACATTGAAATGTTATTTTAGTCCTTGATTTTGTGTCCTGTAACTTTCATAATAAGATGAAATCCTACACGTATTATGTAGTCTATAAATCCAGATACATAAAGGAATTTATTGTAAATTACTTTTTGTAAGCCGTACATATTATGCATATATTGTAAGCCGTACATATTATGCATATATTATGCATATTACGCTATCATTGCCAAAACTGTGAAAAAAAAAATTGGTTTTTATTTTCTTATTTTTTTTTTATAATTAATCAGAATTTATCTATGTATATGTGACATCAAATTAAAGCCCCTTTTGCCCTCTAAAAAAAAAACGGTATATATTATGTGTTGGTGCAATAAATGACCGAGATGCAAATCAAATTTAAAGACAAAGAGCAAAATTCAAAAATAGCTTGTGTCCTTAAGGGTAAGACAAGCTTTTGAAGCTGTGTCCTTAAGGGGGTAAAGGGACATGTTAGACACCCATTCTGGAATAACTTGTCTTATAAGGTTTCTTGCAAGCATTATTTTCTTACATTATTTGCAAATAATGTAAGAAATAACATGAATCAGAGCTGCATTCTCTTTGTCTGACACTTCCAAGAGCTGTATGTTTCCCCATAAATCCTTAGTGTGCAGAGGACTATGGGATATATACAGCTCTCTCATAACTTTCTATAAGAGAGCAGAACACAAACCACATTCATGCGCACCCTTCACGCCTGACACATAGATCACCACATTTAATAGCAGCTGGAACCCATTAATTTCTTTTTGACAGAAAAACAACCAACCTCCCTCCTTAACCCAATATAAAAGAAATATCTACAGGCAAATAGTAGGCGCTATATATTTAGTGATAGTGAGTACAAATATTTATTTATTCCAAGTGAAACAATCTTAAAAAAGCTGCACCTTAAAGTGTAAAATAGCTCAGAAAAACACCACTATACAATTGCAAGAAAAATAAGGTGCGCTATGACTTTAAATAACTCAATAGTGTACAATACAATAATAATACTTAATATTATTGTTAAAAGTGCATGTGCAATGTGCAACACGTGAAGAGAAATGGGGTAGCAAGTCCACACTCACAATTTTAACGCCACTGGCGTGGATCACCCCTCAGGGAAAAAATAGAGCAGTAAAAGTCTGCTCTAACTATGATGGCAGAAGTCCTCTTATCTCAGGACTCAGAGACCTTTAGTATTCAGGACAGCAGACAAATCCTTCTGAAGCACTTTATTTGAAAAGAATTTAAAAATAATTCACACAAAGTGATAAAATGTAAAATAGCTTCCAAGTCACCAGTCCAAATGATTCTCCTCGTCCAGCGGTCACGATATGTGCTGTTTGTATCCGCCGGTTAGCAGGTAGTATCACCTCGAGTCAATACTTCCGGGTTTCGGAGCGATCACGTGGTGACGTCGTGCGTGATGACGCGTTTCGCCAGGTTGGCTTCCTCAGATCACATGTTGGATCCTGCTGTCCTGTCGGTTTTATGACGATCTTTCTGGGCGTGGATTTCTTAAGAGAAAAAGTCTATTGGTTCTGGGTCACCTGATGACTCCATAATTTAAACGTCCAGTCTCTATTGTTTTAGGCATATCGCCTAAACGGCACTTTTAGGTTAAAAAATGAAGGCATATAAAAGCTAATACTAGCACTTTCACTTTTGCCTATATAGGAAATTAAAAACATTTCAATATGCAAGAATATTATAAACACAAGCTAAATATAAGTAAATGTAAAATAACCACATATATTGTTATTTTGTATATAATACCATAAAATAGAAAATGTCATACCAGATGTAGTAGCAGCTATATTATAATATCCCACATCCTACTAAATAGAGTAAAATAGATTAAAATCATTATAGATCGAAGAAGTACAGGTAATTGAAGAGTTCAGAAACATCATAAAAAAAATTCATAAAAAAATCTTTTATAAAAAGTTAATCCTTTATAAAAAATTAAAAAGATCAAATTCAATGTTAAGACCCATTGGTTCCAGGGTTCCCAATTTATGGACCCATTTCATTTCCTCTCTACCTATGTGCTGTATATGGTCACCTCCTCGCCAGGATTTTTTAACCTCTTGTATCCCTACAAAGGTTAGTCCACTCGGATCTTTATTATGATATTTTTTGAAATGTGCGGACACACTATGTAGCTCAAAACCCTTTCGTATGTTGTTAACATGTTCGTAAATCCTTTTGTGTAGCGGACGGATCGTTCTCCCTACATACTGTAGTCCGCAGGGGCAAATCAGCAAATATATAATATTTTTGCTAAAACAAGTGATAAAATCCCTAACATTAAACTCGTATTTAGAATGTTTGCTTTTAAATTTATTAATTCCTTTAAGGGTCCTATTTACACTACATTTACAGCCCACACATGTCCCGCATGAGTAAAAACCTTTCTTATTATTACTTAAAAAAGTTACTGGCACTTCTCTTTTGGGGTGATTGAACGTGAGTATTTGTTTTAAATTAGTAGCCCCTCTAAAAGTGATAAACGGTTTTTGTGGAATAATATTATTTAATTCTTTATCCTTTCTTAGTAGATGCCAGTGTTTATTTACAATGCATTTGAGTTTTTGTGAGTCTTTATTAAAATCTAAAACCAGCGGTTGAAGAGTATTGTCGCCACTCTTTTTATTACTATTTTTATGAATTAAAACATCCTGATCTAATTTATTTACCTCCTCATAGGCTTTGAGTAATAGTTCATTTGGGTATTCTTTTTGGGAGAATTTCTTTATTACAGTTTTCGCTTGTTCTTCAAAAATACTTTTATCTGTGCAGTTTCTTCGTATCCGTTGCAATTGCCCTTTGGGAATATTATTAAGCCACGGGGTGTAGTGTCCACTGTTATACAGTACGTAGCTATTTGCATCTACTTTTTTAAAAAAATTCTTTGTTTTTAAAACCCCTTCCTCAACATAAATCTCCAGGTCTAAAAAATTGATGTTCCGTGTGCTAAAATTACTAGTTAGTTGTATGCCCCAGGAATTCTGATTAATTTCTTCTAAAAACATTTCCAAATCTTTTTGGGAACCTCTCCATATAAAAAACAGGTCGTCAATATATCTTTTATAGGAGACCAGGTTCGTCCCCCACGATCCATGAGAGTAGATGGCTTCTTCTTCCCATCCTGACATAAATAAATTTGCGTAGCTGGGGGCGAACCTGGTCCCCATAGCCGTACCCTGTAGTTGTAAGTAAAATTTTGAATTAAATAAAAAGTAATTATTTTCTAAAATCCACTTGATGCTATCTATAATAAAAACTACATGATCATTAGACAGTGTCTTCGATTTTTCTAAACATTTGCGTACTGTATCACAGCCTAAAATGTGAGGAATTGATGTATATAAAGCGGATACATCTGAAGTAACCAGGATATACCCTTCTGACCACTGTACATTTTTTAAAGTTTTTATCATATCTGTCGTGTCTTTCAAATATGAGGGTATATCTTTCACTATATTTTGCAGCCATATATCTACATATTTGGAAAGGTTAGATGAAATAGAACCTATCCCAGACACAATCGGTCTTCCAGGAGGATAGTCAAGGTCTTTGTGCACTTTCGGTAAAGTGTAGAAAACGGGTATTCTCGGAGTTTCTATTTTGATAAATTTGTACTCTTTCTCATTTAAAATTCCTTCTTCTTTTCCTCTGTCTAATAAAATGTCAAGAGATGATTTAATATCTGTCGTGGGGTCTTTCTTAAGTTCCATGTATATTCTTTCATCTCCTAATTGACGGCAACATTCTTTTAGATAGTCTGATGTATTTTGAATGACTATACTCCCTCCTTTGTCCGCTGGTTTTATAATAATTTCTTTATTGTTTCTCAATTGTTGTAATGCTCTATATTCCCTGGGATTTAAATTGTCTTGAGATTTTTTCTTACAATTATCTTTATTTAATTTTTCAAAATCTTCAATGACAGATTTCTCAAACATGTCGATAGCACTGGTTCTATAGTTCTTTGGATAAAATTGTGACCTATTTTTTAACATGGTATGGTTATCGCTTTTTTTAGTATCTGCAAATTATATCATAATAAAGATCCGAGTGGACTAACCTTTGTAGGGATACAAGAGGTTAAAAAATCCTGGCGAGGAGGTGACCATATACAGCACATAGGTAGAGAGGAAATGAAATGGGTCCATAAATTGGGAACCCTGGAACCAATGGGTCTTAACATTGAATTTGATCTTTTTAATTTTTTATAAAGGATTAACTTTTTATAAAAGATTTTTTTATGAATTTTTTTTATGATGTTTCTGAACTCTTCAATTACCTGTACTTCTTCTATCTATAATGATTTTAATCTATTTTACTCTATTTAGTAGGATGTGGGATATTATAATATAGCTGCTACTACATCTGGTATGACATTTTCTATTTTATGGTATTATATACAAAATAACAATATATGTGGTTATTTTACATTTACTTATATTTAGCTTGTGTTTATAATATTCTTGCATATTGAAATGTTTTTAATTTCCTATATAGGCAAAAGTGAAAGTGCTAGTATTAGCTTTTATATGCCTTCATTTTTTAACCTAAAAGTGCCGTTTAGGCGATATGCCTAAAACAATAGAGACTGGACGTTTAAATTATGGAGTCATCAGGTGACCCAGAACCAATAGACTTTTTCTCTTAAGAAATCCACGCCCAGAAAGATCGTCATAAAACCGACAGGACAGCAGGATCCAACATGTGATCTGAGGAAGCCAACCTGGCGAAACGCGTCATCACGCACGACGTCACCACGTGATCGCTCCGAAACCCGGAAGTATTGACTCGAGGTGATACTACCTGCTAACCGGCGGATACAAACAGCACATATCGTGACCGCTGGACGAGGAGAATCATTTGGACTGGTGACTTGGAAGCTATTTTACATTTTATCACTTTGTGTGAATTATTTTTAAATTCTTTTCAAATAAAGTGCTTCAGAAGGATTTGTCTGCTGTCCTGAATACTAAAGGTCTCTGAGTCCTGAGATAAGAGGACTTCTGCCATCATAGTTAGAGCAGACTTTTACTGCTCTATTTTTTCCCTGAGGGGTGATCCACGCCAGTGGCGTTAAAATTGTGAGTGTGGACTTGCTACCCCATTTCTCTTCACGTGTTGCACATTGCACATGCACTTTTAACAATAATATTAAGTATTATTATTGTATTGTACACTATTGAGTTATTTAAAGTCATAGCGCACCTTATTTTCCCTCCTTAACCCGTCAAAAACTTAAAATACTGATTCTTTGTTTCCCAACAATTTTCCTTTACAATGCACAGAACATATGACATCACTGAACCTTTACCTTTATGTTGGAGAATCAACATGCGCAAAATTTCCATTTTTCTTTTGCTGTCATGGAGTATTTTCTGAGCATCACTGAGATGTTTCTGATCCTGTAAGCAGAAAAATCAAATGGATAATTAAGATAAGCCACAACTGGACGTTTAGGTTTATTACCCCACACCACCATGTATACATGAGCTAAGTTTAATTTTCACTGTCCCTTAAAACCCTTTTGAAGAGACAATGAAGTCACCAAGGCGCTTAATCTCAGTGAAATGGCCTGGGTGCAGAGTTCCTTTCCCTTTTAATCCTGCAATGTAAAACATTGCAGGTTTTTTTAGAAGTTATTGCTAGGTTAAGTTCACCTTTAAAGGCTGTCATACTGACAATGATTAGAGGTGCTTCCACAGCAACAAGTAAAAAATCGGTCATGTGTCGCGGAAGCTCATAGAAAAGCATCAGATCTCCAATGCAACCCAGGAGGAACATTGGATTGGACCATCAGGAATGATGCCACGTTTCCTCACTGATGTTGCGGGATGTAGAGAGGTGGAAAAGGTAAGCAAAACTTTACTATTATTTTGTATTGCACATGAGGGGAGGGGGACGATGACATGTATTTGACTAAGATCCAGCGCACTCATCCATTCACCAAATAGCAATCTCAAGGCTCATTTAATGGTCGCTTTTTTTAAAAACACCTAACCTGGGCAAAAATAATGGGAATTTAGTTACAGTATATGATCATACATTGCATAAGCCTGCCACAACGTCAATGTACCCCATTCTTGGCTGGTCCTAATCTAGCAACCTAATGTATGCTCTTATGAGATTAATCCACCTCAACTAGGCAAAAACATTGGAGTTGTGGCAGGCTTATGGCATTGGAGTTGTGGCAGGCGGTTGAGCCCCGCCCCCCGAGTTGTGTATATCTTTGCACTTAAAAAAGTGGAAGGAAGAGCCTTGTACTATTCAGCTGAGAGAGAGCCGTAGGCGAACTCCACAAAATGATGTCTTATAATTTCAGTTCGATCCAGGAGCAGAAAGAGTCCATCAGCTCCCGGATCCCCAGCCTGCTATCAACTAAAATTAGCTAGGATCCCATCACGAGTGGGAAAAAGTCACACATTGCAGAAAGTGGAAGGAGTTTTCTAAAATGTAAATAAATAAAGATATAGTTTATCTTTAAGATGAAATAAAATATGCCAAACATACTTTGGAGCGGACGGTAGAATACGCCTTTATCAGCTTTTCTGCTTCGCTCTTAACTTTGTACTCATCGTCGAGTTGTTTCGCAAAAGTGGCTAACTTGTCCTCATCTGGTGAGGAGCATGAATCACTATCAGAAGCAACTGGAATCTGGGGACCATCTGCAAATTAATAATAAGACAAAATCAGAATTACAAATGGCAGCAGACAGTATCACTCAATCGAGGTTAATGAAAGACAGACATCGAAAAGTAAAACCACGATAGCTGAAGCCAGTCATGATAGCAGCATCTAGTCTACAGTAAGTCACAAAGTGGATATAAAAATGGTGTAAGCAGGTTAATGATGGGTAATTTGGTTACTTTAATGGGATATGTGATATGTATCCAATATATATTTATATATTTACATAACACACACACACACACACACAAAGTGTTTTAATGTACCTGGGTGTGCCCCTGCTCCTTGCTCGATAACATCGATTACTTGTGTTCCGCTGACCTGAAAAGGCAGAAATTAAAAGAATCAGAAAAAGTCTCTTTGCCAGACGAACAGGATCACAAGTTATTTGTGGCTCTCAGTGTGGTTACTATGTGCTGGATTGTCTCCGAGGAATCTCTGGTCCTGTCTGGTGTGGTAGACTCTGCTTCTATTGATCTGGTGCCGATTGCCTGTTCCTGTGCTGCTAGTATTAGTGTCTCAGTGCTGTCTTTCAGTCCGGATATATTTATTATATACATATACAGGATATTTGTGTGTAAGCATCCTAATAACAATACTATATAGTACTTTCACTTGACATACCACTAACTGAAATGAATAAGGGTCAAGGAATCCATACCACAAAAACCGATACAGTAACCATATGCTGTCACTGTGCTTTGGACATTAAAACTGGAGCCATGAAAGGGTTAAATATTGAAGAAAGAATAAAATGATAGACCTGAGTGTAACCTCCCCAGTGTTCCCCATTACTAATCAGATAACATGTGCAATCTGTATTCTCTTTATCCCCCATCCTGGACTACACTGGGGATTTGGTTAACATAATAAAACTCAGTTAATTATATGTAGAACTGGAATCTTATACAGAAAATCAAGTCTTTTACTTACATCACAGCATACACATGGAAAACAGGAAAAAATTGTTCTACTATTTGCCATCTTTAGCTACGTGATCATCACAGCAGCTAAGCAGTGACTACTGTTTAAGCAGTGTGTACTGACTGAACTGTGCTCAGCAAGGATGATGTCACAGTGATGTCACAGCGAACAGTCAGACCATCTGTAGCTATCTCTGCCTTTCTATACTCCGTATAGGAGGAAATGCCCTAAATACCTAAAAATATAAATAAAATGCATTCCCCAGTGGAAATTAAAAGTATATATATACATATATACATATATATATATATATATATATATATAGGGAATAATGATTCAGAGCACTCCAAAGGGCTTGATGAAAAAAGTTTTATCTGTGTGAGAAGATCGACATTTCGACCCGCAGGTCTTTATCAAGATAACATCAAATATAAAATGGTGTCTTTATATAACCACAGTAATTAACAGGAAATTACTTACCCCAATGTGACCGTGATGCCCCACCACCATGTGTAGCCGCTGTGTGATAATTACAATGTGACGTGTAGCATGCGTCGCAAGGTGATGACGTGAACCGTGTGTGTCCAATGAGAATCGTGAATGGGCGTCATGTATCTATGGCAACCACCATTACGTGCGCATGCGTGACGATGTGAAATACGGAACTTTTAAAACCAAGGAAGACAATCTAACGATTATTAATGAATAAAAAGATATTTGTGTAAGGGGCAAATAGCCGTATATGGAGTAAGGATCCAGCATAAGCGTAGGATAGTATAAAGGGAGCAAGTCGGTTGTGGTGTGCCGAGACCGACGATACGGTAGGCCTGTAAATAAAGAGGGCCCACCAAGGAGTAAGAAAGTAAAGTAAATGGAAAGAAAAGAGAAAGTGTTGAAATGAGGAGTGGGTGGGAGGGTCATTCTGATGCTGACCTCAAGCGATATGAGTCAGGTAAGGGGTGTCCCTTATATAGGGGAGTGAATTAATTTAAGCCCCTCCCACAAATACAGGCCAAACGGCCTTAATACTTGTGTAAGGGGCAAATAGCCGTATATGGAGTAAGGATCCAGCATAAGCGTAGGATAGTATAAAGGGAGCAAGTCGGTTGTGGTGTGCCGAGACCGACGATACGGTAGGCCTGTAAATAAAGAGGGCAAAAATGAATAATCAAAGATTTAATACAGTCAACAAATATATACAAATTAACCAGACATTTCCTTAAATGCATTACAGTATTTAATTCCTGGAAGAATTTTGAAGGTAGGAATCTAGGACCGAAAGTGAACACCATTTGTTGTGGGTAGGATAGTATGTTATCTCTACTGTTGGTCCGTGTTGACTCGTTTTGGAATGTGGTAGAGCCAATAGGTAATGCAATATGTGTTTACGTACGTGGGATCGTTGAAGACAATGATCTGTCTGAGTGGTGGTGATGGTAGTGAATTCTCTGGCCTGAGAAAGGCATAAAAGGCAATGTGCATGGCTGGTAATGGCCGACTTGGTAGTATAATTGAATGGTTGTAGATCTAATAGGTCCGATAAGGATGAAAAGTTGGATGGCTATTGGTAATCTCTGAGAGGAACGTGGGAGAATGGATTCCTGAAAACCTCTGAGTATATTCTTGTCTGGTATGATAGCATGAAGTTATGGTAGTTTTGGCCATAGGTTATCCTGTGTTGTTGAATGCCTGTAAACTATATAATTAATGGTGTGTGAGATAGTTTAAGTTTAAGGTGGCAAAAAGAAGCAAAACCTAGGAGAATGTTATGACACAGGTTGAGCTATGTCGTGTTCCAATGAGATTCTTTAAGCCAGGTGAAAAGCTGTGTTATGTGTTCTACAAGTATGGGACGAAAGTGCTAGGTGGGATAGTGCATGCTATGCTGCATGAGTATGTCTAATCCATGATTTTGTCTCTAGAACGAAAGAGTGGCCGTGACTGTATGGGCGGCTGTAGGAAGCGTATGATGAACATGCCTGGAATATAAATTAGACAATTATCGGCAGGGATGTATACCCCTGTCTGGTACATGAAACTGAAATGTGATAAGTGGCCAACCAAGTGAGTTCCCCAGAAATATCATGACCTTATGGATGAGTAGTGGCGATTGTTGATGATATGACCTAGTTGTGCCTAGTTGTCAGAGTAACAACGGATTGATGACCCTGACCATGATTTACCCCATGCCACAGCAGCTGCTACAATGGGGTAGATCTCCCAAAGGGGCTGAGGTGATGGAAAAATTTCCAAACCTGGATGCCATGGCCAACAGCTCCAAAGCAATCGTTCCCGGTAGATCGCTGCCAAACCCGTGGTAGACGCCGCGTCTGACCATCTGGTTGGAGAAGTGTCAGACAATCCTGGAAGGAACATGCTTTTACCATGCCAAGTGGTTAAGAAATTCCCCCCCATGTGCAGGTCTGCTGTTGCTGAGGTGTCTAGGGACATCATCTGATCATCATGTTGGAAGTGTGGAAAAAAGGGGAAAGTACTCTGGATGTGAAAGTGTGGTCTTGTGGTATGATTGGCATGGCAAATTTAAGGAACCTGGTAGGGATTGTAGTTCCTTGCAGTTGTAAGTACTAAGCAGGAGGTAGTGATTGATGTAGATGAGAATGTTCCCTATTTGTCTTGTGGTAACTTGCGTGTATGGATACCGACTCAAGTCATATGCCCAGTAATGTGATGATAGTGTCTGGGCCTTCTGTTTCTTATGGGGTACTGGGACGCCCAAGTGGTCAACCAGACTAAGCTGCCGTGAGGCTTCTAGTGAAAAATATGTTATCTTTGATCAACAAGAAGTCTTCTAGATAGTGTATGACTGTAAGACCTCTGGATATGTTATCATAACCAGCACAGAGTATCTGCGAATATCGATAGTAGTCTAATCTGTAGCTCGAAAGTTGAGCGGGGAAAGGATTGCCCAATTTATGCCATGTAAGTGCCAGTGTGTAGGGTAGATGGTAGCCGTTTACTGCGTTGATGATATTGGTCTTACTTAACCAAGCTTCAACCCATGCTTGAGTGATAGTTATAAAAATAGATCAATGGTGTTGTATAGTAAGAAAACTCATCGGAGGGTATGAGGGAGTTGAGACTTGGGGTAGCGGAGGTGTGTGGTGCCAATAAGTCTATGGTTAGTCTTTGTTTAAGGGAAGATTCCTTGTGACAATACCAATGTGTTTGTGTTTGGTGCCATGCTGTAAATGGTGGAGATTGGAAGACCCCTCTGCAAATCTTGGCTGTGAGTGTGTTTACAGCCAATGCCTTGAAGGTGTGTTTATGATACCTGTATGGGAGCCCTTTGAAGCTCCAGAGCTTTAGTAAATCTACTACAAGTCTGGAAGGGTGATGAGTCAGTAGTGTTGAAAATGCATTGGTGTGTACAGATGGTGAGTACGTTATTTGTAAGTTGTATTGGGACACATGGTTTGTCATGTGCCCTGAACCATTTGAACATATATGCAATGCAACTACTCATATCAATGGTCTCTGGTAGTTCAGAGGTGCTGGTACCTGGAGCCTGAGAGCGCTCGTCCATTTGTTTGGGACAAAATCCCTTCTGTATGGGTACCTGCAAAAATAAACATCTCTACATATTCCAATTGCCAACCCAACCAAGGGATGGTCAGTTCCCGATTTACCTGGAATCCCTGGATCTGACCACCACAGATACATCATCATACATATATATGCCTTGCTTCCCCAATGTGCTGACATCATACGTGCAGGGTTAACGTCTTGTGTGTCATAAGAATTGATTGTACCAGGTAACCGAGTTTTGGTTGGTGCTGGTTGTACAGTAGCGTGAGGCCCAGCCTTGTGAGGGCTGTGGTGACCAACTCGAGATTGCCAGTCTGTCATAAATTTTTTGGCTCATGAGTTTATGAGTGAGGCTAGTATAGCCTGGGTGTCACCTGAGTTGATGTAGCTGGGCCTTCCCCTGCCTCCGTGTTGTCCGTTGATGTATGGAGGAGTTTTAATAACTGCTTTCCTTGCTGTAGCAGGGTAGGGGATTTGTCACCTCCTTAGGTCGGTGGTAATGTGTGGGATCGTCCAGGATCTGATTGCTGCTGGACTAGCAACATCTCCTCTGCTTGAAGGTGTATCAATTCTAGCCGGGGTGCTGGGAAGAGGTGATTCTTCACCATCTTTTTGAGAAATACTTAAATAACAATAAAGACTGCAATTATTATTTGTACCCAGGGTTCTTGTACTGGCTTGCTAGCTAAGCCGTAAGGCGAAACGATTAGGCTTGGTGTTTTTTGGTGACTGGTGAGGCCCTGCTAGTTGCCAAGTGGCTTGAGAGGCTCTATCTATGCTTGGCGCGAGGGGATTTTGAGTGGCCACCGAACGTTGTGGCAGGATGTTGGCCTCTCGGTGACAGTAACCAGAAAATAGGAAGGGGAGTGACAGGTGAGGCCCTCTCTATGATACAATGCGAGGCGGCTAGCTCACGAGTGGCCCGAGGGGTGTATGCCTCCGAGTGTGAGGCGGGGTGTTGGCCTCGCGGGACCACTAACCGAAGCATAATGCAGAGAAAAAAGGGGGTAATACCTATTGGGCCCTAGAACCCTAATTGCCAGTATACTATTACTATTCCAGGGAAGGTAAGAAATGAATAACTACGTGAGCAGGTGTATGTACTTGGTAGTATGGTATTGAACCTGACAATCCCTATAGGTTTTTTAGTAGTAACTGTAACCTGAATGGATAAAACTGTATGGCATAAGGAAATATGGCATAGACCAAGCTTATCTTAATACGTACAGTATATGTGAAAAGTAAAGTGCCGTGATGTGTAAATATTAAACATCGTAGCCATACTGGTTAAATATGTATCCATTTTAACCCATTAAGTGCCGTATGTACAAGTGAAAAAGTGGTCTGTCCCCACCTTGTATGTTGTATGTCCCCTTGCTAGGGGAAAGTCTGTTGTGTGAGCAGCGTGCTGTGAAAAATGTATGTGAACTATATTACCAGTTACGTATATACAGATGCGTCTGCTATTGTGTAATAATATTTGTATTTATACCAGATGTTGATATAGTGCTTGCTATGTGAATTGTTGGATGTCTTATTGAATGGTAAGGGTCAGTGAACATGGTGTTGCAAAATGCAAGTGCACTGGAGATCTGCCGAGTGCCCTATAGGTGGCAGTGTAGTTGGATACTGATTGGTATGTGAAATGTTGTTTGTCTGTTGACCTATAGGTGTCAGTGTTTTGGTGTTTGTAAAACCCCATGAAAATTGTCAATGTACTTGACAGACCTGTAGGTGGCAGTGTTGATAGAACCACTGTTGGTCTTGATGTGAAATGTAAATTATTGTGAATTAAACCTGAAGTTGAGCCCGTGCTGGCGTTTAATTTATGGTTATGTTTAAAACAATCTTGAACACAGAACTCTATAGGATACACCTTATACAAAAAGACGTCCGATCGCAATACAGTGCTACATGCCACCAGCTTCCATCCAGGTGCGCTCAAGAGATCTCTCCCGATCTCTCAATTCCTTAGAGTATTACGGAACAATTCAGATCCAGATAACAGCAAAGATCAGATGGAAACCATGCAACAATCTTTTTTACAGAGGGGGTACTCGCCCCATATACTCAAACGATCATTACAGAGAGCCACTGAGATCTTTCATCAATCTCTGCCTAAAACCTCTACGTCTCCACAAGATCCAGCAATCATCACATTACCATTCCTGTACCACACAGCAAGCGATCGGATTGCGAAGGTGATTCGAAATAGATGGGACCTATTGGCTGCAGACCCTACACTGCACCCTACATTCTCTCACCCTCCCAGGATTGCTTTCAGACGCAACCGTAACCTGAGGGACATTCTGGTAAAAAGTGACTACACCAACCAATACGAGACCAAAAAAGGATACACGAAGATGGGTTGCTTCAAATGCACCAACTGTGTCACTTGTGGACACATGCTTACAGGTCCATCATTCGCCCACCCACACTCAGGAAAACGATATCTCATTAGACATCACATCACCTGCCTTACGGATCACGTGGTTTACCTAATCTCATGCCCCTGCGGTCTCTACTATGTGGGGAAGACGGACCTTACACTACGAGACAGAATGCGGGGACACCGCTCAGGCATTATGACCGCCTTTAGGGACGGCAAAACGGAGAAACCGGTGGCTAAACATTTTTTAGAAGCTAACCATCGACTCCCGACTCTGAAATTTATTGCCATCGACCATATCCCCCCACTGTCCAGAGGTGGTGATCGCTCCAAAAGTCTGCTCCAACGTGAAACGTATTGGATAAGGACGCTTGACACAGTGCACCCCAGAGGCCTTAACGAATATATATCTTTCCATTCTTTTCTGGACAATCGCTAAATGTTGTCTCTCATATCCAGTCTTAGAAGTAATTATCTGCTATTTCTTCATACTTATGCTCACCCATATGGTATATATAGTCATATATTAATTCATTGCCTATACCTGTATGTTATACGTTACATTAATACATTCTTCCCATACCTGGTGTTTCTAGACCTCTACATTCTGTACATATGTATATAGATTCACTACTTTGTCTACTCACTTCCATTCACTGCTCAGGCCTTCTTTTTTGTCCTCTTTTTCCCCCACTTTGTCCACACACACGATTTGGTGTCACTATGTGAATTTTCACTATCACACATATTTTAGTTTGCCCGTTTTTCTCGTTTAGCACTTTTCATTTCCCTGCATTGTCAGGATCCCACACACTTTCTCCTCTCTACTTTCATCTCACTTCTCGTTACTTTTATATATTCTCACCACGCCACATTAGTCACATTCACTAGATCCATTACCATTTCGGTATGTATTATTGATCTATGCAGGACAGAACACTGCTAGTATATTTTTCGCATATATACATTATACTCCTTTTTTAGGTCCCTTTGAGAGCTATATATCTCTTTACGCATGCGCACGCTAAGGAGGTTTCCATGGTTACATGACGCTCCTCCACAATCTTTACGGGTGGCGCATTTTCTACGCTAACATATTAGATATGCATCTGTTGACTAAATCCAGGCTGGGATACAATTTCTTTATATATCTTTTTATTCATTAATAATCGTTAGATTGTCTTCCTTGGTTTTAAAAGTTCCGTATTTCACATCGTCACGCATGCGCACGTAATGGTTGTTGCCATAGATACATGACGCCCATTCACGATTCTCATTGGACACACACGGTTCACGTCATCACCTTGCGACGCATGCTACACGTCACATTGTAATTATCACACAGCGGCTACACATGGTGGTGGGGCATCACGGTCACATTGGGGAAAGTAATTTCCTGTTAATTACTGTGGTTATATAAAGACACCATTTTATATTTGATGTTATCTTGATAAAGACCTGCGGGTCGAAACGTCGATCTTCTCACACAGATAAAACTTTTTTCATCAAGCCCTTTGGAGTGCTCTGAATCATTATTCCCTGCATATCTACGCTCTGCAGCACCAAGGCATTTTTTGAAGAGATAATCATTAAAGGTAGAGTGCCAGATTCCGAATTTGTTTATATATTATATATATATATATATATATATACACACGCACACATATACACATACACACACACAGTGAGGGAAAAAAGTATTTAATCCTCTGTCGGTTTTGAACGTTTGTCCACTGACAAAGAAATGATCAGTCTTTAATTCTAATGGTATGTGTATTTTAACAGTGAGAGACAGAACAGAACAAAACAAAATTGCAGAAAAATGCATGTCAAAAAAGTAATAAATTGATTTGCATGTCAATGAGTGAATTAAGTATTTGACCCCTATCAATCAGCAAGATTTCTGGCTCCCAGGTGTCTTTTATACAGGTAAAGAGCTGAGATTAGGAGCACTCTCTTAAAGGGAGTGCTCCTAATCTCAGCTCATTACCCGTATAAAAGACACCTGTCCACAGAATCAATCAATCAGATTCCAAACTCTCCACCATGGCCAAGACCAAAGAGCAGTCCAAGGATGTCAGGGACAAGATTGTGCACCTACACATGGCTGGAATGGGCTACAAGACCATTGCCAAGCAGCTTGGTGGTGCGATTATTTGCAAATGGAGGAAACACAAAATTACTGTCAGTCTTCCTCTGTCTGGTGCTCCATGCAAGACCGCAAAAACACAAAGCCAAGGCAACAAAGGAATGGCTCAGTCTCCAGACGTTAATCCCATAGAAAATCTGTGGAGGGAGCCGAAGGTTCGAGTTGCGAAATGTCAGCCTCGAAACCTTAATGAATTAGAGAGAATCTGCAAAGAGGAGTGCGACAAAATCCCTCCTGAGATGTGTACAAACCTGGTGACCAACTACAAGAAATGTCTGACCTCTGTGACTGCCAACAAGGGTTTTGCCACCAAGTAGTAATTCGAACAGGTCAAATATTTAGCAAAACATACAAAAAGATGGGGTAGACCGCCAACTCCAAAAGAGGAGGTGGGATCTACTCCAATCCACAGATACCTCCAAATGTAAGTATAGCTAAAAAATGGTGGGGACCTTTTATTGACAATCAAAAAAATATATATAAATTCAATTAAAGTAAAGGCAAAATTGCTAGATAACCAAATGAACTCCAAAACACAACGTGTAGCAATCATGAGAAAAGTGAAAACTTCACCTAGTTAAAATACCCGGTAACTAATGTCATGAAGACAAAACATAGGTAATTAGGGGCTAAACGTAGCTCATACTATATGGGCCTTAATAGATCCCCAAGTAACGTCACGTTAACCACAGACACCTGATGGTACTGTTGGAAACACCTCTAAAGATAGTGAGGACCCAACCCAATAGCCAAACACAAAAATCCCAGTAACTGTAAAGGAGGTAGAAGTCACTGGATAGGTTCCTATGGGTACTGGTCTGGGTACTTAGTGGACCTTACTAAGTATAAGTGGTAAACAGCCGGTATACTGAAGTGGCTGCTAGTAGCTGGGTGCAGAACTCAGTTGATGCATAGAAGTGAACGAAATTGGAAAAAGGGGACAGACTTCCCCCCTAGTGTAAGAAATTGATATGCCAAACTGCAATATTGTATATACCTTTCTGTGTATGTGACTGGTTTCACAAGTTGGGGTCATTTAAATGATAAAAGTGTGATAAGGATCAAAGCTTTCAATTGCATTTTACAACATCCAGCTAAAACAAAAGCTTACATCCCTCCAGCAGTTCTCCTGCCAACCTGTTTTAACATCTAGGTGTAACCATGGAAGTGTGTTTTTTCCCCAAGCAATTCTGTCTAACCTACCCAGAAACCAAGATATCAAAGGGAAAGACTTGTGTAAAGACAGAACTCTCTGGAGAAAGAGGGCGGGATAAACCACTTTTGGGAGGGAAAAGGAATTCTGGGACTTGTAGTTTATTACTCCAAGAATCAGTCTTTAAAAGGACAACATCCAAGGAAGGCTCTCTCTCTCTCACTGTCTCTTTGGAGAGGACAGCGCAGCAAGCAGGGCCATGGTGAACTGATAGAGTCTGTCCCAGATTACCCAAGATGAAGGCACATTGAAATGTTTAAGTATTGCCCTTTTATTATGTATCTTTTGGTTTTGGACTGACTATGGTTATAATGTGTAATGTGTATATCCTTTTAAAATCTAACAGTATCCTTAAATTAATATTAACAATACATTTTATTATACATTTGTGTTTGTGTCTTATTTGTCACACATTCCCTAAAAGAATATCCTTGTAAGAGGGTCATAATTTCTTACACTAGTACATACCAAATTGCACCAGTGAAACCCATATAGGGGTAAAACGCCCTGAATGAAATAGCCTAGAGACACTGCTCCCTAGTATGCCCTAGCCAGCTCACTAACTGAACTTAAAAATGGCAAAGCTACCTGCTGCTTCGAGGCAGCCTCAAGCTATCCCTCATAAGTAGAACAGAGGAGCACAGTCCACTAACTTCGTTAGGTACACATAAGTACAGGCATCATGGTAACCCAGTTAAAGATAAAAATAAAGAAAAAAGAAATAGTTCTAGCAAATAATATGCATCGGCATGGTACAGCTCGAAGCGCGTTTCGGCGTTTACATACACCTTTGTCAAGAGCAAGCCGGTAATTGAGAGGAAGACTCCTTATAAAGGGACGGAGGGAGACCCCTCCCCTTGTCAGCGTCCAATACGGACTGGTGGGTGGATCAGGAGGCAAGACGGGGCGTGTGAAAGTTCCCTCTCCCCGCCCATACTACCAATCAAATGGCGGTAATGAACCACCCCTAAAATAGTCATATCCAAGCTGGAGTTTTTCCAGTTGAGCTATTTTTTTGTGATACTTTTAATTCACTATAACTGAATTATACATAACAGTGTAGAATCGGCCACAGCAATAGGCAACATGCACAACATCAGCTAGAGCACCAGATTGCTCCCACATCATCATATTGCACCTACAGCACTTTCCACATCACAGCACCAGGTTGCACTCACAAAACCTCCCACAGCACTTTATAAATGCCAGCAATAATAATAATAATAATAATAATAATAGAGAGACCCCTCTCCAGGGCACATTAACAGAGGCCATCTCAGTATTAGAGCAGAGCTTTCCAAACTTTTTAC